>NC_066511.1:10708264-10847920 GCF_024679095.1 Eriocheir sinensis
AAAGATCCCCACTCACCCCTTGGCAGTTTCCGGACGTAGCTCGAGTCGTTAGGTGATGTAGTTGGAGTCCCGGTGGTGGAGTTCTATGACGGCCTTGATGCAGAGTGGGGACGCACTCGAGCTGCAGAAATGGGGCGTCCAAGCGATGGAGGAGAACCTGCGCTCCCCTGAGCCGTTCTAGCGACTCGAACAGAACCTCAGAGACCGTCGAGGCTCAAGAAGTCCTCGAGCCAGTCGCCCCCTTGCTGGGCCTGTGGGGATGGGAAGCCTTGAGATGTGTTGGCTGCCCCGTGCAGTCTGCTAGAAAAGTTGGACATGCGTCTCAGATACCTTTATTCTTCGTAGCTGCCAGTGTACATGCAAGGAGTGACTGTCGTCCTTAGTATAATGTGTAAGAAAGAAAAAAGAACATTTCAATCTTCCTTGACTGCTAGGAAACAAGAGGTGACGATTCTTTATCACTGCAAATGTATGTAGTCCATGAAGAGATTAAATGCATCCTTTACTCTTTTTCAGCCTCGCGTTAAGACCGTTGCCAGCTGTATTTATTAACTTGTGAACAAATCATGTGTGTGACGCTCCGTTTTAGTCCAGTGAAAAAAGGCTTAATTGTATCCGGGAAGGAAAATCGCATACTTTTTTAACTTCATTGCTTAATATTGCACTAATAATTTACCTTTTTAACTGCTACCACAACTACTTAACACTTACAGAAAAGTAGAAAAGTTGAATGAAAACAGGTTATTGTTACCATTGTTTATGGACCTGCCGGATGTCACGCCCTCTCGACGCTCAATTAGTAAGTTCTTGTCACATAATCAACAATGCCATTCCGGAAACTAGAGCAGCAGAGCGTGTACAAGCGTGTGGACGAGATTACAGCGTCCATTATGTTTCTCTCTTCTTAACGATACACTTGCATTCATATCAGGTTTGAATAGGTGATGACTATTCAAGAACTCTGCGGGCGACCAATATCACTTTTTGCTAGCAGACTTAAAATTCAATATCCAAGGCAATGAAAAGCAAAAAGTCTCGCAAGCTTCACTATACATTACCTTCGCAACTCTACGTCCTCCCTATAGCGCCACCTACATTAAAAAAACAACAACACACACACACACACACACACACACACACACACACACACACACACACACACACACACACACACACACACACACACACACGATAACCCTAATAACAGTGGTTTTGCCCCGTAGCTTCTTTGATAGCCATTACATATTCAAAATAAGAAAGGGTCACAGCTTCTATAAAATTCGCCTGCGTCACTAACGGACCAGAGTCCAAGAGGCCCCTCAGGATAGTCTACCGGCGCAATAGGCAGCACCACAAGAAAAATGATAAAGCACCTCATTAACCCGCAGTCCCCTGAAAAGAGAGAAGACGTACCATTTCCATGAGCTTCTTGAGTCCCGAGTAGTTGGACACGCTGGGACATCGAAGAAGTGTTACGGCCGTTTCTGCATCCCAACTGGCGATGTTACCCTGTTGAGAGAGAGAGAGTGTATTATGTTATGTGGCAGACTAAAATGTTTAAGTTTAAAGAATGCAGAGGAAATGGGGGAGATGATGAGCAAAAACACACTTCTTAATTACACAAGTGAAGTTTGGTGATGATTTGAGTATCATGAAAATCCTCTCTGATGCTGTTACAAAAGTAAAGCAAAGTCAAGAGCTGTTCAACATTTTAAGGGTTTTAATTTTAAGGGATTCAAATGACACAGATTGGTAAAGAATGAGATTTAGGAATTTCGGGCGTGGCTTTTGAGTTTATCACATATGTTTCTCCCTGCTCTATCACTTTTCTTCATTTCATTATCTAATGTTATGCTGGTAATCTCATTATATCACTCACCGAAGCCTCATCATCTTACCTGCGCTATGTCGTCCAACATGCTTGAGGTGGATATTTTCCTATCGGATCCGGAAGAGTTGCTGGAGGACGATGAGGATCGTCGAAAACTGCCATCCTCTCCGTCCGATTGCACCACCTCCCTCTGCGGCGGACCATTTCAGCCTTGACTGTTTCTTTGTTAATCTTTTAGGGAAAGAGGAACAGGATCCGGATGAGGCATTGGCGGAGGGAGGTCAGAGGCTGAGTTGATTTTATTTTCTGTTGTCGATTCCGTGGGGCTTCGGGTAGTGTTGGCACTGTTGGGTGGGTCGTCCACAGGAACAACAGGGAAGAGGAGGAGGTAATCACTGGGTCAGTAGAAGCAGCACTAATGGAGAACACTATAAGGGGAGTCGCTTATCGAGCAAGAACCAAATCACTAAGCGTAGAGAGATGCCCAGTAGGAGGGAAGATGACGTGGGTGTTGGTGAGTCAGTATCCCTGTCTTTCAAAGCGGGACTGGGTGGACAGAGAATAAATCAGTTGGCTCGGCTGAAGAGCAATCAGCTGTGTCCTTCGATATTTCTTCCTCCATTTCTTCCGCAAAGACAGAACCACTCTTTCCAGTCGCCTCGCCTTCCCACGCCCTCCCGCTCACCTGCAGGCCCGCTCCGACAAGTGACAAGGGGACTAGACGTGGCAGTACGCATGGTGGTATCAACGACGTCACTCTCATCACTCCCCCAAATGCGTCATAATACTCGTCATCGCTTGGGTTGGGCTCTTGCTCCTCGATCGCTGGTAGTGTCCATCTTGCCGTGATCAGGAGGCGGAAACAGAGGAGACACTAGTTGGTGGCCTTCAGGTGGGCCTCTACAAAAGAGAAAAAAAAATCACTCTTAGACGGTCTTCTGTAATGCACCAAAATAAAAACACCCAGACAAACCGGAGCGTCTAAGTGTAACAAAAAAGTGCTCGTAATAACCAGGGGGTGAGCAGGCAGCGGCGGCAGGTGTACGAACTAGGCTGTGTGGTATGTCATTAAGCAGGTGTTCCGGCGGTGAGCCCCTAACCCCTGGGGAGAGCAAGAACGGAATGCACACCCACGTAGTACACCTGAAACCGTGTCTGAGAGAGAGAGATAATTGTGCAAGCCATTATGTATAAAGGTCTATGTATTGTGTTGAGGACAAGGTCACCCATGTGCGTATATCACACACACACACACACACACACACACACACACACACACACACACACACACACACACACACACACACACACACACACACACACACACACACACACACACACACACACACACACACACACACACACACACACACACACACACACAAACACACACACACACACACAAACACACACACACACACACACATTATGAAAAAGAAAATATTTGATGCCACGGAAACATCAACATCACACCCACACCCCACTCCATCCCACCATCACACTCCTAACCCCTTCCCCCTCCTCCGGCCCCTTCCTCCACTACCCTTGAGCAACCCCAGATTCCTCCCCTTTACCTTACCTCACCTCTCCACATTTTCCATCACCTCCTTGCACCCTACTTCCAGATTCCAGTTTATCCCTACCATACAATCCACTCTTCAAACCTCCACTGCAGTCTCCTCCACCCCTTTCGACTCCCTCCCTCCCCATGGTGCATCCACCCCAGTTCTCTTACACCCCTACTGCTTCAAACCCACCCATCCTACCCACCCCACGCTTCTGCCACCCTCCCCTTCCCACCACCATCACCACGTCCGCCATCAGTTCGTTCATCTGTCTTACCGTGAGTGTGTCATGGGGCCATAATATTAGTCACTTCGTCGGCCAAGCACACACATTTGACAAGGCGTTGTGACACGAGTTGTGGGTCCTTCCATGGGTAGCTTTATGGCCCTGGTAGTAGTCTGACAATGGCTCTGTGCCATGAACGTGAAAAAAACCCACACACATTAGAACGCATTTACCCTCTTTTTTGGTCTGCTTTTTTTTTTTTTTTTTTGTCGCCATCTCAAGGAGAGGACACGGGCTTTTAGATCCGTCAGGGTCATGCGGATTTGCTCTTCCGTGGAGGGACCTTGGGCCCTTGTCGGGTGACGGCCAATGAAAGGAGGATGCCGACAGACCAGCTGACGTCAGCCGAGTCGACGGGAGTGAATGTTACAATGAAATTGGGCACTTCGCTTTAGAATAGTTCCCATCGTACGGGGGAACTTTAGCGTAGGAAGAAACACTGGTATGCATACTAATGTAGAAAACGTATCTTTAAATAAAGACTCTCTCTCTCTCTCTCTCTCTCTCTCTCTCTCTCTCTCTCTCTCTCTCTCTCTCTCTCTCTCTCTCTCTCTCTCTCTCTCTCGGTTTACCCGAAGCTCCCTCTTACAAAACGGACTGCCGGAAGGCGTCGCGAGAGGTTTTTCCCATGTCGTATTCGCGGTCGGAAGTCCACTCGAGCCACTATCCTAGAACTGATAAAGTCGGTTTTTCAGCAGCAACACAATATTAACTTTATATTAATCTAGACATTTCTGAAAGTCTGACAATTTTCCTGTAGGGGCCTGGGGCCGAGATGGAAGCCTCGGACCCCCTCACGGCCTAAGCGAGGTTACCGGGGGGCCTTGCGCCCCCTCACAGCCTCGAAGTTACCGAGGGGCCTTAAGAAGGTCCCCGACCACTGCAAACGCTCGAGGCAGGAAACCTAAATGGCTGAAACATTCTGGTGCCCCAGCCTTGATGAAACGGTTGTTATGAGAGTTGTGTTGTCAGTAAGAAGACTAATCCTCAAATTATGGATGAGTCTTATCTGACCAAGTGTCGGGGTGGGATGCTGACCCTGACTCAACTGTCGGGGTGGGATGCTGATCCTGACTTTACTGTGGGGGTGGGATGCTGACCCTTATTTAAATGTCGGGGTGGGATGCTGACCTTGACAAATGTCTGGGTGGGATGCTGACCCTGACCTAAGTGATGGGGTGGGATTCTGACCCTGACCTAAGTGATGGGGTGGGATTCTGACCCTGACCAAAGTGTCGGGGTGGGATGCTGACACAGACTCAACTGTCGGGGTGGGATGCAGACCCTGACCAACCTGTCGGGATGTGATGCTGACCCTGACTGAACAGTCAGGGTGGGACAGAAACGTTGACTCAACTTTGGTTTGAACGCAAACAAAGATTTGAAATGACTCTTAAGATTGAAAATAAGAGAAGGCTGTTTATAAAGTCGTTCCCTCCGAATTAGAATAAAAGGTTGTTGTGAAAGTTGTATCTTTCGTCAAGGAAGAATAACGCCCTTGAAATTATGGGTGAGTCTTATCTGGGGTGAATAAGACTCATCCATACCAACAGACAGCAAGGATAGAGGAAAAAAAATAATACACCATCACTTTTAGACCACAACACCATCAAAATTAAGGGCGAGTCTTATCTGGGGTGAATGAGACTCATCCGTAACAACACATAACACAGGAAAAGGAGAAAAATAATACACATCACCTTTAGACCTTAACGCCATCACACTCAGGGTTAGTCTTACCTGAGGACACAACGACTTTCACGAACCTTCATCACAACAGCCAAGCTCACTACAAGACACAGCCAGAACAAACACATTCTTTACTTACTCAACTTACTTTACTTTCTTGATCATTACTCTCTCTCTCTCTCTCTCTCTCTCTCTCTCTCTCTCTCTCTCTCTCTCTCTCTCTCTCTCTCTCTCACACACACACACACACACCTCCTCCGTACCGAAACTGTACAAGTAGCCTATTACGTAAAGCATAAAGTATCAAATTGAACTGAGTAATGAGTATGAGCTATACTTTTCAAAATGATACTAAATAGATAATAGCTGTTACTGAAATGTTACAGAGGTATAAGGGAAATTAAAAGTATTAAAATGACATGAAAAAACACGTACTCAAGGGCCGGATTTGGCTCACGAGCCGCCAGTTCAAACTTCAACAGTCCTGTTGGGTGCTAAGATGGCCACTCGGCCCGAAAAATTGTTTGTCTGCCCAAATCTGGGGGACTGCAGCCCCCCAGCCCCCCCGGCTCGTACGCCTATATGGTCTTACCCGAAGTCTCATTCTGAAACACGATTATACAAGAATACCCGAGCAAACGTTTTCTTTCTTATCTAAATGTTTGCACTAACTAATCTTTTTTTTTTAAAGATTTACATATAAAAATTAAATTATCTCTGTATGACTGATAAGAATAAATTTAATCAGAAATACATAATACATAATTAAAAAAAATCATTTAAGAAAGATACTATACGTTATATTTTGCTTCCACAAAAAAAATTAGATATAATGAAATTATCGGGCGATCGTGACACAATCTGCTTCTCCTTGTCTCCCTTGGAAATAGTAAGTAATGATTTATGGCAGACTGGTGTCTTTCAGATAGTCTTTATCGTTTCGGACCATGGGCAAACTTCGGGCACATCACGACATTTATTTATCCTCCCGATTTAACAGTGAGACATCTGATTCACCGTTATTATAGACATGAATAAGAAAATTAAATCAGTATTCCGGATTATAACTGCCTGCCTGTGAGGAACTGGAAATAGCATCATTTTTTCGTTCATTTTCTCGTTCAGTGCCATCATTCACTCGTTTATTCATTTACTTAATTTTCATATTACTCTTTGGCGTGTAAAAGTTATCAGTTGTTCCCATTTCTCTTGAAACCATTCGGAAATCCATTCTGAACCATAGAAATGATACCCAGATAATCGTATATCCGAGGCCTAGAGTTCCAAGGATATTCAGTCGAACCCGTGAGCTTTTAAAAGCCGCCCCATTACCCAACCAAAACTCCTTGCATTACCCTACAAACCGAACCCCTCAAAAATATATATATTCATAATCTCCTTGGCGGTGGAAATAAAAATAATCATACTATTACTAATACTACTAACACTGATAATGATGATACACAAACCTCCCAGTTGTTTACGATTTAGCCAGCAAATATGGGGGAACAGTAAGCATTCCTCTTCTCAGCCAGCCAGCGCACCGCCGCCTCCACTTCCACACCCACCCACACCCACACTGGCGGGCCACAACCTCACACTGACCTTCACGCATCCCTCTTTCTGCTGTATTTACTCTTCTTCACAAGTGGTAATTATAATATTTAATTTCGCTGTCGTCAACTCGATGATAAGATTGATAAGGTATGTTAAAACACCTGAATATTTCGGACACAAGGAATGGTCACAGCTGACAGCAACACTTGAAACTACGTAGTATTACACACATATGGAACTAAATAGACTGGTATTGTATTTCAACGCGAGTAATGCAAGACTATTTACCTACCATTTGAGTAACCACCACCAGGAACCGCGTTATTTTCAACATGTATACTAATTAGTCTTTACCTGTTTTTTCAACGCAGGAATTACGGTAGTGTTGACTTTTCTCATTGACTAAGCACCATTTGAACTTCTTGTTTCGTTTTTTCTTCGTAACTCGTAATTTTCAACAACAATAAAATAATCTATACACAAATTTCGACGCAGGTATCATTGTAGTGTTTACTTATTCATGTGACAAAGTACCACTAGAACTTCACATTTCTCCTTTGGTTAATGTGTTATCCTCAACTCGTTAAGTGGTGACAGCCGTGCGCTCCCTTACCTCCCGCCGTAGCTATTTTCAAGATCTACACATCTATTCACACTCAGCAGGGATGCAGCGGAGAATTCATTACCACACGCTACCTGAGGCGAGCCGCTTGCTTACTGAAGGCTAGCTCGTCTCGGGTGACCAACTCAGCGGATACATACAGCTTATTCACTTCTTTATTTAAAAGGTTAAAAAAAAAAAAATATGAAATACCCTTCTCACAATAAGCGCACTACGAAGAATTAACTGTAAGGGGAAATACCCAACGTAGTCTGTACCAAAAAGAAAACTCGCAATATCCTTCCCTCCGCTGACTGAAAGCGGTAACGCCTACACTCGGCCACAGGAAACACGATAAGACGCTCGAGCTCCCTCCCCCCCAACTACCCTCCAGTGTAGAAATAGGTCAGCGGGGCCTCGTTCAGACGCACCGTGATTAAAAACGAAACGGCTTATCTTGGTGTTTCTCGAGTCTCACCACACGTTTCTTTCTCCAGGTCATTTAGTGCTGCACAGAACTTTAATGTCCAAGGTTACAAAATGTTTCCTGACACTTTTTTAAATCCATGCTATCGTTTAAATATCTTCTAATCATATTATGTCAACTGTCCGAACATTGTCTACTATTTGGGTGAGTCAGGCGAGTGTTGTTGATAACGTGTGCGAGCCAGCCAACCTGCAGCCTCTCTCTCTCTCTCTCTCTCTCTCTCTCTCTCTCTCTCTCTCTCTCTCTCTCTCTCTCTCTCTCTCTCTCTCTCTCTCTGTTCACTGATGTTGCCGTTCCCTTCAACTTAAGCTTGTCACAAAAGACTGTCATTATTCACATTAATAAATCCTTTTAACCGCCGACAAAAGAGAAGATGAATTGTGTCTTCGAAGTGCATGATCTTTAGTCTCTCTCTCTCTCTCCTCTCTCTCTCTCTCTCTCTCTCTCTCTCTCTCTCTCTCTCTCTCTCTCTCTCTCTCTCTCTCTCTCTCTCTCTCTCTCTCTCTCTCAATTCGTAGTCTGGTGTGCTTCTTTTAGAGATATTTTATTTACTACAGCAACGAAGACAATGATAATAATAATAATAATAATAATAATAATAATAATAATAATAATAATAATAATAATAATAACAATAACAATAACAATAACAATAACAATAACAATAATAATAATAATAATAATAATAATAATACCAGCGAGAAAAATAAAACTAATTCTATCGATATATGATTTACCCCCCGCCTCCCATTACCTTCATTATACAGAAAGTCACTGCCTCGTCACCGTTCTTTCCTTCATGTCAAGCCCCCATATACGGTTTGGTACCTACTAGAGAAGAGCACCGTTACAAATGTCTCTATTATTTACTTTGGTGACACAAGCGACATCTCTCAGACCCAGACCGAGACCAAAACGTGCACCGGAACTCTCCCCGTGGATTCATGGGAGTGACGTAATGTGACCCTTGCTCTCTCTCTCTCTCTCTCTCTCTCTCTCTCTCTCTCTCTCTCTCTCTCTCTCTCTCTCTCGTCCTTCATCTCCTCCCCCCCCCCCCTCGTCTTTTCCCTCTCCTCCTCCTCCACCTCCTCCTTCTCCTCTTTTTCGTCATTCATTTCTCACGTTTCCGTTGTACATACTTTTATCATTACACTAAAATGGGAAAGTACGTAATGTCATTCAGCTTTACATTGTGGTTAAAAGACCGAATGTAGTGTGTGTGTGTGTGTGTGTGTGTGTGTGTGTGTGTGTGTGTGTGTGTGTGTGTTTGAAGCTCTGGTGGCGGATCTTTGGGAACGGGCATGTGTGTGTGTGTGTGTGTGTGTGTGTGTGTGTGTTTGAATGTCTGGTGGCGGCTCTATTTGAACGGGCATGTGTGTGTGTGTGAGAGTGTGTGTGTGTGTGTGTGTGTGTGTGTGTGTGTGTGTGTGTGTGTGTGTTTGCTCTGGTGGCGGATCTTTGGGAACAGCTGGAACCTCTCATCCACCCACATAATTATACCGGGAGGTGTGTGTGTGTGTGTGTGTGTGTGTGTGTGTGTGTGTGTGTGTGAAGCTCTGGTGGCGGATCTTTGGGAACGGCTGGAACCTCTCATCCCACCCACATAATTATACCCGGGAGGTGTGTGTGTGTGTGTGTGTGTGTGTGTGTGTGTAAGCGTGCTTGACTTCACTGTCACACTTTACCAACTATGAAATCTGCCAGACACATTTTCCAATATTTGAGGTAACAAAAATATTCCATACTCTCGAAGTGGGCAGGAATTCACAAAGTAATGCACCTCGCCTTATCACCGTGAAGTCAACGAAAACGCTCCAAAATTTTACTCGATCATTCACGTCTGTCAACCACACACACACTTATACAAAAGACCTCACCAACGTTCTCTTTCAATCATTCATTCTGAAGACTCCCAATCACTTGATGTTCCCACGTAATTCCAGTGCGGTCCCTACAGCTGAGACCGACCACACTCCTCACCGCACCACGGGCGATGAAACACTGGCTCGCAGTCGAAGTTTTCTGGATATATCGCTCCTATCTCACCGTTTGGCAACTATCCTTTCAGGGAATATGTTTGTGTTAACACGGGATGCTTGTGGTTCTAGCCAATAGATTATTTATTGTACACACACAAGGTGGTTACGCCGATGAAACAAAATATCAAAGCAATCAAAAGAATGTCAATAATAAAATCATAGAATTTCACAACTCCTGAAAGGCATCGTCTAGGAGGGACTTAAGGGACTTCAACGCAACGCATCTCTTCTTTTTTTTGTGAATGGCAGTCATAAAACATGCGTGACAGACGAAACGGCCTATTTTGTTACATTACATAAGAATCGTCTGGCTAATGAACACAATTACTCGCACGGAGACGAGTCCTGGGACGTTTCATAACATTTTTCACATTAAATTCATGTAAACAACATCACACAGGGTCAGGTAATAAACAGCTACATGATCCTCCAAGGTAATACATCATTGTTCAGGTAAAGAACTGTCAAAACACCAATAAATGACACACTCGATGGAGGTGCTTTTGTGTATCTGGCATCTTAACATCCAACGCCACCACCCTCGCCAGCACCACCACCAGCACCATCACCACTTCCCACCCACAGCATACAGTATGAGTGGCGTCTTAGGTCGAAAATCCTTCCCATATTGGTCCCAGGTTGGTCCTTACAAACTGTCACGATACCATACTCACTTGGGCGTGCTTGAACCAGTTCCGAGGAGTCTGGTCATGTGTGTGTGTGTGTGTGTGTGTGTGTGTGTGTGTGTGTGTGTGTGTGTGTGTATGGTTGGGTTGGTGTGTGTGGGTGTGGCTGTGTGGTTGGAAACATTATCTTATGTGTGTGTGTGAGTGTGTGTGTGTGTGTGTGTGTGTGTAAGATGTCATGTGTGTGTGTGTGTGTGTGTGTGTGTGTGTGTGTGTGTGTGTGTGTGTGTGTGTGTGTGTGTGTGTGTGTGTGTGTGTGTGTGTGTGTGTGTGTGTGTGTGTGTGTGTGTGTGTGTGAAAGATGTCATGTGTGTGTGTGTGTGTGTGTGTGTGTGTGTGTGTGTGTGTGTGTGTGTGTGTGTGTGTGTGTGTGTGTGTGTGTGTGTGTGTGTGTGTGTGTGTGTGTGTGTGTGTGTGTGTGTGTGTGTGTGTGTGTGTGTGTGTGTGTAAGATGTCATGTGTGTGTGTGTGTGTGTGTGTGTGTGTGTGTGTGTGTGTGTGTGTGTGTGTGTGTGTGTGTGTGTGTGTGTGTGTGTGTGTGTGTGTGTGTGTGTGTGTGTGTGTGTGTGTGTGTGTGTGTGTGTGTGTGTGTGTGTGTGTGTGTGTGTGTGTGTGTGTGTGTGTGTGTGTGTGGCATCATCATCCATGGTGACTCATCGTAATGGTATTATTTTATTATCATTATTATTATCATCATGTCATCATCATCATCTCATTATTATTATTATTTATTCTTATTATTATTATTTATCATTATTATTATTATTATTATTATTATTATTATTATTATTATTATTATTATTATTATTATTATTATTAGTGTTATTATTATTATTATTATTATTATTATTATTATTATTATTATTAGTGTTATTATTATTATTATTATTATTATTATTATTATTATTATTATTATTATTATTATTATTATTATTATTATTATTATTATTATTATTATTATTATTATTATTGTTATTATTATAATTATTATTATTATTAGTAATAGTAGTAGTAGTAGTAGTAGTAGTAGAAGTAAAAATAGTAGTAGTAGTAGTAGTAGTCATAATAGTAGTAGTAGTAGTAGTAGTAGTAGTATATAGTAGTGGTGGCAATAGTAGTTATTATTGTTATAGTTGTTGTTGTTGATATGATCTGTTTTTTTATTACTGAAGAGTAGAGTGTGATGACAAGGAAGAGGAGGAGGAATAAGATAAGAAAGGGTGATAGTAATATTACAAAAAATATCGCAGTTACATAAATTAGCTTCTATGAGCTGGTGTTTCGCCCTATCAAAACACTTAACTTAGATTCTTAGAACATCACCGATAAGGGACAGAGCGACGTTATCTTTCTGAGAGAGAGAGAGCACAGCACGACTCCACTCCAGTGTGATTAGAAGGAGCGTTGAGCGAGACTTCCTTCTTCGCTTTCTGACCATACCAAGAACCTTACAAGACGTCCCTTCATCCTGCCTCCTCTAACCGCGGCTCTTTTAAGTTCACTGCATGCAAAAAGACGGAGACAAGTAAAAATTAAGCTGCCACATAAGAGAGAGAGAGAACATGTGTAACCATTCCCTCCCCGGCTGCATGGCTCGTCCGCGGCTCCTCGCTGGTGGTAACCTTGGCTATGACTTCATGGAGTGTTGCCAGGTGCCTCCATTCACTTCTATGCGACCCACATACCTTGTTTCACCTTTTCCTCCCCTCCCCCCAACCCGCTCTGCTTTCCCCGGATGAGAAGTGTTACATGCTCGCTCTCTCTCTCTCTCTCTCTCTCTCTCTCTCTCTCTCTCTCTCTCTCTCTCTCTCTCTCTCTCTCTCTCTCTCTCTCTCTCTCTCGTGCATCCTCAAAACAAAACATATTATTATGATAAGAGTTGCCTTTTTGTAAGTATGCCAAGCAATTTACATGAAAGGAAAAAAAAAGTACATGTGCGTGACGAAGAAAATTAAATGCCCTCCTATTGGTACGACACACACACACACACACACACACACACACACACGGATTTCCGTTGTGCAGTGGCTAGCGACCTCCTTCTTCACGACCGAAGGACCCAGCTTCGAGTCCTAGGCGGAGTTGAGACGGATGGGCAGTCTCCTTTAATCCATGCCCGGTGTCCCACCAGCAGTGAACGGATGCCGTGTCAGGCGGGGGTTATAATAATAATAATAATAATAAACGGTTTATTTCGTACCAGGCAGCCCTAAATATACATCAATGGAAGTCCTATCACGTGTTTATTATGGTAAACAAACCTGCAATTTTGCTCTCCTCAGTGATCAAGAGCAGTTGGTTCCTTTTCCACCTACATATTCCGACCGTCTTGGAGACAGGCCAAACATACTAGATTTCTTCCTTACCTCTAATTACCCTTCTATTTACTCTGTCAAACTGTTCTCTCCGTTGGGCTCCTCCAATCCACAACCTTATTTCTGTATCCTGTCCTATCGATCCTGTATACCCTCTGTACACACTGAAGAGGCGATGCATCTGGCATTTTGACTTAGCTCGGTGGGGCGACCTGAGGAAGTACTTTACAATTTCCAGTGGAATAATTACGGCTTCTAGGACAGAGACCCCTCTGTGTGCGTCCAGCGCATTACTGAGGTGACTGTCTCTGGAATGGAGGCAATCATTCCACGTACTTTCTCTACTCTTCACGCTAAAAATCTTGGTTTAATCACGCTTGTTCTCATGTTATCAAAGATAGAGAGGCAGCTCACAAAATGTACCAGAGCCTTTGCACTCCTGCCAATCATTATCTTCCCGGAATCGTGCCAGATCTGTTCTTCGACTTACCAAAGCTCTTTCATCAGCCAAAATGTCAAAACCTTGCTTTCTAATTCTTCTCAGGACTTATGGCACCTAGCCAAAAACATCTCTAATTTCACTTCTTCATCTTCCTCCTCCTCCTTAACCCAGACGGCAGCACCGCCGTATCATATATCTCTAAGGCTGAACTCTTCTCTCAAACTTTCTGTAAAAACTCCACTCTGGACGATTCTGGGCATATTCCTCCTACTCATCCCCACTCTGGCTCCTTTATGCCTGTTATTAAGATTCTTAAGAACGATGTTTTCTATGCCCTCTCTGGCCTCTACTTTCAGAAGGCTTATGGACCTGATGGACTGCCTCCTTTTTTTCTCAAAAACTGTGCTTCTGTGCTGACACACTGCCCGGTCAAACTCTTTCATCTCTGCCTGTCAACATCTATATTTCCTTCCTGCTGGAAGTACGCCTTCATACAGCCTGTCCCTAAAAAGGGTGACCGTTCCAATCGCTCAAACTACCGCCCTATAGCTTTACTTTCCTGTCTATGTAAAGCTTTTGAATCAATCCTTAATCGGAAGATTCAAAAGCACCTTTCCACTTCTGATCGCCAGTATGGGTTCAGCAAGGGGCGTTTTATTGGCGATCTTCTTGCTCTCTTAACTGACTCTTGGTCATCCTCTCTTAACCGTTTCGGTGAAACTTTCTCAGTTGCGCTAGACATATCGAAAGCTTTCGATAGAGTCTGGCACGAGTCTTTGCTTCCTAAACTTCCCTCTTACGGTTTTATTCTTCTCTCTGTAACCTTATCTCCAGTTTCCTTCCCGGCCGTTCTATCTCCGCTGTGGTAGACGGTCACTGTTTTTCCCCTAAACCTATCAACAGTGATGATCCACAGGGCTCTGTCATATCACCCACTCTCTTCCTGTTATTCATCAATGATCTTCTTTCCATAACAAACTGTTCTATCCACACATACGCTGATGACTCCTCTCTGCATTATTCAACTTCTTTCAACAGAAGACCCTCTCAACAGGAATTACAAGACTCCAGAGTGGAGGCTGCAGAACAACAACCTCAGACCTTGCTATCATTTCCGATTGGGGTAAAAGGAACCTTATGTCTTTCAATGCCTCAAAAACCCAATATCTCCACCTATCAACTCGACACAATCTTCCAAACAACTATCCCCTATTTTCAACAACACTCAGCTGTCACCTTCTTCAACACTAAACATCCTCGGTCTATCCTTAACCCAAAATCTTAACTGGAAACTTTATATCTCTTTCTATAGCAGCTTCATCGAGGTTTGGCGTTCTGTATCGTATCCGCCAGTTCTTCTCCCCTGCACAGTTGTTAGCCATATACAGGGGCCTTGTCCGCCCTCGTATGGAGTATGCATCTCACGTGTGGGGGGACACAACTCTCCTGGACAGAGTGGAGTCTGAGGCTCTTCGTCTCATCAACTCTCCTCCTCTTACTGATAGTCTTCTACCTCTTAAATTCCGCCGCCATGTTGCCTCTCTTTCTATCTTCTATCGATATTTTTACGCTGACTGCTCTTCTGAACTTGCTAACTGCATGCCTCCCCCTCCCGCGGCCCCGCTGCACTCGACTATCCTCTAGCTCATCCTATACTGTCCAGGCCCCTTATGTAGAATTAACCAGCATCTTCCTCTTTCATCCCTTACACTGCAGTAAACTCTGGAACAGCCCTCCTTTGTCTGTATTTCCTCCTGCCTATGACTTGACCTCTTTCAAAAGGAGAGTATCAAGACACCTCTCCACAGACAATTGACCTCTCTTTTGGCCACTCTTTACTTTTGTCTGTTGTGGAAGAAGTGAGTAGCGGGCTTTTTTTCTACACCCTTTTTGTTGCCCTTGAGACGTCTCCTTTGTTGTAAAAACTAATAATAATAAAAACTAATAAATATTATAATATTAATAAGAGCGTTCGGAGACAACAGACATCCACCAAGGACATTATTTTCTTATAATAATCATAACACCAATTATGTTTGTCTCCTCAAAGAAAAAAATTGACTTTGACCTCTATATCAGCAAAAATGTTATCGTAAAGGTGACCTCCATCATTCATTATCAGTTTTTATTGTATTCCATCGGAAAGGGCCGGACCCATTCCTGGGAAGTAGGACACTTCGCCACACTCTTGAAACACTTTTGGTCTGGTATTTCATATCCGCTGGTGGCATTCAGGCTCGGGGCTGGGCCGCCTACCAATCATTTCCGGTGACCTTGTGAAGCACTCATGCTCTGTTCTCAAGGCACTGGCCGGGTATTTCGATATGGTTGCCTTATATTATTGCTCCATTCACTTTTTATCATTCATCTTTATTCATTCGTCATCACTCACCATCTTTATTCGCTCATCATTCGCCATCATTGAATCTTCTTAATATCGGACATTCCCCAAAATTGAGTGATTTTTTTCTTGGCCCATGCTTCACCTTTTCCACAAAATTTCACTAAACTTAGTCTTTGTCTCCTTCCCAAGACCTATTGGGTTCCTTCACTGAGCTCGACCTCCCATCTGGTGGCCCTGCTGGAGCCTCTGCCAGAGCCAAACCTGCGGCGAGCTGGGGTCCAGCGAGGCTTAATTAACATATCTCTGTACCAATCTAGCAATACATCAAAGCTGTAATGGTCATTATCATGTTTATACCAAATAATCTGAGTGCTGTACATTATTCATGTCGTTATAATGAACGTTGTTGGCAAAATAGAGCATTCAACGATATATCCTTCAACACTCCTTCCCGTGCTTAATAGGAATGCATCAATGCGGCCTCATGGGTAAATATTTCTTTCATGCAAGAAAAGAGAACTCAAACAAGTCCAGCATGGTGTCATTCTCTCAAAATTCTATAGAGATGCATTCCTCCCTCTCTCCAATCAGAGCGCTGGAGGTTGTTTACACTGCTACTAAACATATCGTAAGCTGCCGGCAGCAAGTATTATACCTATCTCATATTTCAAATTTTAATCATAATACATACATCTTTAGCATCTTATAATATTACATTCACTATATAGAACTTTAAAAGAGCGGCATATAGCATGTGATGATTGTTTATGTGGGAAAAATATATATATTTTAATTTCCTATTTCTTGTATTTCCCCGTTTCTTAAATACTACAAGTAAGTCAAGTGTCTATACCGTAGCTATGAGAAAAATGTGACTTCTAAATACTAGCGAAAAACTAGTAAGGAAAACTATTTGGACATACGCCGTATGCATAATATTTTTATTAGCTCCACCAGGGCCACCAGATGGCAGGTCGAACTCAGTGAAGGACCCGGTAGACCTATTCCTCACTCCTGTCTCCTTCCCACGCCCTATTCCTCACCCCTGTGTCCTCCTTAGGCCCAATTCCTTACCCCTGTCTCCTTCCTAAGCCCTTTCCTTTCCCCTGTCTCCTTCCTAAGCTCTATATTCCTTACCTCTTTCTCTTTCCTAAGCCCTGTTTCTCACACCTGTCTCCTTCCTAATTCCCATTCATCACCCCTGTCTCCCTTTAAAGTCTTATTCCTCACCCCTACCTCCTTTCTAAGCCATATTCCTCACCCCCGTCTCCTCCTCAAACCCTATTCCTCACCCCTGTCTCCTTCCTAAGCCCTATTTCCCAAGTCTGCTTCTTCTTATGTTATATTCCTCACCCCCGTCTCCTTCCAAGCCCTATTCTTCACAAGTGTCACTTTCCTAATTCCTATTCCTCACCCCTGTCTCCTTCCTAAGCCCTATTTCCCAACTCTGCCTCCTTATTATGTCCTATTCCTCACCCCCGTCTCCTTTCCAAGCCCTATGCCTCACCCCTGTCTCCTTTTAAAATTCTTATTTCTCATCCCAAGTTTCTTTTCTAATCCCTTTTACTCAAACCACATCTCTTTCCTAAGCCCTATTGCCCACTCCTGCCTCTCCATATTCCTTTTTCTTTCTTTATATTCATTTTAGTATGAGAGTCAGTGATGCCAAGGGTGACGCCTCAAACCTATTATGAAACTGTGATAGAGTTTTCGTGAGGGAGCCACTTTGTCTCTACGAAACCATTCGCTCGAGTCCTCAATTTCAACTGCACCACTCCCCTTCCTCCTCTTCTTCCTCCTCCTCCTCCTCCTACTCTTCTCCTCCTCCTCCTCCTCCTTCTCCTCCTCCTCTTCCTCGCACACTGCCACTCACTGCAGTCTCGGAGTCTCAAGTGGATCAAGAAAGCACAGAAAATGTTCTCCAGCGTCTCCCCCGAGGCAAAACCAGTCCCCGATCTTGGGGGCGTTCCAGTTCACCCCTTCACAGCTTGAGGAGTTTTATGTTTGAATGTATCCCGCAGTTCCACAGGATCCTCAAGGGTGCTGAGTACACTGAACCGATTTGTGACTGAAGCTGTACACTCATGAGCACATGACAAGTCTCAGTCTCTCGAGATCGAGTATAGTTTGGTTACATCTTGGGATTCTTCTTGACCTGACATGAAGCTTGAGTGTTGCAACAACAAGCCTAGGATCAGTTACAAAGAACTCAGCACTCCGAAACATCTTGCAGTTATAAGTATCCTCCAACGAATGCATACAAGGATGTAGTTAATTTTCTTGGCTACCCCTCCGGCACTGCTACGTATACCAAGTCCAGCGGTGCAGCTCTAGTTTCTGGTACCAAGAACCTGCAATTCTCAGCCTCCTGGATCTTGCAAAATTCAGGAAAGAGTTTTTGGTGTTCCTGGTGCTAGTGCCATGGGAACCAGCACATAACTCGTAGCCAACTCTATCAATGCTAATAGTAGCATTGAAGTCGCCTATGACAAAGAGTGTGTCCTGAGGGGGGGCACTGTTCTAATACGGAGTCGAGTTTGGCGCAGAACAGCTCTTTTTCTTCGGTTTCCCACATTTCATCGGGAGGGTACACAGCAACAAGAGAGCAGCTCTGAAGCCAGGGTGCGTCAGACTCCAATTTCACGAAGGAAAATGTGACGTGAGAAAGGTCTGCTTCAGAGACCATGATGCAGCTGCCGTATATGCCTCAGCGCTAATCCGGCACGCCAGATCTCATATAATAAATCAAAGATAAGCTCCGGTGATAAATATTATAGTCAGCCGTAAAATTTTAGTTCTCTATAAATATTGAAACATCCTATAACATATGACGCAAATCCCGTAGATTTTCGCTAAGGCATATATATACACAATCTTCCTATGTCAGCTCATGAGAACCAGTCCTTCAGCGTCTGTCTTTCTAGTCCATCAAGCCGGAGATCCTTTAAATGGAGAAATGCGACAACCCGCCGTGATGTGGCCCATGGGGATGACATTTTCACTGCCCGACGTTACCAGATGATATTTTTTTTGACAGATTGCTGGGCAGATTAACCTCTCCGTGAAGACTATCTACATGTTACACATCTTTTTACATCCCTTATTTATTTTTCTCTTATGAACCATTTACAAAACCTGCAATGGTCATGTCAAACAGAGTGAATTACTCAACGGCGCACATGTGGCTTCCGGTAGGACCAGTGTCATATCTCTCACTACAGGATCTCTACCTGTACTTAAACAAGTACTAATACGCAAATATTGCATGCAGTAATGTAGATCTAAGGGTGTGAAACGACAAACATCTGCTAACTCTACACCATCATTCTGATGTTACTGATATAATACATGTTTTCTCTACTAAGAACATGCTTACGTCACTTCCACCAACTTATGATGCAATCTGGTACAGGGCTGACAATATATTTCACCGGAAAAACGTAACCCGCGCCATACATTTCAAGGAGTAGTCGTTGGGTAGTCAGTTTTTCCTTGGAGTTTTTCTTCCCATTCCTATCTTCTTGCTGGCTCATGTGGAATCTATAACATGTGAAGTAACATCTTGTTATATTACTAGAGCCCAACACGGAGCATGAGCCCATATTGAGCATTAAAGCCCTAAGAACTGCTGGCATTCACCTTTACTTATAGGGAAGCAAGGCCTCCTCTGTCCACACAATGATGCCCACGAGCGCCAGCCGGTCACAGGCTACTTCCGATAGGAGGTGTCGCATCTCTCCGTCAGTAGGATCTTTATGTCAAGCCATCAGCCACTACAAGAACCTGCATTTATATCTTGCTTTGTGTTTCAACGCCGACACTTCTAACGCAGCCTAACAGAGCTTCATGACGCTTGAGTTTCCTTTTCTATCTTTGAACGTAGTTGAGAGAGAGAGAGAGATTCGTCATCATAAGCATAAGAAAATTGTGTGACAGTAGATCCTTCTCTGACCGACAATGTAATTCAAACCACCCGCTCACATGGCCTTCCCTCTTGCGGCTGTTTGATGAATCTCACGTCCAAACCAAGATGAAGATCCAAACCTGCCAGTTGACTTCAGTTGTCCGAGGGTGAGTACCTTCCTTGTTTTCACGTATATCTGGATCTGGATGCTAATGCGCAGGGCCCCTACCAGGTGCATATCACGCATATTTGTGTTGGCTGTTGGGGGGACGGGGGAGCCGAGTGTACAGGGGAGGGAAGTGAATCAAGTGTAATTGTTAGTGTTGGTGTGTTGTGTTGACAAGTGAGTGTGTATTTGTTGTACATCATTTTTAATCGAACACACCGCCTGCTTCACACATACACAAGAATAGGCCACTCGTGAAGGTAATGAGTTTTTTGATTGGGCATATTACAGGTACGCCAAGCTCCGAGGGTCTTAGTTAGCGCTAGACTATTCTACTCTTTCTTGACACTGCGTATCTGTCAGTGGGATAATGTGACTTCAATGTTAGTAAGCTAATTTATATTTTACCTACCGTTCTTTTCCAACAGGTAACTAGAGCAAGATCGTTAAGCGTTTACTATCCATATCAGACCCTGTGATATACCGTTTTTCGCAAATATCTTTCAAACGAAGACTCAGATCAGCATGGTTCTTTGGCACAGATTGTTTCACATACTCCGCTAATTTATGACGCTTTTGTGCATTGCCAGATGCGGTTAATTATTGCGTTTACTCTTGACTGTGACTCATCAAAAACAGCGACCCCGTATAAAGACGGGCTAATCAGCTGACGACGAAGAAGAAGACTCGACTGTGATGGCAAAACCTGCGTGAACCACTTACACATTCGAACAGGTGAGTCGTGTAATGGCGGGTAACTCGAGGCTATATGCTAAGTATGGTAGGGTGTTTTATGCACACGACCCTGATTCCTGTTCCAGCGTAACTGAATGTTGCTTAAGTGCTGTATGAAGTTTGTTTGGCAATTATAGAACCATTGAAAGTTGTACGAGTATATGACCCTCCTTCCCACACGTTACGTTGAGCGTAGAATGGGATGAAGTACGTAGCCGACGCTTGATCATTTATAGGAATTGAAGCGGGAATTCATTGCAGAGGAAAAACGAGAAACAAGCAATAAAATCGATTACGATTGCTTGCATTAACTATTCAACCTTACTCGGCATATAATTTCTATTTATCTGCCAGTAATTCAAGTCATACGTGTGTTTGGATTCATATCTCGTTTACAGCGCAAGTGGAAGAGAGAGAGAGAGAGGAGAGGAGAGGGGGATGGAGGGAAAAGGAGGTAAACGAGAGAAAGAGGGCGGGAGAGAAAGAGGGAATGCGGGGGAAAAGGATGAGGGTAGGAGGGAGGGAAAGGGAGGGATAGAAGTAGGGGAAGCCAGGGCTGGAGGTAGTTGGTGGATACACGTCACAAATACGTCACGCTTCACCTTTTCTAATGTGTAAGTGGCTCACGCAGGTTTTGCCATCACAGTCAAGAGTAAACGCCATAATTAACCGCATCTTGCAATGCACAATAGCGTCAAAAATTAGCGGTGTGTGAAACAATCTGTGCCAAAGCACCATGCTGATCCGAGTCTTCGTTTGAAAGATATTTGCGAAAAACGGAACCCTGTCGTAGGGTCTGATATGCATAGCAGTCTTGGGGTCACGTGAGTTCCCCCTGCACGAGTCAGTCGCCGGTAGGACGTCAGGCAGGATGGGCTGAATAACCCACTGAGCCCTTGATTAAAAGATAACCCTCAACTAGCGCCCCCACCACACGATCACTGCCTTCACCACCACGTGTTTGGATTACGGTAAATATGGAGAGTCACTACGTGCCTTCAATATTGCCCCCACGAGAATAATAATCTTTCCAATGCCTCGCATACTGTTGTACTTCTCTAGTTTTACCGGCGCATCATGCGTATACTCCCTAGGAGGTTATAATGTGGGGAGGTCCGCCCCCCTTGTTAGGAGGGGAGTCGAGGGGGCGATGCCCCCCCCGTCAGAGGTTAGGTTATATAAAGTTTGGTTGGGGTAGTTTAAATATGCTCCCCCACCCAAAAACCCGATTTCCCAGTACGGGTACCCCAAGATCGTTAGGGGAAAGGGATTAGACCTTTTTCTTTACTTTTAAGTACTTGTCCCTCAACCATATGAGGGACATGTATTTCGTCCCTTAACTATAATATGGAGGCGTAATATCGTATTTTGGAGGCGCGGAGTGACTCTCCACAATTACCATTTTTCCCTATGGACGTAGTACCTCGTGCCGCTCTGGGACTGACGAACTTTTGTTACCATGAAGCACGCCATTGATGAGGCTGTCATAAAGAACATCAAACGGATATTTACCCGTACCGGTCAGTCGCTTTATTTTAAAACAGTCATGTAACGATTTAGTCATAATAAGCCAAACGAACAAACAGTTGACTGGTCAAGCGAGCTGAGAGGCTGTAAAGTACGCCAGCTGTGGTGCGGGAGTTAAGTGGTGGTGGCGGTGCAGGCTGGCACTGCCGGCGAGGGTAAGTGGCGAATGGCCGGACTGGCTGTCAGTGATATTTACTGTCTCGGCTAGCCCTCGAGACACACACACACACACACACACACACACACACAATATATATATATATATATATATATATATATATATATATATATATATATATATATATATATATATATATATATATATATATATATATATATATATATATATATATATATATATATATATATATATATATATATATATATATATATATCATTATCTTTTTTTCCCTGGAAATGAAAGGGCGTGCGTAACGTTATCGGGGGAAAGAAAAGTCTTTCAGGGACTAGATAACATGTTACATGGGCGGAATTCTTGACTTATAAAAATAATATTTTTAACAACCAAAATAACAACAGTAACAGTAACAATAAAATGGCATACCGGGAGGAGGGAAAGGAGGAGGAGGTGTTGCTTTGGTTCAAAGATTTCTTTATCTACAGTCAACAAAAAGATAAAGAAAACAACAATATGAAAGTGGAGGTTAAAGTTTGAACGATGCAAAAACTGTAGCCTATTTTTTCCAGTTCCGAATCCCTCCCCTTATTTACCTACTCCTTCACCTCTTCATTTAGTGTTTGCATATAATCATTCTCCCTTCCCCTCCTCCCCTTACGCAACTTTTCATAGCCTTGGACATCACTACATCATCTTGCTGGGCGCCTTAGCGGTGGTACCCGCCCCCGTGTCCCCCATGTCCCCCGTGGCCTCCGTGGTCCCCGCCGTGGCCATAGCCTTTCGGGCAGATGGTCTCGTAGGCCTTGCGTGTCCTGGTGGCGTACACGGTGACGTAGGACTTCTCAGTGACGGTGATATACTTGGGGCGCGTGTTGATGACGGTGTGGGTGATGTACTGCGGCAGCGTGGCCTTCTTCGTCACGAACTGCGGCACCTGAGGGAGGATGTAGAGGCGTCATGGCGGCTCAGTGTCTGTATTATATGAAGGTGCGGATTTGGGTTGTTAATAGCAAAGGTGTGTATTTAGATTGAGTTAGTGTGGTTACCCTTTCAAAAATTATCGGTAGTCTTTTTGAATGGTGATGGACAAAAGGCGAAACTTTACGGAGAATGAACGCTGATGACGGTAGGCGTTGTATATCTTAAGTAGATTTCATGTTAATTTACGAGTTGGAATGAGATCTATATTTTTCAGCAGACTGCACGTACTTAAAAGTATAACAGGTGTGTGACTGGGTTGTTGATAAAAGTGTGGATTGTATAGAAAGATGGCGATAGAGTGAATGCTGCAATTTTTTTTTTTTTTTTGCTATTGTTTTGATTTATGGTATCATTTGCTGTCGCATGTGAGCGGTGGTGACAAGGAAATAGTTAGTGACTGTAGTGATGATGGTGACTTGTTAGTCGGTGGTGAGAGAGAATAGGCTGCGGTGCTTGTGAAGATGGCTTGTGATGATGGTGAATGAGAGGTTACGGTGATAGTGATGATGACAATGTGGCACTGTTGGGGATATGATGATGGTGATGAAGCAGTTTTCCTTGGTGGTGGTGATGGAGTTGAATGCTATAATATATAATGATGGTATGGATGTAATGGTGAAGGGGAAATTGATGCAGTGGTTAAGCAGAGAGACTCTCTGCTTCATCAGAGAGAGAGAGAGAGAGAGACTCTCTCTGCTCATCAGAGAGAGAGAGAGAGACTCTCTCTGCTTCATCAGAGAGAGAGAGAGAGAGTCTCTCTCTCTCTCTCTCTCTCTCTCTCTCTCTCTCGTTCTGGGTCTGCGTGATGAAGTATGGCACGGACTGTTTGTTGAGCACCGTTGTGGTGAGGTAGACGGGCTCGTACGTGTTCTCCACAGCCTTGCTGCAAGGGGGAGGAGGAAGAGACAGTAACGAATGGTGGTATAAAATTCCAGGATGGGTGGACAACGTTGATTCTGTGCATGGATTGAAAGAAATTCTTAAATATGGACCTCTTTGTACAGGAATGATCAGTTAAAAAAGTAGGGAAATATCTCGTTAGATGGAGGAAAATCATAGAGTAAGGGAAGGAAATAATTAGAGTAGTGTTTTTTCGCACTGGTTCTACAGAACACCCGGAACCTTGGATGATATGCTCAAGCCTAACGGACAGACGTGTTGTCTTGCTTTGAGATCGTAAGATGTTGATATGGGTCATTGTCATGCATGCTATTTCATATGACTGGGAAAAATGTTTTAAGTGAAGATGAAGTCGTTGGCATAGTCAGTGCAGTTCGTTTCCTCGGTGCTCATCTCCGTAACTTCGCCCTGGAACCTGTGATGAGTGAGAATTTTACGCCCTCGATCGCATTAGGGGTAGTATAGTACCCTCCCCAGGTACCCCATGTTTTTCTGCAGCCACTCTACCCCGGCACTGAATCGAATTGGGTTTGCGGATTTGTAGCTAGACACGGTAAATGCCTTACCTCAGTGGAGCGTGAGGGAAAGTAGAAGCGTCTGTAACTGCCTCATCCGGAAGAAACTAAGTACGTGTCATGGCGGGAAAAATCACATGAGATAGACGCAAGAAAGGTGTAGAAAGAGAGGAATCCATGGGAATCATTTGTTTTTATCACACGCCATAGCGAGAGTATGAATTATTTTCCATCAATGACTGTTTATATTAGGCTTATTTTCAATGAGCGACTGACTAAACGGTCATGCAACTGTTCTGAGGTGACTACTATTCTTTAAAGTAGCGCTTCGGTCAGTGTCTGTGCCACTCGCTCATCCCTTACGCCGCTGCACAGGTATGTCTTGCTCACCCTCCGTTGTAGTAGGGCACCGGCCTGTCTCCGTTTTTCCAGCCACACCGTTTGTAGCCACAGTCGTATTGGTCGCTGGCCAAGGCTGAGTGCCGCCACCACCACCGCTGCCGCCACCACCACCAGGCGCCGCCCCACGTTTCCTGCGACCTCCTGCTCGCCTGAAAAAAAAAGGAAAATATGAAAATGTCACCAAAGTAAGGATAAATGTATTGAAAGGATACAGTAATGTAAAGATTATACAAGTAAATCATTATACAGAAAGAATAGCGAATTCATGCAACTACTGAGCGAAATGATAGAAAAGAATGGCAGCAATATGTCGATAAGGTTCACTTGTCGAAAGGATAAAATAAACAAAATTTTCATAAAGAAATCATTTCTGGGCATTCATAAGTTAGTACTATCACAGCATATACATATAGCAAATAAAATGCAAAGAGTTGTTAATGTGAACACACACACACACACACACACACACACACACACACACACACACACACACACAGTCACACACACACACACACACACACACACACACACAGTCTCACACACACACACACACACACACACACACACACACACACACACACACACACACACACACACACACACACACACACACACACACACACACACACACACACACATACAGACAGTTACTAATGACCGTTCATTTCCTCCGGGGAAAGTGCGATTTTCTCTTCCATTCGATGCATGTATGTACGTTATGAATTTATGTACACTTATATATGTATGTACGGTATGAATTTATGTACACGTATATATGTATGTACGGTATGAATTTATGTACACGTATATATGTATGTACGGTATGAATTTATGTACACGTATATATGTATGTACGGTATGAATTTATGTACACGTATATATGTATGTACGGTATGAATTTATGTACACGTATATATGTTTGTACGCTATGAATTTATGTACACGTATATATGTATGTACGGTATGAATTTATGTACACGTATATATGTTTGTACGCTATGAATTTATGTACGTACACGTATATATGTATGTACGGTATGATTGTATGTATATACACGTATATATGTATGTACGGTATGAATTTATGTACGTACACGTATATATGTATGTACGGTATGAATTTATGTACGTACACGTATATATGTGTGTACGGTATGAATGTATGTACACGTATATATGTATGTACGGTATGAATTTATGTACGTACACGTATATATGTATGTACGGTATGAATTTATGTACACGTTTATATGTATGTATACGCACGTATGTATTTATGTACGTATGTATGCATGCATGTATGCATACAAATAATACGCAATAATTCGACTATAATCATATAACCGATAAAAAAACTCTCTCTCTCTCTCTCTCTCTCTCTCTCTCTCTCTCTCTCTCTCTCTCTCTCTCTCTCTCTCTCTCTCTCTCTCTCTCTCTCTCTCTCTCTCTCTCTCTCTCTCTCTCTCTCTCGTCACATCCAGCAGTTTATAACAACCATAACAGTAAAGGGTTATATAAAAAAATCAGCCATATTTGGTGTGTTTGTGTGTTGTGTGTGTGTGTGTGTGTGTGTGTGTGTGTGTGTGTGTGTGTGTGTGTTTACAGGCGCGCGTTTACTCACATGATAAAGCACCCATTTATTAAGCTAGAAGATCGTCCAGAGAGAGAGAGAAAGAGAGAGAGAAGAGGAAGGGCGGAGAAGAAAGGAAAGTTGGGCCTCGAGGAAGATGAAAGTCACTGAACGTATGTGGGCCGGGCAAACCTTGAACGAGGCTCGAGAGAAACTATTTACCGCTGTGTTGTTTGTGTTGATCAGTGGAGAGCCGAGATGCTAATTCAACCATGACGGCAGGTGGGGCAGGCAGGTGGAAGATTAGTGGGGGAAGAGGGCGCTTGTCACACTTTTTGTTTTTTATTTATATTTTTTCCACTTTTTTATAGTTTTTCCACATTGGTAGGGATTTGGCTTTCTACTCGCTGTGGAAATACGTACATACAACTGATAATAATAGTAATAGTGCTAATAAAATAATAATAATAATGAAATGATAATAATAATGAAATGATAATATAAATAAAAGTAACAGTAATGATCATGATGAGATAAAAATGATGATAATGATTTGGATGATGCTGATACGAATGATGATGAGAACCATATTAATTGAATGACGTCTATGATCTTCACGTTGTTTCCCTGTTATCCTCAAATTTATTTTCCACAATGCTTCCACCTTTTCTCCCCACTTCTTTCCTTTCTCCTCCTCCTCCTCAGCTAATCTTTCTCCTCCTCTCCTCCACCTCCTCATCTTTGTGCCATATGACTACTCAGTTGCAAGAGAACATAATCAGTCCCATATGACCACACAGTTGCGGCGCCAAGAGAGAACGCCAAATAATCAGTCCTAATCTTTGTCCTCCTCACCATCCTCTTCCTAATCATCTTCATCACCATCATCACTCCCGCTACCACCACCACCACTACCATTAGCATCATCATCAGTGGCATCATTTGAGGCAGTGCGCAACAAGCGGTCAGAAGTTCAAAGAAAGTCCCAAACAATAAAAAAAGTGAGGTGTTATTTACTTGCTGACTTCATTGAGGTGTGAAACTCTCATAACACCCCCTCTCCCCACCCCCACCAGCTGTCGTACGCTTTAGAGGTGTGTTAGGCAGGTGATGAGAGAGAGAGAGAGAGAGACAGAGAATTATTTCCCTCGTTTGTCTCTTATCCCCGAAATAACAGTAATGATAATAAACACCATCATATAATTATACACTCTTGAATATTGATAAGTGGGCTGAGGTTGTGATGGAGTCGTATTGATCAAGTCCATTTTTTTTTTTTCGTAGGTTTGTGTTGCGAAGGTTGTGAACTGTATCCTGGAATTCAAGAAGTAACATAGCAACACGTACCTTATTTTATGCTCATAGACGTTTATAATAATACTCGTGCTTACAATTACCTGGTGGACAGTTTTCAGTTATCAGTAGTGTATGTATATATTTTCACAACGAGTAGAATGTCAAACCCTTACCAGTGTGATAAAACTAACTAACTAAATAAATAACTGTGACAAGTACCCTCTCTACCACTAATGTTGGAATGCATGATATGGACCTTGTAAGTTCAATAAATTTGCTGACTGGAAATAGTCGTGAAGGTGACAGATCAAAGAGGGACCTTACACTCCAATTATCCGTGAAGCCATCCCTTAAATAGACTGACTTGCATCTCATTTATACTTAATTATGTGGATCGACTTGTTCATTATTAATATTGACTATGTTGTGCTCTTTTGAGGCTTTCATTCTTCTTGCAAACAAAGTTGTATCACGTTGAAATGTAGACTGAGAAAAACGCTAAACCTGTGCCCCTGTAAACAAGTATATGGTATCTCAACTCAGTTTGATTTTACAGGGAAAAGTAACGTAACAAGAGCTGGTGCCTATTACCATATCATCAGTTTAGCGTTCTTTCTCCATTACATATTCATAAGGATACCTACTCAGTGCACGAATTTGATAACAACTCACAATTTTCAAGTTACTCAACATACTTACCATTCTCAACAGAAAGCAACAATACCGCTGCCGCCACCGAGCGCTGAAACCACTTCCAGCACAGACTCAGCCGCTACTGGAGCCACTGACACACGAACTGAGAGCGAAAGCGTGTGGAGTACGGAGGATTGAGTGCGAAAGAGCGTGAACGTTCAGCAGTGGCACACCTCGTCCAACGCACAGGAGCAGCCACCAGCGCCACCGACTCTCCTGTAAGTACTGAGAGGTGAAAACCATCTGACCAACCACGACACCTGTTACGCCCCCCTCTCCTCCGCCTCCTCCTCCGCCTACTCTTGCTCTTCTCCCTCTGGATCGTCTTCACACCACCATCACTGCCTCCTCCGCCTCCTCCTCCTCCTCCAGCTTTTCCTCTCCCGCCCTTCGACTCCCCACCACATCACGACCACCTCAATCTCTTGTCTCAACCTTTCTTCCTCCTCTTTCGTCCTCCTCCTCCTCCCTCTAAATCACCATCACATCACCACTACCTCAATCTCTTCCGTCTCAATTTTTCTTTCTCCTTCTTCTCCTCCTCCTCCTCCTCCTCCTCCTCCTCCTCCTCCTCCTCCTCCTCTTCCCTCTAAATCACCATTTCATCACCACCTCCATCTATCTCTTCTATCTCCGTCATTTTCTTCTCAGTCATACATACAACATGTGTGGAAAGCCTCTACAAATCACAATGTCTAGCGGGCCATTTTGTTCCTGTTTGTTTCTTGCCCTTGAGTTGCCTCCCTTGTAAAGAAAAGAAAAGAAAAGAAGGAAAAAAGGATGACCGACATCGGGGTCACTATCAGCAGTGACTGGAAACTGGAAAAACACACAACACCGTAAGTCCGCCTTGCAAAAAAAGCTACTAATACTGTGCTCGGGTTTATAGTGAGGAACTTCGAATATAAGACGTATGTATTATAAGAGTAATGTCGTCTTTGTATAACTAAATGGTAAGACCTCACCTGGAATACGGGGTGCTATATAGTCTGGTTCCCTAATTACAAGAAGAACCTTAATTACGCAAAAGTACAGCGACGTTCTACGAAAATGATATCGTTGAAGACACAGGCTCATGAAGAACGACTCAAACGACTCGGCTTCTTTCGTTGGAAAAGAGACAACCGCGGAGAGATTTGATGCATGTTTTCAAATACCCAAACAAGGTCAGAAATATCAACCACTCCAGACTTTTTGCACTCCAAGCATATCCAAGAACTAGACTAACAATTTTCAATTCAGACTCAGGATCCAGTGCAGACATCGGCAGAATTATTTATCGAAGAGTCACCCGCCACAAGAATAGCCTTCCTGCAGAAGTAGTCGGTGCGGAAACGATCAACTCTATAAAGAATCAATTAATCGTCACGGTTGCGTCAGGAGTGAAGTAGACACCCCCACGTGCAGAACAGGGTGCTGAAGTGTTCACCAGGAGGATAAAGTGGCTAACAGATTGATGAAACCACTAAAGCAGGCAGCCTCATGTAAGCCTTCTGTCTTCCATTTTCCTCTCCTCCTCTTCCCCCTCCTTTTCCTCCTCAGATCACCATCTCTCCTCGTCATACTTTAATTGAGTTACTGGAAAAGATTTCGAGCACAGGAAAGCACTTACTGCCGTCGGTAATGATTTATTTTTATTTTTAAGCGACGGTGATGAAGGAGGAAGGGGTGTGTTGTGATACTGTTAATTTCTTCTGTGCATACTCTTGCATTGGCCCGGCGGGAGGAAAGCAAAGGTAGTAGAGTATATGACGAGTGGCTGGTTTAGGAAAGCAGCCACACGGCTGTAATAGAACAATAGTTTGAGAGTCACTCTAGTTACTTGTCCATAGAGAGTGAGAGGACCGGACGGCGGAAGACCCCAGCTGTGTCTTGGAGCTTCAGCCGGGCAAAATTGAATACAGGTGAAAAATTTCCTCTTGTTGGGTATCTACGCTGTTTCGTACGCCTCGTTCTGATTAGTACCATCAGGTATAAACTTATCTGGAGACTGAATCTGAGTTATAAACAGCATTAAAATAAAGATTGAATTACAGATTCCTCATTCTGGCAATCGTTCTTCTTCCTCAAACTAAACATTAAAATGGTGAATTCAAGATTCCTCATTCTTAACTGATCGTTCCTCATGATCCAAAACTAAACTTGTTAAAAATGAGGTCAAGATTCCTCATTCAGCAATCGTTCAAGCTGCTTAGTCAAAAGACTAAACTTGTTAGTAAAAGATTGGTCAAGATTCCTCATTCTGGCAATCGTTCTTCTTGATCAAAACTAAATTTGTTAAAATAAGGAATTGGTCAAGATTCGCCATTTAAGCAATCGTTCTTTAGCAAATCAAACAATAAAGATTGGTCAAGATTCCTCATTCTAGCAATCGTTCTTCCTCAATACTAAACTTGTTAAAATAAAGATTGGTCAAGATTCCTCATTCGGGCAATCGTTCTTCTTGATCAAAACTAAATTTGTTAAAATAAAGATTGGTCAAGATTCCTCATTCTAATCGTTCTTTAAGCTTGTTAAATAAAGATTGTTAAATTCCTCATTCTGGCAATCGTTTATTTCCTTCCCACAGTTTTTCAAAATTTCAGCTTCGATCCTGATGTGGTACTGTTTGGGTGATGCGTAGGACTAGCGATTTGGCAATATAATAATCCGCCCCAGGATAGCTGTCAGGCCTCAACTGCCTATAATTCTTGGAAAGGCAGAGTCCACCTTGAGTCGCTGGAGTTCAGAGTGACCCCAGGAACGTGGATGTCTTTCTGATGTAGACGCTAATAGTAGATGTGTTCTTCCAGTCTTTATGGCTAAGTGTGTGTGTGTGTGTGTGTGTGTGTGTGTGTGTGTGTGTGTGTGTGTGTTGGGGGGAGGGAGGGTCACTATATATTACAGGTTAGCCCATGCATGCAAGACGGATCGAGATGTCATGTCATTCAGCGCTCCATTATCTAAGTTATTTCGCCATCGAAGTAGAGGCGAGCGAGGGAGCGGACAATATCACTAACGAACAGTCTGTCTCTTTCGCTTGCCGGACCGTGACGGTGCGAACTCTCTTCCGTAAAACGACAACGCAAAGAAAAACGAGAGAGAGAGAGAGCATTCTGGTTATAGGGCAGCAATACAGAGAGAGAAAGAAAGCGAAATGGTGATGATATATTGTGGCGCTGAAACCTGAGAGAGAGGTTTACCCTCTTTCCTCACCGTCATCCATATCCTCCTGACCGTCGGTTGGGCATTTCTGTGTGTGTGTGTGTGTGTGTGTGTGTGTGTGTGTGTGTGTGTGTATATATATATATATATATATATATATATATATATATATATATATATATATATATATATATATATATATATATATATATATATATATATATATATATATATATATATATATATATATATATATATATATATTAAATTTCCTCGAAACGTTTTATCTAAGTTAAGCTTGAAGCTGCAAAGAAGCCGTTTAATGTTCAAGATGTTTTACTAGAATACGGAAACGTGAATTTATATGTGTGACATTTTTTATTGACAATCTGTATTATGTATGTATCGTCATTGTATTTAATGAAATGCATATGTATTATGTATTAACTATTAACTATGCAATCTTGAGTTATTACTTCTTAATTGTTGTGATCGTAACCAGACGCCATGACAGATGGCACCTTGGAATGTAATAGGTTACGTTTTTCTCCTCGTGAGGCCGCTTAGAGCCTGTGATGATGCTGACAGTGGTGGAATTTGGCGATGTTTGTGGTGACGACTGGTGTTTGCATTAATGGTGGGAAGGCGGGTGTTGGTAACGATGGTGGAAACCGCAGTGATGAGCGGTGGCAGTAGTGGATGGAGATGATAGGGAGGTCGGTGATAGTGATAATTCATTGACGGTGGAAGAACTTAGAGCATGTCGGGCTGACAGCAGCTGTAATTGACCTAACGCCAAACGGCCATCTAACGCCAATGAACATTCCCATGAAGGTGATTCCAAAGAATTCTGTTATATTTCTGTGTCTTGTAATATACTTATTAATAGTTTATTCTATTGCCCAATAGCATGAACATTATATTATTATTATTATTTTATTATTATTATTATTATTATTATTATTATTATTATTATTAATGTGTATTATTATTATTATTATTATTATATATATATTATTATTATTATTATTATTATTATTATAATTATCATTAATCGATAATGATGCATTAGCATCATCGTCCCAATTTAATACTATCTTACTAATATAAAGCATTGCTTTACACGGTCCCGTTATGGGCTTAATAACTAAACCAACGACCAGTGGCGGAACTGATCCTGTAATGTTTAGTATTTTTTAACTTATTATTCATGGCGCGTTGCTTTCACAGAGCTTCAACCAGGCGTAGATAAACTGTGGAGTCGCTCATAAGCTGATTGGTTGTCTTCGTATAACCTTACAGAATAGAGGGCGACGAAATTTTACCTTTGCCTCTACCACTGAAGGGGTTATAAGAGAACAGACGTTCTATATATATATATATATATATATATATATATATATAGAAGAGAAGAGAGAGCACGAAGAACAGACTACAAGACGATGCGAAATAGGTTAAATGATCATTAGGAATAAAGAAGCTAATGGGAGCCTCTTATTTCATTGTTGTCGATGCTTGCCAGAAGGATTTTTTTTTTTTCATCTTCGGCATCTGCCAGAATTCATTTGTGGCATGAGCAGATGCTGATCGTTCACCTCTGGGAGGCGAAAGTCTCTTTTCTCTCACTTAATCTTCTCAGAACTGGCATTTAATAACCAAACTAGCTTCAGAGACAATTGGGACACGTGTGATTTGAAAAGTCTTGCAAATAGTTGAGTTTTCTTCGATAATAGTTTCGTCCACAAATGTCATAGAAGATAGCCTTGTGGTATTATTGGTAATGTTAATGGCTGTGTGTGTGTGTGTACAGAAGAGAGAGCGTGTACGTAGCTTCTTTACCCCGGGCAGTCGTTCCTTCTGCCCGGTGTTGTGCTCACTGACCGGCAAATTGACTCGCGCCTCTCATGAACACCTGCGCGCTCAAAACTTCTGAACCTCTCTTAATTCAGCGTTGTTATTTATGTGTGGTGAGGCGAGAGATAGTTGATACCGGAGGAGAACCGAGATTTCGATGCATGAACAGGGACTGATTTGAAACCATGAACGAGGAAGATAGGGTTAGGTTCATTATTTTGTGGTGAGAGAAACGCGTTCATTGGTTGACGTAAGAGAGAACAGACACAGGATCTGACAGATCGATTTATACCCTTTTACCGTTGATTGACAGATCAGAATTGATACCTTTTACCGTTGCTCTGTGCACCAACACAAAATCAGTGCACTAAAATTAATGGAAAAAAAAAACTTCTCTTGTGGGGCAAGCGTACATTACACTCAGGAATAGATAAAAACTGAGAAGCTGAAGGAAAATTGCAGACAAGCTGCAGGTATGACATCTGGCATGCATTAATAGTTACCGGGAATGAGAGAACGTAACGGAAGGCAGGAATGCCGAGTTGAGGTGGGGAAAGTAAAAAGCCCGTCTGAAAGCCACCACGTGATTCTCTCTACCTCTCTCTCTCTCTCTCTCTCTCTCTCCTCTCCTCTCTCTCTCTCTCTCTCTCTCTCAAGAACTCTCCGAAACAGTGATGCATTTTGGGCGTTTAATCTACGGCGTGATTTGGGCGATTTTTAATCACCATATGAGACTGGCAGACACTCTAAGGATCGAGGGGAATCGCACTGGGATGTTAAACTCGTTGAAAATAACTGCCTTAGCCAAATGGTTTTAAACCAACGCGCGATGGTAATATTCTTGATGCTTGCCGCATTTAACCGAGAACTTTGGTGAGCAATGTTAGCGTTGTGAAACACCTCGGATCATGCGATCATAGACTGGTGCGTCTCGACATAAGAGCTCAAGCAAGGATTGCGAATAAAGGTATTGGTTCCCAGTTTTAAAGAGGCGGATTTTGAAAGAGATAAAGACAGTCGTTAACGAACTTTCAATTAGTATCCAACATTAACGTCGAAGAATCTTGGCAGAATTTTTTAAAACTGATTACTAACTGGTTAACAAAATTAAATCCGTGCAATGTTGTGAAAAAGCGCCTTGAAAAGAGTTAAGAATTCTCCGTGGTTTGATAAAGCGAAATCAAACTTACACTCTCAAAGAAAGGAACTTGTTATATAAGGCAAAAGAAAACCGATAACTCTACCAAAAAACAGTACATTGTGCTTTTCCGGTACAGGCGACAAGTCAAAGTTTAATCAAACCCTTATGAGCGAGCAACGGAAGTACCTACAAGTAAACGGTATTTACTGCGGTGAAATTGCAAGTCAGATCCTAAAGTTTTTTTGAATATATAAACAACAAAAAAGAGATTCAAGAAGTGGATTGGCCACTATTTAACAGATAATTCGGGGGAATACCGTGACCAGACGAAAGCCAACACGCAACGACTTACATAAATTCTTATTTCGCCTCGGTTTTTAATAGTAATCCTACCGATGCGCTACACGCAATGTTCATAACACTGTTGAAAATCCCAGTTATACCCTCGCTGATTTTGAGAATCCCAGTACCAGATGAAAGGTTCTCAAAACGCTGCAGTCATAAACTGGCTTAACAAAAAGTCCAGGACCTGATAAAATATATCCAAAATTACTGAAAGAAATATCAAGAGAGATACTCAGACCTTTAACAATGCTGTTTTAATATAATGTCTTTGCACCCATGGTATCGTTCCTAGTGATTGGAAAATGGCTAACGTAAAACCCATTTTCAAAAAGGCAACCGATAAGAAGTACCGGATAATTACAGAGCCAGTCCGGCTTAACTTCAATTATTGGTAAAGAATTATTTGAGACAATTATCTCCCGAGATACATAAGTTAACTTCAGCTTAGAGTGTAATTCGCTAATCCTGGACTCACGCAACATGGTTTCCGTAACAACATATCTTGTTTGTCCGAAGATCTATTAACGTTCTACAACGAGCTTTTTGCAAGTCTATGATGTTTCTAAATCCCACTTGATATTATTTATTTGGACTTCCAGAAGGCGTTTGATAAAGTCCCACACTACAAGGTTGCTTCATAAAATCAAGGAAAATAGGTGGCGTCAGGGGTAAACTACGATGGTGATCAAGCACTGGCTACAGCAATGAAAAGCAAAGAGTTATAATAAATGGAGTGATCTGTGAAGTGGATGCCAGTCACTAGTGGTGTCTCCCAAGGCTCTTGTCCAGGGAGGCCGTTCTCTTCGTCATCCCCATCGACGACATTGACCGAATGGTCTCAATAATTTCATTGCAAATGAAATTTGCGGACGACACGAAAATCAACATTTGCAGTACTTACGGAATGTAACAGGCAGTAAAATGAGAATGCCTTTTAATATAAACAAGTGCCAGATTCTGTAGAGTTGGATCTAGAAAGCATAAGAAGGGGACTATAGACTGTGCGGCGTTAAAAGATTAAAAAAGGCGTTAACAACGGCGACAGGCAAATTTATTGGCTCTTTACTGTAGCAACATTAGCCAAATTTCAACCTTCGCCAGAAGGTGCCATGATATAAACCCCAAAAATAGATGATACCTAATCCCCTGATCACAGAAATGCGTTGATATATATTATGAAATGGTTCGTGTGAGAGGTGATTTTTTCTCATTTTTCTCGCTTGGAGGGACCATTAGAAACACATGATCCCTGAGCTACTAGAGGTTAATTACACAAGTGCTTTTGGTAGGAAGACTACAGGCACATTTTAATAAGTTGAAAAGAACCAAGAAGAAGACTAGATGGTGAATTGAGCACGAAAATATATAAATATTTGAATTTAGTGATGGTACTTTCTGGAGTACTCTGGAAAGAACTAGTTGAGTGATGAAACTGAAAAAGCAAAAGTGTGATTATAGCTAGAAGAAGATCAAGAGGAAGCAGACCTACTCGAAAGTTACAGTGATTTATAATTACAGAGACTTCCCTCACAAGAGAGTTTCCCCTCAAAATATACCATCGACTAAAACAAGAGTATTGTATTACTGCTGATGATGGACTCTGTTGTCACACTATCAAAGAAGAAGAAAAAATGCACATAATGATAAAAATAAGTAAAGAATGGCTGCATGGCTTTTACAATAAACAAGCTTAGGAGAGTAATATACAGTTATTGGAAGATGAACTACATCAAACAAAGACCATTGAGGGTCCCACAAAAGCTACATGCAAACTTTTTACTACTTAATCAGTCATTGCCAAAAGGTGAAGAGCTTTGAAGACATATATTGCATATATGTACTAAACTCAGTGCTCACATTGATTCTCTGAGGCTCATCTCCATCACAATGGCCTTTTTGCAGGTCTCTGGTGGAAAATAACCCATTACCCCAAGACTTTGGGAATGATCTTAACTTTCCAAAAGATACCCCTGAGTTTACCTTCCCCAGATTTTCCCAGCTACCCTTTGTTATTGACCAGCCTACAAAGAAGATGAACAGCAGAGGGTGAGCTGCGTACTTTTGTGACTGCTTAGGCCAGGATTTGAGCCCAAGCCTGTAGGAATTGTTAGCTAGAAAGCGCCAGGTAAGTAACTTCCACGATGAAAGGTATTGCCAAAAGCCGTCACAAACTATTAATAAGTAAAACATACTGGAACTTATTGCACTATCATCCATCCTAAATTTACAGAAGCAAATTTTGAAACTTTAAAAATAATATAAGCATATGGCAAAAACTTTTTGATGCCCCAAAGTATGCAACTGACTGTACACTCAGAAGATATGTAAGAATCTAACATGAATCAAACACATCTCAGTGTCACAAGAAAATATGAGAAACTTATCTAATCCAGAAAGGAGGAAATATAAATTTACAATGGATGAATTTGACAGGGTGTGTAAAAGAAAGTTGAAAGTAAATATTGAAAAAGATTAAGCTTATGGTGTTTCAGATTGAACCCACGACCAGCCAGATGAGAAGCCAGTGCTTACCATTCAGCAAAAGTCTCCCCACTAGCCAAGTGGGTTTTTAGGCACTTTCCACATTGGGTAGGACATTAACAAACCTCATTAATGAAGGGCCAGATAATGTAAGGAAAAGTATTATATTACCTAAAAATAAGAAATGGAAAAAAACAGACTCCCCCGTCTTGCCCACATATACTTCCTTCATTCTCATCACATGTCCAAACCATCTCACCCCACCATGCCTCCCTCACCCCACCATTCCACACTTCACACCCTTTGCAAATACCACGTACATGCTTTCATTGCTTTCTCCATTCCATCGATATCCTGACACACCACATGCACCTCTTATATACCTCATTTTCACTGTGCGTATTTGTGATTGCTGTGCTACATTTCATGTCCATGTCTCGGATGCATGTGACAAGAGTAAAAGATAATACTATTTCTTGCACCCTCTTATACCTCTATGCTTACACTTCCTTTTGTGACTCTCCAAAGCACTTATCATCTGTCTGCCTCTCATCTCTCTCCCTCACCTCTTCCTTCTTGCTTCCATAGAACTGTCCATAAGTATTTACGTAAACTTCCCCATCTTTTCCCAACCAGGTCTTACATTCTTATTGTGCTCTCTGCTCTTACTTAGTATTGATGCTGCAAACTTGATAGTCTGCCCTGTTGCCCTCTGAAACACCATAAGCTTAATCTTTTTCAATATTTACTTTCAACTTTCTTTTACACACCCTGTCAAATTCATCCACAATCCTCCATCAACATCACAAAAACGCCTGGCACCAAAGAATGCACTGCAAAGTGGTCAGAATCAACTATCAGACATCTCAAAATTTTTAGATCTAATACATTCTGGTTCATTTATAGTCACAGCTATAATCTAGTTAAAGATATCAAGCTCCTTTTATTCTATCTTGCCCATGTGGACCTGCAGATTAACTTGTGCTTGAAGGTGTTTGGCAGGAACAGACTCCTTTCAGTACAGACATCCACAAGAAATTGCTCATTTTCATTCACTCCACTCACATCCAACACCCAACCACAACACTTCTCCTTGCTTCCAGCTTTTGCATTTATGTCCCATAACAAGTATACTTTTCTTATACCTAATTTTCATACTAAAATAGTTTCTCCCAAGATCTTTCTATTCCAATCTTGCCTTTCACTTTTCATTGACTGGGACATATGCACACACCCATGCAAACTTTACAATACCTATCTCACGTCAATGCCCATGATCTTGGGGGACTCAATATTGCACCCACGTCTATCACTGCTCATACCACTCTACTTTTTAAGCCTTCTCTCAGTCTCTCCAACAGTAAAGTATATATATTTTTGTATATTCAGTTCTCTATATAAGCCTAAAATTGGTTTGAATAACCAGAATTTTACCAAAAATATGCAGAATTAGGCCTAAAATATATCTAAAAGTGCCCTTAAGTCGAAAATACCCGAAAGACTCTCCGGAGATTAACTAGAAGCTTTGATATTATTATTAAAGAAAATTACCTGCACATCAGTATATATTTATTGAATAGCCTTACAACATTATTACAGAATGCTTTACAGAAAACCCCGTAATAATCACTAATACAACAGTTGAGCTCCATTTTTTCTAGAATGATCATCATTTATGTTCCTTTCAGAAGAGTGAATGATGATGGAGCAGAAACTTGTCTTATTTTAGTGTTGTTGCTTCTTCCAGTTGTGGGGTGAACTGTGGTCTACATCAGGAGTTGTGGCCATGGAAAGAGACTAAACCTTTTAGATACAGCAGGGGGATGCAGGCACCCGCCAGTCAGTCTGCAGGAGCTGTCCGTTCCATTCTGTAGGAAGAAAAATGTTCATCAACTCTGAAGAATTACCTGTTGGCTTAAAACCAAGTCCCTGAGAAAATGTCTAGTTTTGTTACCTCACAAAACATTCCTGTATGAACCATGTACTGTGTAGTCAGTTGATGAGGCATACACACCGGGGGGCACATTGCCTTACCCACCCTTCAATGCCAACCCTGGGCGTTCCTCAGGATGTCTTCATGCAGGCCCCCTTCCCATAAAAAAACTCACGGCAGGATCTATCGACTTGCTCAAGCTACTAACTCCGTGGGCGTCCCCTTGGCCTCCTCCACTTAGGGTTGTCTCCTACAGAAATAACCCAATGAGCAGGGTTGGCTTCTGGGTAGTATGCCACATGCCTGTACAGCTAGACTTGGCCTTGACAGACAATGCAGGTAATAGATGTTAAATCAGTTTCATGGTGTAGTTGCTAGTTTGACAAAAAGTCATTGCAGAGATATCCCATGATTCTGCATAGACACTTATTACTAAAGGTATCAATCTGCCTCTCCAAGTCACTAATGTGTCCATGTCTCACAGCCATAGAGTAAGAGGGAGCACAAGGGACTTGAAGATCTGAAGCATTGTCTTTTTGCACAGGTATCAACAATGCCACATCCTTGTGCTATGCGAATCCCAACACCGTGGGCCAAGCCAATCCACCGTAAGACTTCCTGGCGAGACCCACTGTTGTTCTGGACTGCACCACCGGGATATGTGAAATTTTCCAAATTCTCAATGTGAACAGACTGTACTGATTCATCTAGCAAGCCTCCAAACACCTGTACCTTGGTCTTGGCCCAGGAGACCTGAAGTCCCAAGTGCTTCGCCTCATCTTGCTGTGCCTTGAGAGCCATCACCAGAACCTCTGTCGACTCTGCAAAGATTACTGCATCATCATCAAAAACAAGGTCAGTGACCTTGGTATTGCCAACAGATGCTCTAGAATGACTGATATACAACTCTGCCGAGTACCCAGTCCATACAAGTGTTGAAAAGTGATGGGGCAAGGACCCAGCCCTGCCTCACTCCTGCGTTCATGGGAAAGAAGCTGGACACAGCCCCCCCACCCAATTCATAGCACTTTGTCCTAAAGTGCAGGCCAGTCAATAGACAAATGATCCTTGCAGGAGTCCTGTGGCATTGCAGGAAATCCCATAGTGCCTCATGATGCACTGAAGCAAATGGCTTATTGAAATCGACATAGGCTACAAGCATCGCCTGTTGAGACTCGTGTCTGTGTTCCACCAGTACCTACATAAAGCGCTAGAACTTACCAGACATGAACCCGGGCTGTGCGGGTCTCTGCAGCTTCAGCACCTGGTTGTGAATCAGCATCAGTAATAGACAAGCAAGCACCTTGCCTGGCACATAGAATAGTGCAATACCACAATACTAGTTGCTGCAGTCCTGGCGGTCCCCTTTCTCTTTCTGGATAGGAATGACCAGCCCCCTCGGGAATGGTACCAGATTGCCACACGGCAGTCAAGAATGCATGCAACCTGCAGATCATGCTCTCACCCCCAGCTTTGAGCAGCTCTGCACTGCTGTTACAGGTGCCAGGTGCCTTTCCACCTCTCAACTTTGCAACAGTCTCTCTGACTTTGTCAAGGTGGGCTTTTGTCAATGAGTGAATCAGCATCTGCCACCAGCAACTGGAAGCTGCCCACTCAGAGGGTACGCCCTTCACAAATGCTCAAAGTACTCAGCTCAACAAGCTGTCTTGGATGGACTTTGGAGGAAATGCTGGAGAATGTCAGCTTCAAGCCTCCCTCCCAGGTGAGTGCTATCCAAACAGTAGATGGCTGTGTTGGACAAGGATGGGCAGAGGGCTTGTAGGGTTGAGTACTTTGAGCAGTTGTACATGGTGGACCCTTCAAGTGGGCAGCTTCTAGCTGCTGGGTTGCAGGTGGAAGATGCTGATCCACCAATTGATGAAAGCCCTTCCTCTCTGGATGAGGTCAGAGAGGCAGTGGCAAAGCTGAGAGGTAAATAGGCACCTGTTATTTGTAACATAAATGCAAATCTGCTAGTGGTAAGGCCATGATCCATGGGCGGCATGCAGTCTTGACTGCCATATAGCAGTTTGGTACCATTCCTCGCGACTGGAAAAGGGGGTTGGTCGTCTCCATTCAGAAAGGGAAAGGGGACCACCAGAACTGAAAAAACTACTGTGATATTATGCTGCTCAGTGTGCCAGGCAAGGTGCTTGCTCATCTATTGCTGCTGTGGATTCACAACCTTACTAAAGCAGCTGCAGAGACTTGAGCAGGCTGGGTTACTGCCTGGTAAGTTGAAACTGATCATATCGTAGCACTTTGTGTACTGGTGGAGTGCTGACGTGAGCTGCGACAGAGGATGCTTGCACTCTATGTCGATCTCATGAAGTCGTTTGATGCAGTGCATCATGAGGCATTATGGGATCTCTTGCAATTCCATGAAATTCCTACAAGGACTGTTATTCTACTGACTGGCCTGTAGTCTATGAGTGCTGTGAAGTGTACGTGTGGGTGTGTCCAGCTTCTTGCCTGTGAATAGAGGGGTGAGGCAGAGCTGTGTTCTTGGTCCAAAGCTTTTCAACACTTGTTTGAGCTGGGTACTATAGTTGCAATGCCTGAGTCTTGAGGTGTGCATTAGCATGCTTTAGTAACCTGCTGTCACATAGCACGTCCGATTTTGTGGATAATATTGGATAGCCTAAGAATACAAAATAGTTGTATGCATCAGTATATGAAGGCAATAATGAGGAATATCATCAATTATAGTAACTTTTTGGTTTCAAATTGTTAATACTGTTGTAGTCTGCTGTTTTGTTACTTTCCTTTATGGTGAACTATTTAATGATTATAATCAGTGACATTATAAATGAACAAAACAGCTGATTGTGACTGAATTAATAAATTGGAACTCAAAATAGACTATATAACTGACAGTACTTGTCATAGTTGCCTACATATTACTGATACTGACAACTATTTTCAACGCACAGGGTACCCACACGCCATGTGACAGCAGATTGCCAAAGCACAATAATGTAGACTTGAGTCATTGTGGAGTATCTGTTGCCAATACCATGGTCACTGACCTTGTTTTTACCATTGATGCAGTAATCCTTGAAAAGTTGCTGGAGGTTCTGGTGATGATTCTCAAGGCACTGCATGAGGTGGCGAAGCCACTGGGACTCCAGGTTTCCTTTACGAAGACCAAGGTACAGGTGTTTGGAGGACTGCTAGATGAAACGGTACAGTCTGTTCATGCATGTGGTAAGGACATTGTTGATATCTTAGAAAATTTCAAATACTATGGTAGCATAGATCAGAATAACAGAAGGTCTTGTCAGGAAGTCTTAAGGCGGATTGACCCTACACATGGTGTTGGAACTCGCTCAGCACGAGTGTATGGCATTGTCGATAGCTGTACAGAAGGTCAAAGATCCGGATCTTCAAAAATTGCATGTTCTCCCTGTCTTACTCTATGGCTGTGGTAACAAGTGCCTATGCAGATTTATGGGATATTGGAGGAATGACTGTCAAACTGGCAATTACTCCATGAGAATGAGAACTGATTTGTGGCATTTTACCTGCATAGTCAGTCATTACCAACACCAGCTACGTATATGGGAATGTGGCACGCCATCCAGATTGAGGTGGAGACACCGGGTTATTTCTGTAGGAGACAACCCTAAGTGGGGGAGACCAAGGGGATGTCCACAGAGTATATGGCTTGAGCAAGTCGACAGTTCCTACCATGAAGTACCTTGAATGAGAAGGGGGCCTGCATGGAGACTTGCCTAGAGGAACCCCCAGGTTTGGCATCGTAGGGTGGGTGAGGTGATGCACCCCCTAGCAAATGCCCTGATGGACTGATTGATAAGGAAGATTTGCATATTTCACAGACTCTCTACTGACACTTCTAGAAGTATTTTTGACTTAGTATGGGTTTCAGTGGCAGTGTTCTATTGTTTTCAGGAATAACTTTTTAATAAAGCCTGGCAAGGATGATAATCTGGTGTAGCATGTTTCAGACCGTGCCCTAATTTACTCATCATGTTTATTTAACAAGGTGTGGATAATTAATGCATTTATAAGAGTGACAGTGGTAAACTCGGTCACATGGAGGGCCGAGATGCGGGTTAATGTGACACAGAAACAGAGGGGGGTTGCATTATGAGTTTTGTTCGAGCTAAGGCAACAGAAGCAAGGGTGATTCTCTCTCTCGTGACTACGTCACGCTAGCCTCGCATTGCGACCCACTACATTTGGCTGAGGTTACCATTATGTCACTCATATAAATGCTTTAATCATCCACATCTTGTTAAGAATACATATTGAATAAATTAGGGCAAGGTCTGATACATACTGTGGCAGATTTTCATCCTTACCCAACACTTCGTAAAAAAGTTATTCCCAAATAATTATATAACACTGCCTCTGAAGCCCATAGTAGTACAGCCTATAATTATGCATTTCTAGTGGTTTCTGCAGCTGAAAACTTGCAAATACAGCAATAAAGCTATAATATGTATCAAATGAATAAAAACTGTACTAATAAATATTAAATATTTTAAACTTGTGGTTCTGCCTTTGGAAAGTATATAGTGGAGTATATAGTAAAATTAATATTATTGGATAAAGTATTTATCAAAATTTTCATTTTTTTCTTTTAAATCCTAAATGCTTTTACTGGATAAAGATAATAATTGGTGGTCTGTTATATCTAGAGCATTATACTGGAACCAGACAGCCTCCACATAAGCCATCATAACCATCAATATTATTATTTGTTTATCTATATGACAATATCTCTTAATGTTCTGTTCCCTCAAGGGTACCTCCCTCAAGGAGATGGCAAAGGCATGTGTCCCCAGTTTTCCCTGCTCTGGCACTTCCTCTCAATACCTCACCTACCAACTCTTTCTCTCTCCAATACTCGTTAGTTATTAATCTATTTCACTGATGGACTCTCACTGACACCCTGTCCCTCGATATCAGTCCTGCCCCCATAAACTCTTCACAACTAATTCTCATTCATTTTCGTCACATTTCCGAAACATCTCAGAACATCATACTTCGCCCATTCAACCATTCCACAATTTACACACTTTGCCGTTACGCACCCATGTCAAATCTCTCATTCATGCTTTCATTGCTTTTTCCATTCCATCCTGACACTATGACTCAAACCCCTGTATCAACTAATTAGTCTCTTGCTATTGCTAATTTCTATTACTTTAAACCCCATGTATGGTAAGAGGATCACCAATTGCAAGATATGCTAAGTTTCTGAATATACCCTCGAGGTCAGGAGAGCTATGGGAAGAGAGATGATGCATGAACAGCATGTTGACAGGAGAGGCATGAGGAGTGCCACGCTTCTACTTTGATGATGGGGTTCTAAGGGCCAGACATCACAACGGGCTGGTTTGACTGGCACACGACCCTCTGCAAAATTTTTATTTGCTACACTTTCACATGCCACTAGATGAAGTAGAGGAGAAACAGAAAGACACAGATACAGACAAATAGATATACAGAAAGGAAAGGAAATAGATAGATGAGAGAGAGACATACTATAATAATCTTCCTCTTAAACATCAACTATTACAACCACTGACTCTTTGATATAACAGCGTGACTGAGAGCTTTAGTGTACCTCAAGTAATGGATGGAGGGCTGCCTGGTGGGGAGGGCTGACCAACGTGTGCATGGCCAACAGTGTGCTGACAGGAGACAGGAAGAGTGCAGCAGCTTCTACCTTAATGGTTGAAGTTTTGAGGGCCAGGCATGAGGATGGGCTGCCTGACCGACACACACAATGCTGCAAAAACATTGTTAAATGAGAGAAGTAGACAGACAACCAGAAAACCAACAGACTAAGAGCAAGACATACAGCCAGCCAGAGACAAATATGGCAAGACACAGAGATAGAAAGATAATCAAAGCCAGATGGACAGACACACACACAGAGTAGGAAAGACAGACAGTCACATACTGAGACAGAGACAAACAGACAGACACAGAGACTGATGGAAAAACAGACAGACACATTCAGACCAACAGACTGACAAACAAAAGACAGACAGACACAAAGAGAGTCAGAAACACATACAGGTGGACACATGAGACAGACACTGATGCAAAGAGGCAGACAGATACATACCATAAAGAGATGAACAAAAAGACAAACACACAGAGACAGAAAGACAGATAAGAGGCAGAGACAGACAGAGATACAAGCAGTGATAGACAGACAAGCAAAGAGACTGACGGACACATACAAAGACAGACAGATAAAAGACACAAAACATCGGTGAGTAAAATTCCAAGGCAAAAAGGGACATTGGTGTTAAATTGATGTGTCTGCTGTGTTCAAGCTGTTATAAAGTGTTGATGCATAAAGTATACATAACTGATTGCATTTTTTATCCCCAGGTGGGGGTAAACATACAAAGATAACCTCTCATAATCTAGCCTAAAGGGAGAATCGATGCAGCTGGTGTGATTGCCATATTGTGACCATGTTCTTATGCAGTCGCTGAAAGTGACACTGCTATAACTATTGAGAGTACGTTTCATGTATTAATCCATTTTATAGCTGTTAACATTCCTTTCTTCCTAATTACATTTCTTGCTGAATTTTTCTTTTAACACAGAATATACCTACTACCATTACTACCAAGCACCTCCATGGTGAAGTGGTTATCACGCCTTGCTGTGAATACGCAGGCCTGGGTTCATATCTCAGAACAGGAAGTCGGTGTGCAACCCAGATAGCTGCTCATCCTCCCTATCAGGCTGGTCAATGAATGGGTACCTGGGGAAACCTGGGGAAGTAGACTGTGGTAACCTGGATGTCACACTGCCCTCCGTCCTGGATATTGAGTTATTTTTTGCCACAGGCTCAAGGGATAATATGACAGATGAGCACTGAGGCCAAGTACAGCATTAGCATATGCTCCTGACTATTGTTTGTCTCCTTCATTGCTCCTCTTTTTAGTGCTTCCATCTCTTTAGTCAACCTTCCCTCATTTAATGCTTAATTTTCTTGTTTGAATTAGACTAAACACACATGTATACCTACTTAGTAATGCATATTTGTCCTTCCTTGCTTCCCTACTTGGCAATTCCTTCCTCCCTTCCTTGGTTGCTGGCTCCAGGCAGAATCTGAAAAAAAGGCCAGGCCCTGAATATGAGGCTCACTAGACATTACAATTTTCCAAAATGTCAGTTCTCTTTTGTATCAATGACATGCACTAATTTGATTTGATACTGATACCTGGTTGATTAGGGTCACATACTACACACTACCAACAGCCATTACTACTATTATTTATTAGTATCAGCAGCTATTATGCCCTTCTACATCTACTTAGTAATATAATACATATATTCATGTATACATATGTGCGTGTGCCTTCACTTCAGGGTTACCACTCAAATATTATTTGCCTGTGTGTGGTGCAGCAGTATGGAAAAATCTGATCAAACTTCTTTACAGAATGTTTTGAACATTGTGGTTGACAGCATTGCCTCTTGTGTAAAAAAAATCCCCAATACACACAAGGCAGAGGAAGAAATTATGCATAAATTAACTGTGCAGTCATTTGTCTTCTGTGCCCCTCAAGTTTATATCCTTGTGTCTACAGAACTGTGTGGTCATTACAGACAACACTGCACTGCTTCACTGTAAGACTCACAGATGAAAATTTTCTTGTCAGGGCCATAGACTGTTTGACATGTGTGACTTCACAGGGGTCTTAGCAGGCTTACCAGGTGTGTGCGTGGAATGTATGCATTTAAAACTAATTTTCTGAAAATACATTAATTTTTCCATCATTTGACACCAAAATGAAATAAATTATATGGCTGGTTGCTGAGTACATGATCATCAAGACAATGGCCTTCCAACATTCTCTATATTTCTGTTTAATGTTGGTGTACTCCATCCTGCTTTGGCAAATGCTCTAACTTCATCTCTCCACTCTACCTGCCCTCACTTTTACAATCCATATGATGCTAGTTTGTACTTTGTTGTCCATTTGTCATCAGTTATATGAATGATATGACTTGTCCAAGTTCAATACTTATTACTAATTATCATAAAAAATATCTCCGACCTTTGTCTGTATGTACTCTATGATGCTCACTTCCTATCTCTTCATTTTATACCAAGTAATTTTTACTCTATTCCTCTCTGTGGACTTTTTGGGTTTCTCTCTAAATATCTTGTGTGAGCAATGTTTGTGAATGTGTCCTGGGATAATGGGACCCACCAAAGGCTCTGGAGCCAATGTGACACATGACCATCGAGGCCACATGGAGCTTTAGTAATTTTCCCTAACTTTACAACATTTCTAAACCTTATGTTAGGACTGGCAAGATACATTGATTGTACACCTGTCTCTTCAGGGAGAGGGGCAAGTTGTTATTCATAATGATGAGTAACAGGTACATAAAAAATGCAAACCTTTGAGTACAGTTTGCCAAAAAATGCCCTCGTCGCACTCACTTCATTCTTTCCTTCACTCACAGTCTCACATTGAATTACTGGGCACTGATTAAGAGCAGCCCGAGTTCTCAATACCAATATTTTCCAAGGCCACAGACGAAGGTAGTCCAATTATAATGAAGTGTTATTTACCTTCATTGTATATATGCCTTGTTACACAATCACTATGGTCAGACACCACCCATGAAAATGCTAACTTGTGCAAGAACCTTACTAAACTGGTGTACTTTGTGGCACTGGAATGTTTCTGAATACAGGCCATAGTCTTGTGATAATAAAAGAACATTTTTCTTTGATATGAGCCTGAAATCCTGCATGAATACCCATCAGTGCTTGGGCCCCAACAATGTAGTTACAGCCACCAGTAGCTCCCTTTTCAGTAATGATTGCAAGGGACTAAAGCCTACCATTATCTGGCATGATTCTGTTTAATGTTTTCTATTGTGCTCTCTCCGTCACTTGCCCAAATCACTGCCACCAAGAGCCTCTCCCAAACCATCAAATGCAAAGGTAGCTAAACAATTATACATCTTTCAGCACTACTTCTACAGATACATGCCAAACCTTACAAATCTTCCACTACCCCTTCCAGTATTTCTTCTACAGATACACACCAAACCTTACAAATCTTCCACTACCCCTTCCAGTATTTCTTCTACAGATACACACCAAACCTTATAAATCTTCCACTACCCCTTCCAGTATTTCTTCTACAGATACACACCAAACCTTACAAATCTTCCAACACCCCTTCCAGTATTTCTTCTACAGATACACACCAAACCTTACAAATCTTCCACTATCCCTTCCAGTATTTCTTCGACAGATACACACCAAACCTTACAAATCTTTCACTACTCCTTCCAGTATTTCTTCTACAGATACACACCAAATAAATCTTCCAACCTTCCAGTATTTCTTCTACAGATACACACCAAACCTTACAAATCTTCCACCACCCCTTCCAGTATTTCTTCTACAGATACACACCAAACCTTACAAAACTTCCACCACCCATTCCAGTATTTCTTCTACAGATACACACCAAACCTTACAAATCTTCCACTACCCCTTCCAGTATTTCTTCCACAGATACACACCAAACCTTATGAATCTTCCAACACCCCTTCCAGTATTTCTTCTACAGATACACACCAAACCTTATGAATCTTCCAACACCCCTTCCAGTATTTCTTCTACAGATACACACCAAACCTTATGAATCTTCCAACACCCCTTCCAGTATTTCTTCTACAGATACACACCAAACCTTATGAATCTTCCAACACCCCTTCCAGTATTTCTTCTACAGATACACACCAAACCTTACAAATCTTCCAACAACCCTTCCAGTATTTCTTCCACAGATACACACCAAACCTTACAAATCTTCCAACAACCCTTCCAGTATTTCTTCCACAGATACACACCAAACCTTACAAATCTTCCAACAACCCTTCCAGTATTTCTTCTACAGATACACACCAAACCTAACAAATCTTCCAATACCCCTTCCAGTATTTCTTCTACAGATACACACCAAACCTTACAAAACTTCCAATACCCCTTCCAGTATTTCTTCTACAGATACACACCAAACCTTACAAAACTTCCAATACCCCTTCCAGTATTTCTTCTACAGATACGCACCAAACCTTACAAATCTTCCACCACCCCTTCCAGTATTTCTTCGACAGATAGTCAGATACACACCAAACCTAACAAATCTTTCACTACCCCTTCCAGTATTTCTTCTACAGATCCACACCAAACCTTATAAATCTTCCAACACCCCTTCCAGTATTTCTTCTACAGATCCACACCAAACCTTACAAATCTTCCAACACCCCTTCCAGTATTTCTTCTACAGATACACACCAAACCTAACAAATCTTCCAATACCCCCTCCACTAATCTTCTAGGCTGACCAAAGTGGCAACACAAAAACTTGATATCGCTCTTAATACTGCCTCAATAGAAACACAGTAAACTGCATAATTTATCATCCTCCACCCTCTCTACACACCTTCCTGGATGATCACTGTAGAAGAATGGAAAGAATGAAAGAGACATTGAAGATAAATGGAAGATCTGACGATAATTCCTTTAACTAATGCTTCTCCAGATTCACATAATTCCCAGTATATCTTCCATTTCTTGCACCATTACCACCCCCTCCACATACCTTCCTGGGTGACCACCGTGGCGACACATGCACTGCCGCCCACCACCAATGAGAAGCTAAGGGTTCAATGGTGGTCCCAATCCTCCATGACGGGCAACAGGAAGCTCAGTGACCTCCGCCAAGAAGATGATGTAGTTGTCCCTCCCAGTGTCGAGGCATAGTAAGGCAGACCAATGTAGATGGAAGTGCTGGTGAACCTGAGCAAAATGAGGCGGTGGTGACTGGCATGAAGAAACAGGAAAGAATGCATGAATTGACTTAGGCCTTGAGTGTAAGGAGGCGGTCTACCACTTATGCCACATTTGAAAAAGAAAAAAAATCATTATTATTATGCTGAATTATATCGATCTTGGAATGGTATTAAAAAGCCAAACTAGCTACTGAGTTGTTCATAAATACTAATACGACGTTTGAAAAAAATCTGGCGTTATACTATAAACTCCTGTCGTGCGTGTGAAGAGCTCTCCTCCTCCAGCGTCCAGACCTCATTACCACGCGTACATTACTGATAAACTCACCTCCTCCGCATCATCCACCACCACCACACTCTCCACCACTCCACCACCACGTCCAAGGCGAAACTGAACAACTTGTCTTCTGCACCATGACTCGAAGCGCGTTACGAGTCTCGAATAGGTGAATGAGACACTTGGGATAAGATTACTGAATGGCTATTGAGTGTGTGTGAGTGTGTGTGTGTGTGTGTGTGTGTGTTGTAGTAGAAGTAGTAACTGTAGTTAAAAGAATGTACAGAGTTTGTTATAGTATGTATAAAAGAAATAAATCGTAGGTTTAGAACAGCCTATTCACTTGACCAAAGTGTTGGAGGACTCCTTGGTGCTGGCTTGGGATCGCGAGTCCTGCGCGTGATCAGACGAAGGTGAATTACACACACACACACACACACACACACACAGTGGAGGTGAGCGACTACAAATAGCATCAAAAGCCATTCTTATCGCGTATAAATATTTAAAAAAAAGACAACACACATCACAGCTATTTATAACATTCTCACCTTTATTTGACATGCATAGAATACAAATAGAAACAAAACACTTGACTAACGACTTATCGAAGTGTGAATTTACGACCTTATATTTTAAAGAAAGACTACGAGTATGTAAATATGATCTTCCGTTATTTAAAATGCCCTTTATAACAACACAGCAATATGATGAGTGATAATTATGAATGCTATTTGCCTATTTCGCTACTGACTGGCCGGCTGGCTGACTAACACTTCGCCCCTTTATGTTTCTCTACAATAAAAACTAAACTTCTTTCCACTACTAGTCTAGAATAATCCTGATACATGGAAAAGACAACTAAACAACTTTGGAACAGCGTTTAGTGGATTCTTTGTTTATGTTTTTGTTTTTTGCCCTTGAACTGCCTCCCTTGCTGTAAAAAAATAAAATAAATAAATAAATAAAATATCCATGGTAAAAACAACTCCAATATCCAAGGTAAAGACAACTTCAATTTCCATGGTAAAGACAGTTCCTATTTCCACGGTAAAGACAACCCCTATTTCAAAGGTAAAGATGACAACTACTTCCACGGTAAAGACAACTCCTATTTCCATGGTAAAGACAACTCCTATTTCCAAGGTTAAGACGACTCCTATTTCTAAGGTAAAGACAACTCCTATTTCCATGGTAAAGACAACTCCTATTTCCAAGGTTAAGACGACTCTATTTCTAAGGTAAAGACAACTCCTATTTCCATGGTAAAGACAACTCCAATATCCAAGGTAAAGATAACTTCTATTTCCAAGGTAAAGACAACTCCTATTTCCATGGTACAGACAACTCCTATTTCTAAGGTAAAAACAACTCCTATTTCCATGGTAAAGACAACTCCTATTTCCATGGTAAAGACAACTCCTATTTCTAAGGTAAAAACAACTCCTATTTCCATGGTAAAGACAACTCCTGTTTCCATGGTAAAGACAACTCCTATTTCCATGGTACAGACAACTCCTATTTCTAAGGTAAAAACAACTCCTATTTCCATGGTAAAGACAACTCCTGTTTCCATGGTAAAGACAACTCCTATTTCCATGGTAAAGACAACTCCTGTTTCCATGGTAAAGACAACTCCTATTTCCATGGTAAAGACAACTCCTGTTTCCATGGTAAAGACAACTCCTATTTCCAAGGTAAAGACAACTCCTGTTTCCATGGTAAAGACAACTCCTGTTTCCAGGGTAAAGACAACTCCTATTTCCAAGGTAAAGACAACTCCTATTTCCAAGGTAAAGACAACTCCTATTTCCATGATAAAGAGAACTTCTATTTCCATGATAAAGACAACTCTTATTTCCATGGTAAAGACAACTCCTATATCCAAGGTAAGGCCAACTCCTGTTTCCATGGGAAAGACAACCCAATATCCAAGGTAAAGACAACCCTATTTCCATGGTAAAGACAACTCCTATTTCCATGGTAAAGACAACTCCAATATCCAAGGTAAGGGCAATTCCTATTTCCATGGTAAAGACAACTCCTATTTTCATGGCAAAGACACCTTCTATTTCCAAGGTAAAGACAACTCCAATTTCCATGGTAAAGACAACTCCAATATCCAAGGTAAGGACAACTTGTATTTCCAAGGTAAAGACAACTCCCATTTCCATGGTAAAGACAACTCCTATTTCCATGGTAAAGAAAACGCTTCCAAGGTAGAGATAACTCTATTCCATGGTAAAGACAACTCCTATTTCAAGGTAAAGACAACCTATTTCCATGTAAAGACAACTCCTATTTCCAAGGTAAAGACAACTCCATTATCCATGGTAAAGACAACTCCTATTTCCATGGTAAAGACAACTTCTATTATTTCCACGGTAAAGACAACTCCTATTTTTAAGGTAAAGACAACTCCTATTTCCAAGGTAAAGACAACTCTATTTCCATGGTAAAGACAACTTTTATTTCCATAGTAAAGACAATATTATTTCCACAGTAAAGACAACTCCATTTTCAAGGTAAAGACAACTCAAATTTCCATGGTAAAGACAACTCCTATTTCCATGGTAAAGACAACTCCTATTTCCAAGGTAAAGACAACTCCTATTTCCATGGTAAAGACAACTATTTCCATGGTAAAGACAACTCTATTTCCATGGTAAAGACAATTCTATTTCCATGGTAAAGACAACTCATATTTCCATGGTAAAGACAACTCCTATTTCCATGCAGTAAAGACAACTCCTATTTCCAAGGTAAAGACAACTCCTATTTCCATGATAAAGAGAACTTCTATTTCCATGATAAAGACAACTCTTATTTCCATGGTAAAGACAACTCCTGTTTCCATGGTAAAGACAACTCCTATTTCCAAGGTAAAGACAACTCCTATTTCCATGGTAAAGACAACTCCTATTTTCATGGGAAAGACAACTCCTATTTCCAAGGTAAAGACAAATCCTATTTCCATGGTAAAGACAACTTCTTTTTCCACAGTAAAGACGACTATTATTTCCACGGTAAAGACAACCCCTATTTCCAAGATAAAGACAACTCCTATTTCCATGGTAAAGAGTCAAAGACAACTTCTATTTCCATAGTAAAAAAGAATATTATTTCCACAGTAAAGACAACCCCTATTTCCAAGATAAAGACAGCTCTTATTTCCAAGGTAAAGACAACTCATATTTCCATGGTAAAGACAACTCCTATATCCATGGTAAAGACGACAACTATTTCCATGCTAAAGACAACTCATTTATCCATGGCAAAGACAATTGTATCCATGGTAAAGACCATTCCAATTTTCATGTTAAAACAACGGCTATTTCGCTACTGGCTGGCTGGCTGGCTCGTCGTGTTCCTCGGTAATAGCAACTCGATGAACCCAAATGGCAGTGGACCGTCACCCAAGGCCAACATGTTGTATGGCTGGCCAGATCCCCTCCTCACGGCCCGCTCTTGTCTTCAAAGGTAAAGGTTTACAAGCGACTTACTGAAGACGTCAGTGAGAGGCGCTGCGCACAGTGAAGCCAAGGGGAGCGGCAGCACGCGGAGAATGGAGATATGGCGGGATTCTTATATTTATTTGATTTATACCGTTGTTCATCATTATCTTATTGCTGTTATTATTAGTGTTACTATCATTGTTACTTCCATTATTATTATTTCTATTGTCTTTTTGCAAGGTTAATCTTTATATGTAAAACATACCTTTCTTGCCACACTCCCACTTCTAAATATAGCTTCTACTTTTGAACTTAAGACCAATCGGCATGCTAGCAGGGTCATCCACGGTCTTAAAGTCCTAGAATAATTCCTTGACGTCACAAATGATGAAAGTGCTCGTGGTTTGACACAATCGTTCAAAGTAGTCTGACAGTAAAGGTTATCATGGTAAGGAAAACAAATCATGGCTATATATCTATATTCAGGTTCAATTGATGTAACAACAAGGCATATGCATCTCCAAACTAGCATGGGGCAAAATCGTAGACCATCTTTGGTGCAGTGTGCCTGAGGGTGCAGGCTATCTAGGTGTGGAAATAAACCAAACCTTCTCTGTTATATTCACGTTTCATTGAGGTAAGATGTAAGCGAATGTATCTGGAAATTATGACAAAATTAATAAGCAAAGTTGTGGAATATTAATGTAAGTTTCATATAATCTTCACGTTTTCTTAGGCAAAGATAAGGGATTCATTCCACAGCTTCATTTGACTTATGTTGATAAATGAATAAACACGGATATAAATGCTGGCTATAGGTACTTATTAGGCGTCTCCGTGGTGCAATGGTAAGAATGCCTAACCACGGGTCTGGGTTCGAATGCCAGCCTGGACAGTCTGCGCGCAGCCCACTCAACTGTTCATTCTTCCTTTCGGATTGGTCAAGAAATGGGTACTAGGGGAAACCTTGGAAAGGTAAACTGTGGTAACCCGGATGATGCACTGTCCCTGTATCCCGGGCTGAGTCTCCCACTACAGGCCCCAAGAGCCACCGTTTGATGTGCGCATGCACTAAGAGTACGAAACAATTTATTTCTCCAATAATCCTCCATCCACTTCTTTCGTTCTAGCATTTTGTGTAGTATCTTAATTATAATCCCCCCCCCCCACACCCTTTGAAAATAATAATAAAAAAAAACATCTGCAGTTTTCCCCAGCCATGAAGCAACAATTATAAATTCCCTAAATACTAGAGGCAAAAGCATTTTTTTTTTCTTCAGGTAGGTAGGTAGGTAGGCTTTCTTCAGGGGTCTCTTCGACGACCCAGCCCATTGGTGGCGCAGGCGAAATTTATTTATAGTGGTTGCCGTGGTATATGACTTGCTTAGCCCATGCTGACGCCCGGGGCTCCTCTTGACTAAAGTCGCTGAAGTTAGGGTTGAGTGAAGATCTGGGCATGTGGGGAATCCTCCGCCACTCGGCGATTGTTTGAAAAATCAGCGTGTTTTGCTCGGACTCGAACACGGGCTCACCACGCTCACACGCTGACCACTCGGCCACCGCCTCCCCCAGTATGAACAAACAGCTGATTTTTTTCGTTGTCACTTTCATTCATTAGTCATGAAAACTTTATCCTTAATCACACTTTCTAACCCTTTTAATACTTGAACTTCACCTGCAATTATTACATCCCTGCGAAGCCCAGCAGAGGCAGATTCAGCCGCACGAACAACCAGCACAAGTTTAGAGGGGACGTTGTCACGTTTCCATTCATCAGATAATCCCACTCCTTTACCCTTCCACAGACTTTCAACATCTACAAACGGTTACTGAATCTTTCGGCAGACGAATAATTATTACTTCCGTGCAAGTTCACTCGAGACAAATCCTGCTGAACAAGTATAAATAAGCGGAATAATTAACCATCATCTTCCCCCATTACTCATTGAGCCCTTCCACAACCGCCAACGGATGATTAACCTTGATGTGGTTGTCCGCTTTCCTTAAATAAGCATAAGACATTAATTCCTGGAAAACCACACCAGAGACAAATCCTACTTTAACAATATGGGGCTGGATTCCTCCTTCATAAAATCTTTTCGCTATTTTACCATTCAAGTTTTCAACACCTGACGATTTCCGCATCCTTCAGTGCTCCGGATTCACCTCAGCCCGGACTCATCTTACGCATCCCGTCACGCTGAGCACTTCGCCAGAGTCGGTAAGCGTGAGGGGCTGGTAGAGCAGGGCTGGAGGCCGCCCAGTATATCGCTTCGTAACTCACATTATGAATCTCTCTCTCTCTCTCTCTCTCTCTCTCTCTCTCTCTCTTTATAACGACCTCTCTCTCTTTATGACGTAACTCAAATCTCTCTCTCTCTCTCTCTTTCCAGAAAGCTCTCTCTCCCTCTCTCTCTCTCTCTCTCTCTCTCTCCTCTCTCTCTCTCTCTCTTCTCTCTCTCTCTCTCTCTCTCTCTCTCTCTCTCTCTCTCTCTCTCTCTTGATAAAGTCCCACATCATAAATTACTTTACAAATTAAAGCAAATAGGTATTGACGGTCAAGTAAACCAATGGATCGCGAATTGTTTGAGCAACAGACAACAAAGAGTAGTGATTGACGGATTTAACTCAGAGTGGGCGCCTGTCACTAGTGGCGTCCGTCAGGGCTCGGTCCTTGGCCCAGTGCTCTTCATTATTTACATCAACGACGTGGATGTTGGACTCAATAACCGCATTAGTAAATTTGCAGACGACACAAGATTGGTAACTCGGTTCTCACTGACGAAGACAGGCAAGCCTCCAAGAGGATTTGCAAAATTACAGCTTGGTCGGATAGATGGGAGATGCCCTTAACGTAGACAAGTGCCAGGTCCTTCAAGTTGGAACGAGGAATAAGAAGTTCGAATACGAAATGCGCGGCGTTAAACTCAAAAGCGTTCAATGCGTCAAAGACTTGGGGGTCAAAATCGCGTCAAACCTCAAATTCTCACAGCAATGCATCGATGCAGCAAATAAAGCGAACAGAATGTTGGGCTTCGTTAAAAGAAACTTTGTATTCAAGAATAAAGATGTAATACTCCCGCTCTACAACAGTTTAGTCAGACCCCACTTGGAATATGCGGTACAGTTTTGGTCTCCCCACCATGCAAAGGATATTGCTAAATTAGAAGGTGTTCAGCGTCGGGCAACGAAAATGATCCCTTCCTTGCGCAACAAAACCTACGAAGAAAGTCTTTCTACCCAACATGTTCTCTCTTGAAACGTCGCCTCCGAGGAAAACTGATCGAATGTTTTAAAATACTTAATGGTTTCACGAATGTAGACAGATCAACATTGTTTATGATCGATGACACTTTGCGCACGAGGAACAATGGCGTAAAACTCAGATGTGAACAAGTAAATTCAGACTGCACCAAATTTTCTTCACCAACGTTGTAGTGAGAGAATGGAATAAGCTCACATCATCAGTGGTCCAGTGTAACAAGATTGACTACTTCAAAAATAATCTCGACCGTCACTTCCTTCAACTTAATATCAACTAGATTAGAAATGCAACGTTTTGGAGTCTTCTGATTAATGTAAAATCACTTAGGTTTAAGGACAGACCACCAAGTCTGGACCATGGGGTCTGTGTGGTCTGATTTTCTATGTAAATCTATGTAAATCTCTCTCTCTCTCTCTCTCTCTCTCTCTCTCTCTCTCTCTCTCTCTCTCTCTCTCTTCTCTCTTCTCTCTCTCTCTCTCTCTCTATCTCTCTCTCTCTCTCCTTTTTTTTTTTTTTTTTTTTACTCTGTGTATCATAAAAGTGTCGTCTTCCATTTTCTGAGGCCTTGCATTCTCCTCGTGTCTGGATCCCCATCTTAGGCGCCTTCAGCTAACAATTCGAATGAAAACTGTATGTTTCGTCACGAACAAATGGTACTCTTACGATAGTGTTCAGGGTCTTCACTTCATCTCGAAATTCCGTTTAACCCGAGTTGAGGTCCTGGTCACGACGAACAGACGATTGTGTAAAGGGTCTTAAACTATTTCATGACTTGGAAAGAAAAGGAAAAAGAATACTAGGGGATCTGTATGAATCTGATTCTTGCGGTCACCATGAAGCAGGAAGATATAATATACACCAAAAGCAACGTCCGAAAATTCTGAGTTTGTCTCGTGCAGGCCTGGGTCCGCGTGGCTGGTTACGTCAACCATATGTTTTACTTTGTATATACATATATTCGTACACTAAAAGATTTCTTATAGATGTAGTAGTAGTAGTAGTAGTAGTAGTAATGTCAATATGAGTAAAAAATATATAATAACACTAATGACAATAAAAACAATAACATTAAGAGATGATGACGAAGACGAAGAAGATTTACATAGAAAATCAGACCACACAGACCCCATGGTCCAGACAAGGTGGTCTGTCGTTAAACCTAAGTGATTCTACATTAATCAGATGGCTCCAAAACGTTGCATTTCAACTCTAGTTAATATTAAGTTGAAGGAAGTGACGATCGAGCTTGTTTTTGATGGAGTCAATCGTGTTACACTGGACCACTGACGGTGGGAGCTTATTCCATTCTCGCACTACAACGTTGGTGAAGAAAAATTTGGTGCAGTCTGAATTTACTTGTCTACATTTGAGTTTTACGCCATTGTTCCTCTTACGCAAAGTGTCATCGATCATAAACAATGTTGATCTGTCTACATTCGTGAAACCATTAAGTATTTTAAAGTTAAAGTTTTCCTTGGAGGCGACGTTTCTCAAGAGAGAACATGTTAAGGGTGGAAAGCCTTTCTTCGTAAGATTTGTTGCGCAAGGAAGGGATAATTTTTGTTGTCCGACGCTGAACACCTTCTAATTTAGCAATGTCCTTTGCATGGTGGGGAGACCAAAACTGTACCGCCTATTCCAAGTGGGGTCTGACTAAACTATTGGAGAGTGGAAGTATTACATCTTTATTCTTGAATAAAAAGTTTATTTTAATGAAGAAGAAGGAGAAGAAGAAGAAAAAGAAGAAGAAGAAAAAGAAGAAAAAGGAGGAAGAAGGACGCCCACGATGACGAAGGAAACAAAATAAGACAGCGTTTCGGCAGGTAAGCCACGTATGGGTGGAACCGTGGAAGACACACTTTGGCGGGACGAGCCGAAGTCACGACGAGGCAAGAGAAGTGGCGAGAGGAAGGAGCCCACCCAGCCCAGCCCACCCGCCTCCACCCCCATCCAGGTAGGCGGACAGGCGGGCAGGTGAGTATGTAGTCAGCGGCGGGGCGTGTCAGGCGAGGTGCAGGTGAAGGTAAGGCGTGCACGTGGTGGCAAGGCTAACACGACTGACGGTAAGCAAGGTCTGAGGTCAGCGCGGGAAGAAGAAAGTGGTCCATAACAAAGGGAAAAGGGAGAGGTTTCCTTGGTGTTGTGCGGCCGTGAGTTGTGTTTTGTTTACTTCCGAAACACCGTTACCCAAAAGAGGGGTAAAAAGTGTAAAAAGACAACAAATAACTTGACACGATTTTGAAACTGTCTGTTATTGTTAGTGTTATATTAATAGCGCTTTTGGTAAACGATGGTGTCATGAATAGCAACGTGCGCTCTCCCTGAAGAGAAAGGTGTAAACTGAATGTGTCCTACAAGTCCTAACATGCGGGTTAGAAACTTGGTGCCTCAATTTTTTTTGGGGGGGAGGATAAAACGAGGTAGTGCAGGAAGAGGAATGGAGCGAAAAACATTAGGCACACGGAGATACAGGAAGCGAGTATCATGGATTAGAGAATAGGCAGAAGTTGAAGATATTTAGATTACTATTTTTGTGTCTTCAGCAGATTTCCTGATTTCACTGGTTATAACGCTGTCAAGATCATTGATGGATATAATACAGTAATATAGCCAAGACCGATGCCTGTGGGACGCCCCTGGTAACGCGAGTCCAATATGATTTTTCACAGTTTACTTGAACTCTCTGTATCCTGTCAGCAAGCCACGCCTTGAGCCACCTTAAAATTTTGTCCTCCATCCCAAGGTCTTTTATTTTCCTTAAAAAAAATATTAGGTGGGTTAACTTGTTGAATATTTTACTCTATCACTTCATACACTTCTTTCTAATACGACAAAAGGTTAGTCAGACAAGATTTACCTTCAATAAATACATGCTGGGAGTCATAAAATAAAGCGTTCCTCTTAGACTGCTACGAATATTTTGAGTTTTGATAGACTCATCAATATTCCTACAACCGACGTCAACTCATCGGCGGGTAATCTGACATTACTGATTCATCCCCTTTTTCTAATATCGCAACAAAATTGGGCTTTTTCACTATTGCCGGTACCACTCTGTCGTCGTGGCAGCTTCCTGAAATGCGGATCAGGGTTATTGGAATTATATCTCTATCATTCTTTTGAACATGCGGGAAAATATAAGCCGATCCACGTGACCTTGCTGTTTTGAGTTTATCTATCCATTTAGTCATACAAACATCGCTAACATCTCGTCTCATCTCCAGCCCCCTGAATATCTGATCGACTTCCGGTGATGAAGACGGATCCTCTGGAGTAAATATCAACATGAAGCAGCTCCTCGCCTACACTTAGTTGTGGAACCGTTTTTGTTACGGAGTGGGTTTGCGTGCGCTGTTCTAAATGGCTCAGTTCTTTCTTTGGCAGGTCATATAATGCAGGAGATGGATAAACAAAGTAGTAGAGTGGCAGCTCAGGAGTTGTAGGTAAAGTCGGATACCACGATGGTGATGATGATGATATAATTATAACAATAATAATAATAACAACAACAAAACAACAACAACAACAACAACAACAATAATAATAATAATAATAATAATAATAATAAAAAAAATAATAATGATAATAATAATAATAATAATAATAATAATAATAATAATAATAATAATAATAATAATAATAATAATAATAATAATAATAATAATAATAATAATAAGAAGAAGAAGAAAGAAGAAGAAAAATAAGAAGGAAAAAGAGAAGAATGGTGTGTGTGTGTGTGTGTGTATGCGCGCACCAAGGAATGTGCGTGTGTGCGCGCGCGTGACATTTTCCTCCCCGGAAGAAATCTGGTCGTGACAAGAACGAAGATATTTCCCGGAAGTTCACAGAAGGATTAAAGGTTGAAGAAACTGTATTAGGAAGAGATGAGGGCATGACTAAGCGAGGAGGGAGGGAGGGAGGGAAGGGAGGGAACGATGGAGGTGCTGAGGAAGAGAAATGGTATAAATTAAGAAAGAGATAGGTGGGGAGATGGATAGCAGATATCTGATGAAAGGTGTTGAAAGGAAAGGAAGGGAGAGTAGAAGTAAGATGTGGAAGGATGAAAGTAAGGGAGAGATAAAAGAAGAAGGGAGAATGGGTAGGCGAGGGGCGTGGGACGAAGATTGATTGACTGATTAAAGCTTTCAGTCATGGAGCCGGAACTATCATGGCCATATGGCGCCGAGATGGGACGAGGAGGGGTGACGAATGAAGAGACTGGGGTGGGAGGAAAAATAAACGAACTAAACAACCATTAAATATTTCCCGGTTTGCCATTAAGGAGAAGAAAGAGAATACGGTACAAGTAATTACAACACAGAGCAATTAGATTTCACGAGAGGCTGTGTGAAATCAGAAACAATAAATGAACCTTCACGCTGCTTGAGAGAGGAGGACGACAAGAGGAGCGGTCAATGGGCGTCACTATAAAGGTACGTGACTCTAAGGCTAAGACCCCCTTCATGCTTACAGGTTTCTAAAGTTTGCCCTGACACAGTAAATCAACCTTCACGCTTCCTGGCAGTGGAGGTCAGCAGGAGAGGTAATCATTGCAAGACTTAATGGGGGTATACGTGAATGTAAAATCCCCTATACGCTCAGAGTTTATAGAAGTTGGTCAGAAGGAGGTAAATGGGCCTTCAAGCTTCCTGCCAGTAGAGTAAGCGAGGATATGTAAGTCGCTAATCTCAGACGCTTCCTCCTCTTACATCAACTCTTTCAAATTGCCGAAAAGGAGATCAATCGCGTTCTAAAGAGTGTTCTATAGGTCCAAGAGACAGAAGAAGGGTCAAACTACCATCAGGGTCATAAAACTACCCCTGAAAATGCCCCAAACTTTTAAGAAATCCTTGTCGAATAGTTGTGCTTGGGCGCCTAAGTGTTTAAGAATAAGCCACTATGTAGTCCTTGTAGGCGTCACTGGGGGTAGCTACGTGACCATCATTAGGCTCAGAGTTTACGAGAAGGATGACATGCGCACTCACTGATATGGGTGTCAGCAAGGCCACGTGACTGCAAGGCCATCGTTCCACCTCTCCGTGCCGTGATGACTCTCTTCCCTATTACTCTTATCAAGGCAATCGGGTCCTAATTAAAATAAAATGTGGGAACGAAAACGCACGAATTACAACACTGCCTTGAGTGCTCGAGGGAACATTTTATGGCTCGGGATGACGACAGCACGGAGATTTTCATTCAGACTCGCAGTACTAATGAGAACAGTTTCTTTAAGTGTCGTAAAGTAAGTAAGAAATGTGGGTGAGGAAATGTTTAGGAATGTGAGCGGGGAGCGGGGATAACTAAGCGTGTCATGGAAACTATAATATAAGGTCGGTTTTCTTAGATGCTTCCGGTTCTCACATCAATTAATACTACGCCCCCCCCCAAAAAAAAAAAAAGTTTAACGCGTTCTCATGAGTGTTTTAACTCGTTCATGGTACAGAAACTTTGTCATCCTACCACAAGGGTCATAAAACTACCCATCATGGACATATAACTCCTGCGAAAGCCTTGGCAAATGTATGTGCTTATGGCCCTAAGGCTCATAAACAACTTCAATTTATGTAAACGTAAGTTAACAGTATTCATCGAGCTGACCTTCACAAAGAAAACGCTCAGTATTATAGAGTACACTTTTTTTCAACACACCAGTGGACGCAAAAACAAAGGGTTGACGCTTATCCGCATGATCTATGAAGAATTTGAATTTACAGAGGTAATGCGAGGGAGATAAGGTCCGCTACCACTAAATCTTCCACACCTTAGTTAAGCACGATGACACCCCAAGGAGAAGTGTTTACCGAAAGCGAAAATAATATACACTTAATGGGTAATGGCTTTTATACTACAACAACAAACATACTAAACCTAAATAAACTACACGTGTACTATAGAACATGCACTATGAGATAAGAAAAGATCGTAATGTTAAAAAATAAAAACAGAACAAAGAAGAAGGTGAGTGAAGAAAGGGAGAGATGAATAATTATAAGGGAGATTTTTTTTTGTCTTTCTAGTTTTATCTTGTTCTCTCTCTCTCTCTCTCTCTCTCTCTCTCTCTCTCTCTCTCTCTCTCTCTCTCTCTCTCTCTCTCTCTCTCTCTCTCTCTCTCTCTCTCTCTCTCTCTCTCTCTCTCTCTCTCTCTCTCTCTCTCTCTCTCTCTCTCTCTCTCTCTCTCTCTCTCTCTCTCTCTCTCTCTCTCTCTCTCTCTCTCTCTCTCTCTCTCTCTCTCTCTCTCTCTCTCTCTCTCTCTCTCTCTCTCTCTCTCTCTCTCTCTTCTTGGTATTCCGGTGTGAGAGCAAACGAAGGAGAGAGGAAAAAAAGATAGAGAAAGAGATTGGTATTTCCTCTGAGCTGACCGTATTTGTCATGTGATGTTGATCCTTGCCAGCGGTGGTTGTATCTTTCCTTTCACTCCCAAAGGGAAAAAAAACCCTGTGATCTAGGCTTCATGGAAAATTCCGGCTAATCACAGAGGACACCGTCTGACGCAATTTCGTCTAACCTGAGTCCTGGACATCATCATCGGCTCCTCGGGGCACGGTGGGGTCGTAGGGATAATCTGCTCATCTAATTTCAAGTTTAGGTCGCGGCAAAGTTCACTAACTCAAATCTTAATTTTCTTTGGCAGGATGTCGGTAAGTGCCTTACCTATTGGAACACCTGAGGAAAGGAAAGTTTGGTTACTTGGTTGTAACTAGGTAAGGACTATTTATCCGCCGGAGGCACAAAGGTCAAGATGATTGAACTTATTCAGTTGTTTGATTCCGAGTTCACTTTAGGTTTATTAAGGAAAACCCGCATGATCACATCCACCAGAGGGTACTTGACGTCCACGAACAGTTTCGACACCTGAGCCTTGACTAACTTTCTAGTCTAATAGGTACTGCCGCAGTTATGTCTTGGTGCCATATTGAAGAATTTTAAACAAACAAATACCCCGATTCTTAAAAACCCGGACTCTCTATATCAGTGGTTCCCAAACTGGGGGCGCGCCCCGTGGGGGGGGGGTGAGCTGGATACCGGGGGGACGTGATTTCTTCTGCCAAAAAATTGCAGTTTTGCGCACACACACACACACACACACACACACACACACACACACACACACACACACACACTGTTTGAATCATCACACGTGAGTTTCAATATATATATATATATATATATATATATATATATATATATATATATATATATATATATATATATATATATATATATATATATATATATATATATATATATATATATATATATATATATATATATATATATATATATATATATATATATATATATATATATATATATATATATATATATATATATATATATATATATATATATATATATATATATATATATAAACAAAGGATGGGGGGGCGTGAGGATTTCTTAGAAATCAATAAGGGGCATCATGTAAAAAAGTTTGGGAACCACTGGTCAATACGCAATGCTTTCGTCTAAAAGAAAATGCCAGTCTTATCCGCTATGACGGCCTTTGAAATAAAGTGACGCAAACAGAAACGCTCTTTTTTATAACACGGTCAGCCTACAGTGGCGCTGCTCATACCGTGTTATCTTTCCGTGATCAAAATACAGCAGCGCCTTCCTCAGCACATCACTGATTCCAAATGCCTGGACAGCATGTCCGTGCGGAGGCGGATACCCTTTATAATAGGTCGCGCCCTTGAGGGTAGGCGTTGCCTTCAGGTATGGGCGGCGCCTCGGAGGGTAGGTGTGACCCTCGTGAAAAGGTTGACTTTATTAATAAGCAATGGGGGGTGGGGGGTGGAGGCTGCGGCAGAAACCCTGACCTTTGACCCGATAGTCGCCGTTCGAGCTGCGTCGCGGCACCAAACGCGGGATGATAAGCACCCCTCCTAGCTTTGTGGTGCTTTCTGGCCCCATTTGAAATATGGCAATGGGATTCTGGGCTGGCTTATGAGAAAGGGGAGGCCATCGTGACAATTATTTTAGCGCTCAGTAAAATAATTAGTCTTCGGCAACGTAACCGTCTTTTGGATGTCTAGGCGATGCAGTAAGATAGACGGAAAGAAAAGTCCGTCCCCGTCATTTATTGGATTTACATTGACACTGATATGAACACACTGTTGGGTACGATTATCGGTCGAGACGGCTACATGAGTTGACATAGCATCGAGGAAAAAAAAAATACGCTGGTCTAGATCTTCCTACTTCCCGCAAAGGAACAGGAAATTGCTATATAAAAGCAAACACAAAATACCCCTGTTTTTTTTGTCCCACTCTTTCCCACTCACGACACAAGGGCAATGGTGCTTCCTTGCCTCTTAACTTCCTCCATCACGCCACAATCAAGGGCGGAGCATAGCGGACTGACCCTGAAACACGGGGGGGGGGCTTTCTTCCATGTGCACCATCCACCTTGGCGAGATAATTACTGATTCCTGGTGACACATGGGTAGCAGAAGTAAACGAAACAAGCATGAAACAAACGATGTCCCAGTCCCTTTCCGAGACACTGTACCACGCCAAGCATTTCAAATAATTTTAGCGACGAAATATACCAAGGTAAATTTGAAGCAACGATGAGTCAGTGATTTTAAAGGCAAATAAGAAGCCCAGTTTGAAAGTGGCTTACATACCTCTGGCATCAACGGGTTCTTGTTGATGCTCGGGTTCATTTCAGTTGGCAGCACACCACAGCCATGGCTCCACATCACTGGTTCTGGCACTGGAAAACACACATGCAAACACATTTTAGTGGCGCTAAGCCATGCGTATCCACCATTCACACATATTGCCACAAAGAAAAACAAAATCGAGACAATGTGAGAACAGGACAACAGATTGCATCAAGATAATGTATGATGACTTTGAGGTGACATGTAAGATTCGGTGCAGAACAAGGAAAGAAAATATGAAAAAAAAACAATATTTGGTGAGAAAATGCTAACGGCAACATCCTGAAGAAGACAAGTGTTGGGAGGAGTGGATCAGGCGAGGCGGCGGGGAGGTGAGCGAGGTCAAATAGGGAGGTCAAGGCTTTAAGCAGGTCAAGACGAACGAGTGCAAGCTTACTGTCTCACTTATCTATCTATCTAACTATATATATATATATATATATATATATATATATATATATATATATATATATATATATATATATATATATATATATATATATATATATATATATATATATATATATATATATATATATATATATATATATATATATATATATATATATATATATATATATATATATATATATATATATATATATATATATATATATATATATATATATATATATATATATATATATATATATATATATATATATATATATATATATATATATATATATATATATATATACACGCGACCATCAAATCAGAGAGCCGCGATGTACACAAGTGCGTCGCCTCATCTAAGGTCACACACCCTCGCTGGCTGTTACATGGCAGCGCTGTATACTCCCCGCTGACGCTCCAGGTGAGAACATTAAAACAGGAGTCACCCCTTCTACATCAATAAAATAAGTAACGGATATTGTTTCACACTCCACCTTATCCGGGCTACGCAGCCCACCCTGTCCACCCTTTTTGTACTTCTTCCTCCCTTTCAGCTCTTCGTGGTGGAACCACAATCCAGGGAACAAAGGCCTACTCAGAAGGTGCAGGCGGGGCGTGGATTACCACCACTGGGGCGTCGCACAACAAGGCTGACGAGAGGTTTTCGCAACACCACCACTACAAAACACAGACCCTACCTTGATATTTACAGCACCTTGGTGTTTTGGGGTGAGCGCTGCCGCCGATGTCCTCATTATTTGCGATGATTGGACGCTCACGGACTGTGTGTGAGTCATACGAGGGATGAGGACGTTAGAAACACACTGGTGGGGAGTCCTCGAGAAGCAACCACACGCCTATGCAACGCCCTTCCTTATGAACTTGTCTGTGTTATTGTAATGGAAATGGTTCCTTGTCGGCCGGGACCTAAACTAAATTGGATGGAGGCGTTTGCCATTAATTTAACAACCTCTGTGTGTGTTATTGTAAGCAGAGGTTGGGCAAGAATAGAAAACAGACGGTGAAGAACTATAGTACAGTAACTTCCCATTAACCTAACAACCCATGCGTGTGTTATTGCAAAAGGAGGCTGGGCGGGAATAGAAAAGAGACGAAGAACTAGTAATGCAGTAACCTTCCATTGACTTAACAACTTCTGTACGCGCTATTGTAAAAAGAGTTTAGGCGAGAACAAAAAAACAGTTGATAAGGAACTAATAATACGGTAACCTTCTGAACATAAATGCGGTGTTCGTCTCTTCCTGCTCGAACGCATTATCTATTCTTTTCTCAGACCACACCCACGAGGCTCTTGATTGCATCTTTTTTGACGTAAAGCACGATACTGATTTCTTGTTTCCTCTCTCTCTCTCTCTCTCTCTCTCTCTCTCTCTCTCTCTCTCTCTCTCTCTCTCTCTCTCTCTCTCTCTCTCTCTCTCTCTCTCTCTCTCTCTCTCTCTCTCTCTCTCTCTCTCTCTCTCTCTCTCTCTCTCTCTCTCTCTCTCTCTCTCTCTCTCTCTCTCTCTCTCTCTCTCTCTCTCTCTCTCTCTCTCTCTCTCTCTCTCTCTCTCTCTCTCTCTCTCTCTCTCTCTCTCTCTCTCTCTCTCTCTCTCTCTCTCTCTCTCTCTCTCTCTCTCTCTCTCTCTCTCTCTCTCTCTCTCTCTCTCTCTCTCTCTCTCTCTCTCTCTCTCTCTCTCTCTCTCTCTCTCTCTCTCTCTCTCTCTCTCTCTCTCTCTCTCTCTCTCTCTCTCTCTCTCTCTCTCTCTCTCTCTCTCTCTCTCTCTCTCTCTCTCTCTCTCTCTCTCTCTCTCTCTCTCTCTCTCTCTCTCTCTCTCTCTCTCTCTCTCTCTCTCTCTCTCTCTCTCTCTCTCTCTCTCTCTCTCTCTCTCTCTCTCTCTCTCTCTCTCTCTCTCTCTCTCTCTCTCTCTCTCTCTCTCTCTCTCTCTCTCTCTCTCTCTCTCTCTCTCTCTCTCTCTCTCTCTCTCTCTCTCTCTCTCTCTCTCTCTCTCTCTCTCTCTCTCTCTCTCTCTCTCTCTCTCTCTCTCTCTCTCTCTCTCTCTCTCTCTCTCTCTCTCTCTCTCTCTCTCTCTCTGTTGCTTTCTTCCTTTTTTGTATTGCATTCATTCTTTTTTCTTCCTTTCTTTCTTTCTTTCGTTCTTTCGTATTTCTTTTTCACTTTACTCTTTCCTTTCGCCCCCCCCCCTCTCTCTCTCTCTTTATCTGTCTGTCTCTGTCTGTCTGTATGTATGTATGTCGTAGGTGTGGTTTTGGTGGCTAAAAGGTTTGGGCAGGCACTAATGTCGCTTAACGAAAGGGGTTTGAAATAGGTCTAGAAGGAGGCTGCTTGCGTCTGTTTGTGTGGTTGAGGCTGTTGTGGAGCGGCAGGACACATTGGCTAAGAGGGGATTTGGAGTTTGGAAGATGGCGGGCCGAGGGTAAGGAAGTGTGGGTTGTGGAGATGATGAGGTCAAGGATAGGAGTGGGATGGGAAGGATGCGGGGTGCGTAGGTGGTGAGGGTGAACTGCTGGGTCACGATTTAAAGGATCGGTGAAATACTGAAAATGTTGTTACTACTTTTTTTTCATTCCCTCCCGCACTAACTCACTCAGTCGCCCATTCAATTATTCACTGATGTACTTTTCTCAGTCTTGAAATTGACCTTATATACACACACACACACACACACACACACACACACACACACACACACACACACACACGTATACACGAAAAAACGTATCCATTAGCAGCCATTAAGGACAGCAAAAATTAACTTAAAAGCGCTATCGAAATTTCCTTTTTAGCAAATAACTTGGAACCGTAATAACACTACGTGTGTTTGTGTGTGTGTGTGTGTGTGTGTGTGTGTGTGTGTGTGTGTGTGTGTGTGTGTGTGTGTGTGTGTGTGTGTGTGTGTGTGTGTTTGAATTAAAACTTAAGCTCTTTAACTCTAGTCGAAATTTAGACAAGATGAAATACCATCGGCTTCCCTTTCACCCAGCCTCAACGGAGAGTGAAAATGCCTATATAAAAGTTTATTCGATAAAAGAATAATACTAAAGACCAAACCACACATGGGAGAACACTTAGATAAAGGCGAAATATCAGACGGCTTCTCTTTCACTCAACTGCATCGGTGAGTGAATATACCTTCCTATATTATTTTTCGTGTGAAGGCCAAAGTTTCATATTTTAAAGTCATAACATTGATAAAAATGAATGCTCAAACGTAACACCGATCATGCTTGGCATCAACATTAGAAACATGAACGATTAGAAAAAAGTGCGGAAAATGTCTAATGACGAAAAGGATGATGACGGCAGTTTTGACAGGTCAGTATTACACACACACACACACACACACACACACACACACCACACACACACACACACACACACACACACACACACACACACCACACACACACACACACACACACACACACACACACACACACACACACACACACACACACACACACACACCACACACACACACACACACACACACACACACACACACACACACACACACCACACACACACACACACACACACACACACACACACACACACACACACACACACACACACACACCACACACACACACACACACACACACACACACACACACACACACACACACACACACACACACACACACACACACACACACACACACACACACACACACACACACAAACACACAACACACACACACACACACAAGACTGTACATGTACTTTACCTAACTCTTGAAATGATATACATATAGCTGCACATGCCGGCACACTCTGAGCCCAAAAGGAAAGACTACAATAGAAAAAAAAGTAGCCGCCGCCGCAGCAGCAGGAGCCCAAATCTTCAATCAACCTTAACTTCAGCGACTCAGACAAGAGGAGCACCTAGGGGCAGCATGGGCCAAGCAAGGGTCATATATCACGGCAGCTACTATATATAAAAGCGCCTACGTCACTAACTAGCTGGGGGTCGTCCAAGAGATCCCTCAAGAAAGCCTACCGGCGCTACAGCCAGCACCTAAATAAAAAAGGAAAAAAGCAGCAGCAGTAGCAACTTTATTATTATTATTATTTTTATTATTATTATTATTATTATTTTTATTATTTTTATTATTATTATTATTATTATTATTATTATTATTATTATTATTATTATTATTATTATTATTATTGGTAGTAGTAGTAATAGAAGTAGTAGTAGTAGTAGTAGTTTTATAGCAGCAGCAGCAGTAGTAGTAGTAGTAGCAGCAGCAGCAGTACTAGTAGTAGCAGTAGTAATAGCAGTAGCAGCAGTAGTAGTAGTAGTAGTAGTAGTAGTAGCAGCAACAGTAGTAGTAGTAGTAGTAGTAGTAGTAGTAGTAGTAGCAGCAACAGTAGTAGTAGTAGTAGTAGTAGTAGTAGTAGTAGTAGTAGCAGCAGCAGCAACAGCAGTAGTAGTAGTAGTAGTAATAATAGTAGTAAAAATATGTTATTTTTTGTTATTGTCGTTTGTCGGTCTTGGAGGGCGAGTGATGGGTAAGGAACAGCTTTCTTTCTCACAGCCTGCATTGCTAACCCTTGACCTGTCTCCTTTTCTCGTGGAGTTTTAAGCACGAAATAATAAACAAATAATTACAGTAGCAATCTAATTGATTTTATATCTATGCAGAGACTCCACTACCACCACCGAGGCCAACCCCTGCCCCACCCCGGAAGCAGCAGCAGCAGCAGGTAAGGGAGGAGGGACGTCTGGAGAAGGGCAGCGGCTCAGTCCGCGCGTGCTCGGCTGGGCGCTAACATGAGAGGCTGGCAGATAGTGTGTGTAAGGATCTTCTCACAGTGTTCACGTGTTTCGTGGTGCTTCCCAGTGGTAATATGGTTATGTGAGTGTGGGTCTGTGTGTATGGCGGGCTGAGTATGGGCTGCCAATACGAAGGGGAGGATACAAGCAGCATAAACGTTGGGTAAGGTAAGGCAGCGCGGGACACAGGCACTGGGTGAGGAAGGCTTGGCTCCCTGGCACTGTACTGCTTGTGGCCGGGGAGGCGCAGACCAGTGCCTTGCCCTCCCCTTCCTACGCCTTCATCAAACGCCGTAACGAACCTGAAGTGGTAATAGGCGTCTGGTTATGCACGTCCCCACGGCTATCCTCTGCCAAGTGAATTCTGGAAGGGGAGGCGCAAAGCAGTGCCTGCCTCTTTCTTCCCTATGGGGTCACGTCAGCCAGCACCGTGACGTGCCTGAAGGGACACTACACGGCCAGTTATTCTCTTCCCACAACCGTCCCCCTATTAAGTACTTTAGGCGACCTACTTTAATTTCCTTCCTGTGGGTGTTTGTGAATTTCCTAAAAGCTGTATGACTTGCGATCCTGTATTTTATCTTCTGGGATTGCCTTATCATATAACCTCCTCCTGAATACTTTATATGGACTTTATATTTCTTCTGCTGGAGACAATTGTTTTATATTTTACATATTTCGCAAGAACTGAACGATAAATAAACTCTCTTTATATACATATTGTTTTCGACACTCAACTTTATTGCGTGCGAGATCTTTTAAACTTTGCTTCCAGTTTGAGGAGGAGGGAGATGCTTATAATGTAAGACGCATCAGGCGGAGCGAGAAAGCTGGTGACATTGAGTTCAGCAGGTGACAAACAGACAATTGGGTGAAGGGTTAGGGAACGGCGGGTGTGTTTTGGATGTAAAAAATCTGCACCACCGAAGATAAACTCCACCTCCCCATCCCTTCCCTCCCTCTTCCTCGCTCCACATATCCCTCCACCTACCCCCATCCGTCCCCTCCCAATATTCCCTGCCCCAAACCGCTCCACCTCCACACATCCCTCTTCTCTCTCCTCCCTGCCCCTCACATCCCTCTCCACCATCCTCACAGCCCTACACATCCCTTTAGCTCCCCAGGAACCCAACGTGTTTTTGTGCCGTTCCTTTTATACTGTTGTTCTCTTTCTTTTATCTTTCTCCCCCATCACACAAATGACATCTACCTTCAACCTTTGAGAATTTTAATTAAAGATTATGTAACCGATACACGCCCTTTCCCATGTAATAAGTTTTTTTTTTTGTATCTACACATCTAAACCTTTTTTTTCGACATTCAAGATTTACGAGGGTGAGTATTTCTTCTTATATATAGTGATGCATGTTTTGTAGTGTGCGTTTATGGCTACAATAGGAGCAACAATAACAACAATGATGACGACAAAAAACACTTAACCACCTACAGTTACTTTTACATCGTACGAGGCTAAATGGTTGGCTGGAGTGGTTGTCTCGCGGCCACACCTCACTCTATACCTACCTGTCCATATCTCTGAGCACAAAACATTCATTCACACAACTCCAGAACGATAAAAAAAAAAAATAGTGCCAGGAGTGTTGGGTGGGTGAAAGGGCCATATTTTTAAACAATTCTGCGCCCAACAACACGTAATTTACTAGTCTTTTGTGGGAGTTTAGGGCATTTCCAGGGTTACTTTTATGACCCTGGTGGTAGTCTGAGCCTTCTTCTGTACCGTGAACCTAAAAGAACACTCATTAGAACTCGATTAGCCTCCTTTTTGGCCTCTGAAAATAGTTGGTGTGAGGGGTGGGAGCAACTGACAATACCAACCAAAGGCTCGCGTCCACGCCTCACTATACACCGCCCCGTTCAAGTCTCTGAGCCCCGAGCACCGACACAGAGCGTTCACTCACAAAGACGGCAAGGTTTGACGAACGTGCACAGGTGGAAGGGCGGGGGAGAGGGGGTACAAGGGATGGAAGCGTGAATACTTCGCGGGTTTAAATAAATGAATAAACAGGTGTGTGACATTCGTGGCAACAACCAGCCCATAACCTGTAAGAAACCGTGCCTCCGTTATTTGTTATACACCACAAGAAATAAAGAAAATGGTTACGCAAGAATGACATGAAGGTGACGGTAATGACTACCACTGAGACGATGATCACAAAATAATAACAATAAAAAAATATAATAATAATAATAATAATAATAATAATAATAATAATAATAATAATAATAATAATAATAATAATAATAATAATAATAATAATGGCAATAATAACATTAGTATTGGTCATAGTATAAAAGCTATATTTATAGACGTAATAATAGATATAATCAACATTTCTCTTCCTTTCGTAATGCCAGGAGGTGAAAACACACACACACACACACACACACACACACACACACACACACACACACACACACAGAAAAAAACACGACCTCGCATCAACACCATCATTAGAGCTGCCTTGTTTCACCCATTCATAATAATAATAATAAGACATTCACTATCACTCATTACTTTCCCGCCCCTCCTTCCCCCCTTCCTCCTCATTATCTCCTTCCTCACACACTTCTTCCTCCCTCTCTCCCATGCCCCTTACTCCCTCCTTCCCTCCCTCCAACACCCCTTCCTATACTTCCTTCTTTCGCTCCCTCCCAGCCGTCCTTTCCCCGTGTCTCCCCCCACTCTCTCCTTGCCCCCCTCGGCTCCCGCCGCCTCTCCTGTATCTCTCGGGGCCGCCACGATGCGTCACGAACTCAGAAGAAAGTCCTTCCTGTATTGGTGTCATTAGTCTACCCCCGAGGACTGGGCCGCCGCTGCTAACCTCCCCCCTCAGCCTAACCTTACGCGGTAGGTAGTAGATGGAGAGATAGATAGACAGATAGATAGATAGATCGACAGATAGATTGAGAGAGAATGTAAAGGTCAAAGAACACCAACAAAGGAATTGATTGGTTGGTTAAACGGAAATGACCAAAGAAAACAATTAAGCAAGATTACATACATTGCCTGCCCTTCTCTCCTTCCTCTCCCCTCATGCCATCCCTTTCCTCTCTCCTCTCCCCCACCTCCCCCCGTCGCTCCTGTGCATTCAGCCCCCTTAACCTTCCCTCCTCCTTGCTAAAACAGTGTCTTTCTTGTCTTGGGCTTTTCTTCGCTCGTACTCCCACACATCCGTTTTCATTACTGCCTCCCACTTCCCACATTATCCTTCCCACGTCGCCCCTTCCCCTCCTTGGCCTTCTCCTGCTGGTTAAAGTGCGACAGACTTCTGATATAACGATACTCTCACTTAACATACCATTATACTACCATCACCACCACCATCACTACTACTACTACTACTACTACTACTACTACTACTACTACTACTACAACTACTATATATATATTAGCATACCCTTTACCTTCCATTAACCCCTTTTTGACCGGCAAACTGTCACTTTCACATCCCAAGTCTGTCGTACGAACTAATTCTTTTTTGTCTTCGTCTTCCGTGTCCTTCACATTTCCTCCTCGTCATTTGGCCACCAGTCTTTATTTGCCCCATTTCTTTCCGTCCATATCCTTGAGTCAACCTTACCATCACGCATCGTACCGTTTCATCCCCTTTTGTCCTAATGGCTCACATCGTTTCTTGCGTTCTCGGGACCTCTTCTTATCATCGCGTCGCCTACAAGTTCAACATTAACATCCCAACGGTCCTATCCAAGTCTTCAAGTCTTCTGTAGCTACCATACTATAGAGCCAAAGCTTCGCGCACACACACACACACACACACACACACACACACACACACAGCGATAGGCACACAAATCAGTCACATTCAAATACAAACACTTTCGTACAAACACAGCCTTCTGGGATCTTAAAACAGTCAAATACGAGTCTCTCTCTCTCTCTCTCTCTCTCTCTCTCTCTCTCTCTCTCTCTCTCTCTCTCTCTCTCTCTCTCTCTCTCTCTCTCTCTCTCTCTCTCTCTCTCTCTCTCTCTCTCTCTCTCTCTCCTCTCTCTCTCCTCTCTCTCTCTCTCCTCTCTCTCTCACTCCTATCTCTCTCTCTCCTCTCTCTCTCTCTCTCACTCTCTCTCTAGCTCTCTCTCTCTCTCTCTCTCTCTCTCTCTCCCTCTCTCTCTCTCTCTCTCTCTCTCTCTCTCTCTCTCTCTCTCCTCTCTCTCTCTCTCTCTCCTCTCTCTCTCTCTCTCTCTCTCTCTCTCTCTCTCTCTCTCTCTCTCACTCTCTCTCTCATCTATCTCTCTCCTCACTCTCTCATCTCTCTCCTCTCTCACCTCTCTCTCTCTCTCTCTCTCTCTCTCTCTCTCTCTCTCTCTCTCTCTCTCCCCCCCACTATTTCTTTCTTCACCTAAACCAAGCGTGGCAGGTTCATCCCAGCCCCACCCTACCCCACCCTGCCCCGCCCGCCTCAACACGCTGGAAAGGACAAGGTCGCGAGGTACAGTTACCCTTCACCAGCCCGCCACACAGCCAACAAAACAGCCAACTCAGCCTCGGTTTTAGCCTCTATAGCCACCACTACCCCCAACACCATTCTCCTCCAGCCTTGCCCTACCCCTCAACTGCCGTGGATCCCTCCCGATAATACCCCAGCCTTGAAAGAGGACACACGTAGAGGGCATAGGGCGAGGGGTGAGTGGTTTTGGGGCGGGGGACACACCAGAACAAGCCTACGTAATAAAATTTGGGCTGTGGATACCCGCTGGGCTTGTGACCTTAGGAGCTTGCCACGACCCTCACCCGGCCCGGTCTGATCCCCCTCCAGCTCCCTTCTACGCTCCCTCTTCCTTCGCCCGCCTCCCTCCTCTCTCTCTCATCTCTTCCTGCCGCTCTCCTCCTCAAGACCACTCTCACTCTCGCACCCTCACTCTCCATGCCCCAACCCCGTCAGTATTCTTGTCTGTCTTAATTTTCCTTCCTCTTACCTCTTCCACGTTGTCGCTAATTTTCCTTTCTCTTCGATCTCCCTCACTCTCGTTACTCTTTTCTTCCTCTGCAACCTCCCACACGATCCTAACTTTTCCTTCCTCTTCAATCTTCCACACCATCGTAATCATTCAAGGTCAACGTTAATGTAATAATACTACACCTTTTATCTTATGCCTATTAACTCTTTGTCCCTTTATCGTTTTCTTAGGCAGTTTTATTTATAACATCAATAAATATCACGTTCAGTAGTAACCTTAATTCATCAGTTTGTTAATAAATCCTCGCGTGGTATTTATGTATAAAGTTTTTAATCAACCCGAAGACGTCAGCGTGTACCTTTAGCCCACCTTTAAGTTCACCTGCCCAAGACACCACCTTGACTTATACAATTACTACTATAACCCACTGGTCCGGTTCTCCTTCCCTCTCGCTCTCTCTCCCTCCCTCCGGTCCATAGTCCCTAGCCCCGTGTGATAGTCTAGTTTAGGAAGGCGGCAGGGGTGTGTTGGCTGGTGTGTGGCGGGAAAAGATTGGGGGCACACACACACACACACCAAGGCTTCCTCCCTCCCCCCCCTCTCCACACACACACCTCTCACCTACGCCACCCTTCCGCCAGGTGTTTGCATGCGCTGAACGAATTTTCTAAACATGTTTGCTCGCCCTGCTTCTAATGCCGATGGCGAGTGTGTTTTCCTTGTTTGCCTGGCTGAGTCCTGCCCGAGTTTTTCTACGTTGGCCTTCTAAGAGCTGTTCTCCCTCCATCCCCTTCCTTCTTAACACACACACACACACACAACACACACGCACACACACACACACACACAAACCCATTATCTTCGCATTGCATGGCTCACCTTTTACCATTAAGTCCTTCCTTCCTTTCTTCCTTCCTTCATTTCTTCTTCAGTCTTCCACACTGTCATTATCATTCAAAACCTTTTTATTTTTATACTTTAGATAAGCGTTCTCATTGCAAGGCCAACGATAATGCGATCATAAGTACTTTTTTTTCGTATCTTATGCCTATTAACTAGTTACCCCCCGGTCTTTTTATTAATCTTTTCTTAATCGTTTTCTTGCCGCTTCCCTTGTTACTGTGACGAAAAACAACTGTGCAATATTTTATTCCTTTCTCTCCCTGTTCACTGTGGTCGTTAGTGTTACAAGCCCTTAGGAATTCAATTATTTACTTCTGAATGGTCTACTTGTATTTTTTTATTATATTTAACTCACATTTATCACTTTATGAAATTCGTAAATATTTTTTCCCGCTCGTCGGTTACAGCGCACGACTTTCTATTATAATCGTCACAAATGAGCTTGTAAACCTCCATCTTCATAATCATTACTATCATCATCGTCGTCAGGAGCAGAGCACGTACGCCTAAGCAGTCTAAGAGGACAGCAACAGCCGGCAGCTCCTCCTCGCCCACAGTCCCGTTGCCGCCGCCCTGCCTGAGTGTGTGTGTGTGTGTGTGTGTGTGTGTGTGTGTGTGTAGGGACCTACGGGCGGCAACAGAAGGCAGGTTATAACTCACATTGTTTTAATAACTACATACGAGAGGACCTTCACCCCTTCCCTGCACCGACCTTACACAGGAGGAATCGCTTAGCTATCACCGGCCATGAACAGTTACTTCAACTAAAATTTGCTCGACCTCTCTCTTTCTCCTCCTCCCTGCCTCCCTGCTGATAACTTACGTCACGATACGAGGTCAGGGGCCAGGCTGGGGTCAAGTACAAGACATGGAGGTAGCTGGGTGTGGGAAGGGTTGAGGGGAGGGTGGCAAAAACGAATCATGGCGCAGAGGCTGATACGGACGGCTTTCCAAAGACCTGAATGGTGAGAAACAATAGTTCATGACAAAAACAGATGCGTGGATTCACTTAATAATCAAAGCCATAACACACGGTGCAGAACTGCTTAGGCGGCCCACGCGCACTGGCGTAGGTCAAAGGTAATGTTAGGAAGAGAGGTTTGAATGTTTAAGGCAACCATCGCTCGCTCGCCTTCTGGATTTGGCAACTCGAAGATGCATATAAAAAAAAAAAATATTTGCTCTTCTCTGATACTGTTCCTCATCCTTCGGCTTTTGGCTCTCCTGTTGACCTGAGGAGCAGAGAGGATCGGACAGGTGTCTTCATGCTGCCCTGCTGGGGCAGGCGAGAGGACCCTTGCAGCATCCTTCGCGGCGTGACTGCATGGGTGGCGTCCCCCGCCTCCACCCCCCCCACCCCCCGCCCCAGCAGGAACACGAGCAGTAAGCTGTGTTTCTTCCGCGACTCGATCAACACTTCCTGCTGCCTGTCATGTGTTGCTTAAAGGAGAAAATAAGTAATCAAGATGTAACCTTGGGAAGTCTGATTATCAGTGCAGAAAGTTTGTGCTGCGACAGAACTGAATCTAATTACGAATACCATTCATTGTCAACATTCTTACCCCTTCCACCTTGGGGCATAAGCACTAATTGTGCGTTGCGTCGGCGCGCATCTCCGCTACCTCCGTCCTTGAGCCTGGCTGGAAATAACTCTGGGCCACAGGGGCAGTGTGACATCCGGGTTACCACAGTTTACCTTTCCTTGGTTTCCCCAATTACGCATTTATCGACCAACCCGAAAGTAACGATGAGTAGGTGGATGGGCAGCGTGCCGACTGCCCTGCCCCGTGGTAAAGTGGCTTACCACGCATAATGTCACTCTAGTGATGAGTTACAACAATTCACATCACAACTGTAAGATCAACCAACGAAAAATATTTTTTTTACAGGAATAGTAACATGACAAGGGCGAAATAAAACAATAAAACCACGCCGACTCTATAAAAAGAATACATTAGATGCCGAAAGAATTATATATTTAAATTGATTGGTGTCTTGATTCTCTTCTCTTGATATACATAAGCCATAGGAAGGAAGGACGGTCCAGAGTTTACCAGTGCAAGGAATGAAAGAGTGGAGATCCTTATTAACTAATGGATTAGTAAGTAGAGAGCATAGGGATGAGCTCGTGTAATAAGCTTCGTGCGGAGGCAGCAGGAGTGGTGGAGGCACGGAACTGGCAAACTTAGAAGAACAGTTAACATGAAAATTACGATGAAATATGGGAAGGGGACCAACACTTCAAGAGACTTTTTGACTAAAAAAAGTCCCGAGTATTGCATAACCACTTGTAAAAAAAACTGTGGCAGGAGACAATAAGTAGCTATCGTATTATTGCTGTGCAGAACCGCAGTGACCGATACCAACAATGCCAGATCAACAACAGGAAGTGTGTCTCCTGCGGCATTACATAATCAGCCGTATGGAGCATCACGAGAGTGTCTCGCTGCTATGGACACGTGAGCAGAGCCTGGAAGTCTATAAATAGTGAGGGTTTAGACCTACCTGATCACCCGCCTGACTCAAGCGTTGCCAGCTATCCGGAATATCCAAAGTAGTTCACCTTCGTACTTGCGGCAAAAAGAAAGGGGGAAAAAACAGCAACGGTCGTGGCAAGAGTATCAGCGTCGCTCGAGTTTTTCTATTCTTCCTCTACTAGACGCCGCACTGAACAAAGGCTGGGCCAGCATAAACACTGACACGTGTGTGTGTGTGTGTGTGTGTGTGTGTGTGTGTGTGTGTAAACAATACCGAGGAGGGTTAATCAAAGGAACGAACGAATATACACATAAAAGCCATCTCGAGTATCAGATTCGTTCTCGATTTTCATTTCCGCGTCCAGTGTTGTTCTTTAAAAGACAAAAAAAACTCTGTCTGTTTGTCTTCACTGGGTATGTTTGAGTAATGGGTAAAGGATAAAAACGATGACGATTACAATGAATGGACGTATATCTGGTTTCCAATGCTTTCCGTGATACACTTGTCGTCTCAACTTACCACATATTCTGTAAAGTCAATGTCCTCTTTACTAGACAGATTAGTTGAATGTACTGAGAAGCTTTCAAGTGTGCGTGTGTGAGGGGGGGGGGGGGGGGGGGGGGAGTTCATACAAAAAAGGCGAGTATGTTATGAACGTATACAAGCAGGAGGGTATGGGAGACATGTAAACCGACAATTAAAGCCTTCTGCAGAAACATAATGTGGAGTGTAAGAACAAGAACACGCCGTGACAAAAAATAATAAAGGGACGGAGAACGGCGGGAAAACAAAATGGTGAGGATGGGGAGGGGGAAGAGGGTGGGGGAGGAGGAGGGGGGCAGGGCACCACAAGAAGAGGTATAGGTTCTTTTATAGTCTTTCAAACAGAGGACAAGTGACGTTACGTGCCCTTCCAAGATAAAGTAAAAAAAATCTTGGGATCTACAAAGCCGTATGCGGTCTGTTTTTTTTGAGCGGCGCGAGTGTGGTCAGCAAGAACATAAAGGCTAGTTCCTTAGTTATTATTATTCACTTGCTTTCACAACTCAGATGAGTTTTCCTACAACGCCCACTCAGCATCTCTCTCTCTCTCTCTGTGGTATTCCCTCTGTGAGCCTGGGTGTCTGTCAATGGCCAGCGCGATGGTGTGGGCGGCCTTGTAATCTTCAAGGCTGCTTATGATGGTCGAGACTGCAGACCCCGCCCAGACCAGTTCCCAGAGCATCTCGAGTCACCAGTATTTGTGGCCGATTGTAATGCTCTCTTGAGGTCCCCGTATTTGGCTGGGATATATAGCTGCTACTAGTGTTTGATGGGAGGATGGGAGATGTATTAATAGCAAGTAGAGATGCGTAAAGAAGACGATGGTTTGGTATTCATGTTATACACAACAAACGCCTCTGCCCAGCGGCGCCCGAGGCTCGCATGTCCTCCACGGTCCGCGCCACCTTCACTATCGTTGGAGCTATGCGCCGGCCACTCCCTGCTGAATGTCAAGGGAAGAACTAGCTGCGGCCTTGAAGAAAAGGGAAAAAGTGCACTACGACCCTGAACACCAATATTAGATTGTTATGCGCATGTCCTCTCTCAACATCGTTTGCGTCAAATGAGAAATAAGTACAGTAAAGAGTTGTACCTTTCAGATAATGTTGGAGTTAAGCCTCAAATACACTGCCGAATTTTGGCCACAAACTTGACGCCGAATCAGTTCGTGAAAAAATTCGGCGACCGGTTCGCCAACATGATCAAGATTCCTTCAGTTCGTGACCATTCGGCGACATGTCGGCGAATGCTCAAGACAATTCGGGGACAGTTCGGAGACATGTCGCCGACTATTCGGCGTCCATGTCGCCGAGCTCAAAATCTGAAATTTTAACGTTTTTTTTTTTTTTCTTGTCGCGGAATAACTGGCGACAAGTCTCCGAATTGTCTTCGCATGTCCCCGAAGTGTCGGCGACATGTCGGGGACAATTCTCCGACAGTGCCAAGATTTCTGACAGCTGATCATCTGATGCCCATGTGGCATATAAAAGCATGGGAATCCGCGCCTACCTCATGAACTACTACAACACCCGGGGAGCAGTGGCCTGGCAGGACAGAGTTGTGGGCGAGTAAATAACATGTGTGGTAATGTGTGGTAATATGTATGATAGTATGTGTAATAAAATGTATAAATGTGACTTGTTTTTGTTTTGCCCTCCTATAAATATTTTAGAATGAATAAATATTTACGTAATATCAGTAAACAAACCAGTAACTGAAAGAAGAAATAAATCTAAATATCTGAAATTAAAACAAAGGTTAAATAATGGCAGAATAATGATATTAAGAAATAAATAAAGTAATAAATAGTAAATTAATTATGAAATAAATGAAAATGTTAGTTCCATACCTATTTTATATATTCAGATTCTTCTTGTTTTTCATATTTTCTTGTTTACTATTTATTATTATAGTATTATTTTATTCCGTATATATATATATATATATATATATATATATATATATATATATATATATATATATATATATATATATATATATATATATATATATATATATATATATATATATATATATATATATATATATATATATATATATATATATATATATATATATATATTTATAGATAGATAGATAGATAGATAGATAGATAGATAGATAGATAAATAGACTGACCCCCGTGTACACCTCCCACCGCGACCCGTTTGCCGTGTCGTGATTAATTCGCTGAATATTCGGGAACATGTCCCCGAATAGTCTTGGCCATTCGGCGACATGTCGGAGACATGTCTCCGAATAGTCGGCGACATGTCGGCGACATGTCGGCGACAAATTTGCCAATAAAATTTAAATTTCAACGGTCAAAATTCGGCGACAATTCGCCGAACACCACGGATCGGACGCCGAATTGTCTGCGACATGTCGGCGACAATTCGGCGTCCATTTTGCATTCGTGCGATTTCATGCAACATGAAACTTTCGTGAAGTCGTGACCAACTGTCAAAAAGTCGCGGTGGACGCAGACATGTAAGAAAGATGCCGAACTTGTTCGCGACCCCGGATGACTTGCATATTCGCGCACATTCGTGAGACAAAATTCGGCAGTGTATTTGGGGCTTAAAGCCCCAAATACACTGCCGAATTTGGAATGTTCTGGCTGTTCGGGGATCATGTCTGCGTCCACCGCGCGACTTTTGTCAGTTGGTCACGACAGCCACGAAAGTTTCATGTTGCATAAATTCGCTGCCGTTCGCCGAATGTGTGAATGCTGGCGGGATCGCGGACTGTCGCCGACATGTCGCCGACATGTCCCAGACAATTCGACGTCCAATTCGCGGTGTTTTGACCGTTGAAATTTTAATTTTGTTGGCGAATTTGTCGCCGACATGTCGCCAACTATTCGGGACATGTCGCCGAAGGGCCAAGACTATTCGGGCACATGTCCCCGAATATTTGGCGAACATTCGGCGAATTAATCACGACACGGCAATCGGGTCGCGGTGGGAGTACACCTCTATATATATATATATATATATATATATATATATATATATATATATATATATATATATATATATATATATATATATATATATATATATATATATATATATGTAATAAAATAATAAATAGTAAACAAGAGAATATGAAAAAAACAAGAAGAATCATGAATTTATAAAACAGGTATGAAACTAACATTCTCATTTATTTCATAATTTATTTACTATTTATTACTTTATTTATTTCTTAATATCATTATTCTGCCATTATTTAACCTTTGTTTCATTTTTTTAGTTATCTAAATTTATTTCTTCTTTCAGTTAATTACTGGTTTGTTTATTAATATTACGTAAACATTCATTCGTTCTAAAATATTTGTAGGAGAGCAAAACAAAAACAAGTCACATTTATACATTTTATTACACATGCTATCATACATATTACCGCATATTATCACACACGGTATTTACTCGCCCACAACAAGTTGCGAGAGACGAGGTGGGCTCTTCAGCTGCCGGTGAAGAAGTGTGTTGCACCCCGGATTCCCGTGCATTTATATGTCACATGGGCATCAGGTGATCAGCTGTCAGAAATCTTGGCACTGTCGGAGAATTGTCCCCGAAATGTCGCCGACACTTTGGGGACATACGAAGACAATTCGGAGACTTGTCAATTATTCCGCGACCAAAAAAAAAAAAAAAACCACGTTAAAATTTCAGATTATAAACTCGGCGACATGGACGCCGAATAGTCGGCGACATGTCTCAGAATTGTCCCCGAATTGTCTAGAGCATTCCCCGACATGTCGCCGAATGGTCACGAACTGTAAGAATCATGGTCATGTCTGCGAACCGGTCGCCGAATTTTTTCACGAACTGATTCGGCGACAAGTTCGCGGCCAAAATTCGGCAGTGTATTTGGGGCTTAAGGAGTTCGATTTGTTTGTGGATGGATTAATACGTTTGATGACAAGACTGAACGAATAGTACACTTGTGGGGTTCGAAGTGCTGGTGCGAGGGTAAGAAATCAATACTTGGCTATTACGATGGACGAACAAAAAAATACCACTGAGAATAGCATCGTGTGTGTGTGTGTGTGTGTGTGTGTGTGAGAGAGAGAGAGAGAGAGAGAGAGAGAGAGAGAGAGAGAGAGAGAGAGAGAGAGAGAGAGAGAGAGAGAGAGAGAGAGAGAGAGAGAGAGAGAGAGAGAGAGAGAGAGAGAGAGAGAGAGAGAGACCAGTGGCCTTCAAACAGCTACTATTTGGTTCGTGTGGTCTGCCAATCCAATAACCGCAATAACCTAAGAACGTGTCACATTTTTCATCTCTCTCTCTCTCTTCTCTGCAACACTATTATATAGTAATTCGTCTCATATGCAGACGTCTCGTATCCGTATCCCGATACTTGGTCTTGGCTCTATTACCTCCGTATCTGAATTCACTTGTCCGTCTCTGGACTTAAAGTTCTGACATGGCTGGTTGGGCCGGCCTACAAATTTAAAAAAAGAATGTTGGTAAGCTAACCGGTCTCTCTTGATGTGCACAGATAATGGCCCCGAGCCCGCCAGCTTAGCAACTACATATGGCTGTCCACCTCCTTACCCAACACTGGACATTGTCGCCACATTGTTTTTAGCAACCTTCATCTTCATTTACAGCGCTGTAATTTAAAGGTGGAATTTGTTGTTTATGCAATGTTTTCCTGTTTAAGTAGTGCAACTTGGATGCCTAAAATTACAGGAGAGGTGCTACTCATTGTGCATATTGTGTCGGTAGTTTGTCCGGATACTGTTCCGTATCGGGATGGTCCCGTGGCTCTATTATGTAGCACACTGAAAGGTTACTGTAATGCCACAGCCACGGTTTGCTAAGAATCGTAAGGTTGCATCATACCTCCAGGTTTAGGCACTACTGTCGTATATTTTAGATATGCAGTTTTACTCATACTTATTGGTTTTGACTACTAGCTCTACTACTACTACTACTACTACTACTACTAATAATAATAATAATAATAATAATAATAATAATAATAATAATACAACTATTCCTACTACTACTACTATTCCTACTACTGCTACTACGCATAATTACTTCGGTTAGATTTCCTAAAGCTACGCGTAATTTCTTGAACGGCAAATACTATTGAGTAATAGACTATCATAAACATCTTCATCCATCCCTGGCCCCAACACCTTGTGCTTGGCTAAGGTTAAAACACAACGCCCCTCTCCCCTGTAACTTAGGCGGCGGCGAGGGTGCCAACGCCTGACCATTAGATAAGTGGTCACGACTTCTGCCGCCTCGCCCCTCAGCATCCTTGTAGCGACCAGACACCTGACACCTTCTACATACCTGGAGGCCTTAACTAAAAGGTCTGGGTGACTCAGCAGAAAGCGTATAAAGGGTAAACTAGGGGAGTGTGCTGAGTTCAACAATGCTGCGACGATGAATTCTGCCCTTTTGACCTTTAACCTTGAGAGGGATTAAAATTTCTTGCTCCTGAGGCCTCTGTACGGTTATGACACTCGATTACTAGCGGCTATACCTTTCCAACGCTTTCCCAGACACTATAAGCATTCATTAGACCAGTGGGTACGGTGGCAAACATAAGACAGTAAGAGAAGAGATCTATAACTATACTTTCTCCTTTTGGCAGTGTAGCTTTCCTATGCTTTCCCAGACACTACTCCTTCAATAGACTAGTGCGTAGATGGCGAACACAAGACAGTAAGAGTAGGGAGTCTCAGTACTGTACTCTATCCGTTTGGTAGAATATCTTTCCCACGCTTTCCCAGACACTGCAAGTTATCCGACCACTGCGTAGATGGCAAACACAAAACACAGTACGATTCTACAGCCGGACTCACTTATCCATTTACGTAAGGAGTTCTGTTTCATGACGGAGCGTAAAAAGTACTGGAGTGAAAGTGGGGTGATAGGATGAAGGGGAAGAAATAGATATGCCTTTTGATGCGAGGAAAAAAGGACGAACATAGAAAAATACAGAATAAAATAATACACTGTTATAATACGAGACTGCACTCGACAAGCGGATGAAACGCAATCCAGGACAGCTACTTCGCAGTGAAAAGATGGAGAAAAGAGTACACGAAAAACAAACAGGCATGCAGATAGATGGGTAAAAGATAACACACACACACACACACACACACACACACACATGAGTACCAATTAGAGAGAGAAAGTGAAATGACTTGCCCTTCTGGCGGCGTAAGACAAACGTTTTCTTCCTCAACACTCCTTCCCTTCCTCTCCTTCCTCCTCCTCCTCTTCCTCCTTTTTACCCTGCCACACCCATGCCCCACCCTTGTTTATATTTTTTTGTGTGTAGGTGGTCTATATATTTTTTTTGTCTGCTTATCACTTATCATATTTATTTTTCTTCTCCGTAAACCTGATCTTCCCTTTTCTAATTTTCTTTCTTCTTTATTATTATTATCATCATCATTTTCTTCTTTTTCTTCTTCTTCTGGGCCACACTCCCTTCCTATCGTTATTTATTAATAATTATTATTTCTAATGTAACACTTCTATTGAGGTTGTCACTGTTTATTTTTATTTTCTAGCTTATTTATTTTTAGCTCGAAGTCTTAACGCATCACCTTTGTTTTGTTTTCTTTTTTATAATTTTATCAAGGTCTGCGCTGCATATCATTCGTTCTATATAAAGTTTCCCTTCCGCGTTCTTCACTACTCATTGTCTTCAGTTATCTTCTCCATTTTCACTTTTTATCATAACAATTAACGTAAGTAGCAGACTCAACGCAAAGGACTAATCATTCACCTCTCTCGCATAATATTCACAAACACACCTAGCCAAATGCCTCTTATATTATATTTTACAAGCCAGCCTATATAGATAAATACCTCGTAGAAAATTGTCACACCACAACCTACCCTGATGCCTCATACAATTTTCATAACTCCACCTAGCCAAATGCCTCACTCATAATCTTCCCAACCCTTCATAGCCGAATGCCTCTCATAATCTTCACAACCCTACTTAGCCAAAAGCCCTGGACACATAACCTTCACAACTTAACTTAGACAAATGCCTCTCACATAATCATCACAGCTCGACCTAGCCAAATGCCTCACACATAACCCTCTTAACCCTACTTAGCCAAATGTCTCACACAAGCTTCACAACTCCACCTACCCAAATGCCTCTTATAACTTTCACAGCCCTACCTAGCCAAATGCCTCTTATAATATTCACAGCCCTACCCAGACGCCTCTCTTCACAGCTCCACCTACCCAGATGACACACATAATCTTGACAACTCCATCTAGCTTCTTATACAAATTTCAGAACCCCACCTACACAAACGGCCCCCTGCCCCGCCCAGTCCAGCCCCGCCCCGCTCCGTCATGCTCAGCTAGGTCATCCACACACTATCACACGAGGCAAAAAAGTGATTAATTGTCCAGACCTTCAGACAAGACCACAAAATACTATGCATGGATATTAGTGCAGACTGTAATCAAGGTAATCACAGATGAGAGAGAGAGAGAGAGAGAGAGAGAGAGAGAGAGAGAGAGAGAGAGAGAGAGAGAGAGAGAGAGAGAGAGAGAGAGAGAGAGAGAGAGAGAGAGAGAGAGTGGTAATGGGTACGGTAAGAAGTTAGGTTTGAGGCGTATACATTCTAGCTGCGCGTGGCTTCGGTGTTCATCTTCGTTTCATTGACCCTTAACCCTTTATTTGCCGTACCTTAAGCGCCAACCCGTACCATACTATACGTTTTCACCATTTCTTGTCATCATCACCTTGGTCTCCCCCATGGAGGTAGAATAGGCGCACCTAACATCATCGTAGCCGATCCAGGATTCAGTACGTTTCCTAACTAGTAGAAGGTAATGTTATAATTGTATTTCGTAAAGAATCCTTATAACCAAAAACTAACTAAAATTATGAGTATTCTTTTTCTTGAATACGACAGTGAATAAACAACAGAACAATAATATGAAAATGCGTATAGCCACCGTTGCCAGATTGTCGTACTCCGAGCATATTCTTTACCTGTTTCTGACGCCTAACTATTGCCAAGAAATATCAGAATCTAACTCTTTTAACGATAACTATAAATTAGTTTCGTTATTGGAGCCCAGAAGACAGTTTAGGGGTAGGAAGTCGGGAAACATAATCGGCTGAGTACGACAATCTGGCAACGTTGAGGCTGTAGCCCTGAGGACCGAGGCTGCTCCCACGCCATTTTGCGGGTGTCAGATACCTGAAATAGCATATTTTTACTGCGCAAAGCAGGTGATGTCACTTATTGTGACTTCGTGAGCTTTCATATTTATCTATTTGTGTATATTTCATGGAGGCAAAACTTACATTACCTGTTTCATTTTTTACTAGTGACCCGAACTGGTGCCTGTTTATCACAACAGAATTTCACTCAAACAAGTGAATCAGACACCACAGAAATATTACCTGTGTGTGGATGAGTGAATACAAAGATAAGCACATACTTTGATTTAACTAGGATGTCTCGTGGATCATTAATAAATAAAAACAAAACATCTGGATAGGCTACTCTTTAGCCCGCTATCGGCTATGGCTGCCAAAAAAGTCCCTCCGCCAAGTTTGTACCCCCCATTTGGTGATTGTTCGGTACGCCTATTGGTGGAGTCGACACGGCAGGCTCCAGTAAACACTCTAGGACCAAAAAAGCCAGACAAGACCCCGAGTTGGTGGCGGCAGCGCAGACTTCTTTCAAAAGGTTGTTGTGTACCTGAGGACTTGGAGGGCGATGACAGCTTGGAGGTAGAATTGGTGGAGTCGACACGGCCCGCTAATCCGACGAACTGTCAAATTTACGGCCAAAAGATCGGGGTGGGCGAGCCTGACCGAGCCCATTAAGAGGGAGCCTGACATGACAACACCTGACACCTGGCCGTAAAAATGACAGCTCGGGCGGATTCACTTAATTGGGGTGATGTCGACTCCACCAATTCTACTTCCATGGTCTCCCCATCTACTTTACTCTCTGCCCTTCCTACTCTATCTTTACCACAGCGCTGCGCATCTCCATTCTGTCGATATATAGATGATCATGCGACGGAGACGAGTATCACAGTCACCCGAAGCAGTAGCGTATTCCCCCAACTTTATCTTCACCAGCCACCCTTTCCCACTTCTTTATTTCAATCCTTTCTCGCACTACGTCATTTTTTACCTTGTCTACCTTAAATACTCTACAGCAATTTTTATTTTTTACAACAGAGGAGTCAGTTCAAGGGCACAAAAAAAGGAATCAAATGTGAAAAAAAGCCCGCTACTCGCTGCTCCTAATGTATAACTTCCGTTTGTATTTTACCTGTATGTACTAAACGTGCCGCTCCCCCCCCCCCCCCCCACACACACGCACACTCTTCAGCCTGCCCAGAGCCAATGTTATCACCTCTGACTTTTCCTCTTCGTGCCACACAAGTTGTTCACGTCTCCATTACAAGGTCGGCACCCGAATACTTCCATGCACGTAAACCTCTTGCTTCCTATATAGTTTTTTTTATTTTATTTTATTATCCAAGCCTTGTGCTACTTTGTTACGCTCTCTTTATTTATCAGTGGGTGGGGGGGGGGGAGATTGCTCCCTCTTGCACGAGGGAGCACGGGCCTTTGCCAAAGGCGGCCCGTAGCAGGGAGCCGACAGACCGACTCTATCGGCGATCGAAATCTAGCCGACCAAGTCGGTACGTCGACGAGGACTGGCGTGTGTCTATTTTTATCAGTGACAACACGTGGTTCCTTCATCCTTGTAACATGCACATAGCTTGATAGCCACTCGTGATAGCTATAACTCTTGAGAACTTAACTTTTCCTACTACACCTTTCTTACCTAATAATACCTCCATTTTTCCCTACTACACCTTTCTTACCTAATTATACCTTCATTTTTCCCTACTACACCTTTCTTACCTAATAATACCTCCATTTTTCCCTACTACATTTCTTACCTAATAATACCTCCATTTTTCCCTACTACATTTCTTACCTAATAATACCTCCATTTTTTCCTATTACATATTTCTTACCTAACCATAACACATTTCCCTATTATATCTTTCTTACAATACCTGCACTTTTCCCTACTACATCTTTCTTACCTAACCATAACACAACATTTCCCTATCACATCTTTCTTAACTAACTCAACATTTCCTAATTACATTCTTCTTAGCTGACCATAACTCAACCTTTATGTATTATATCTTTCTTAACTAACTCAACCTTTCCCTGATACATCCTTCTTAGCTGATAATACCTCAACTTTTCTCTATTACATCTTTCTTAACTGACTCAACCTTTCCCTGATACATCTTTCTAAGCTGACAATATCTCAACTTTTCTCTATTACATCTTTCTTAACTGACTCAACCTTTCCCTGATACATCTTTCTAAGCTGACAATATCTCAACTTTTCTCTATTACATCTTTCTTAACTGACTCAACCTTTCCCTGATACATCTTTCTAAGCTGACAATATCTCAACTTTTCTCTATTACATCTTTCTTAACTGACTCAACCTTTCCCTGATACATCATTCTTAGCTGACAATACCTCAACTTTTCTCTATTACATCTTTCTTAACTAACTCAACCTTTCCCTGATACATCATTCTTAACTGACAATACCTCAACTTTTCTCTATTACATCTTTCTTAACTAACTCAACCTTTCCCTGTTACATCATTCTAAGCTGACAATACCTCAACTTTTCTCTATTACATCTTTCTTAACTAACTCAACCTTTCCCCGATACATCATTCTTAGCTGATAATACCTCAACTTTTCTCTATTACATCTTTCTTAACTAACTCAACCTTTCCCTGTTGCATCCTTCTTAGCTGACAATACCTCAACTTTTCTCTATTACATCTTTCTTAACTGACTCAACCTTTCCCTGATACATCATTCTTAGCTGATAATACCTCAACTTTTCTCTATTACATCTTTCTTAACTAACTCAACCTTTCCCTGATACATCATTCTTAGCTGATAATACCTCAACTTTTCTCTATTACATCTTTCTTAACTAACTCAACCTTTCCCTGATACATCATTCTTAGCTGATAATACCTCAACTTTTCTCTATTACATCTTTCTTAACTAACTCAACCTTTCCCTGATACATCCTTCTTAGCTGACAATACCTCAACTTTTCTCTATTACATCTTTCTTAACTAACTCAACCTTTCCCTGATACATCATTCTAAGCTCACAATACCTCAACTTTTCTCTATTACATCTTTCTTAACTAACTCAACCTTTCCCTGTTACATCCTTCTTAGCTGACAATACCTCAACTTTTCTCTATTACATCTTTCTTAACTAACTCAACCTTTCCCTGATACATCATTCTTAACTGACAATACCTCAACTTTTCTCTATTACATCTTTCTTAACTGACTCAATCTTTCCCTGATACATCATTCTTAGCTGATAATACCTCATATTTTTTCTATTACATCTTTCTTCCCTAGCCATAACTCAACCTTTATATATTACATTTTTTTATAACTAACTCAGCCTTTCCCCACTACATATCCATTCACTCAAGCCGTAGAAGAACGAGCGCCGCCTACATCCACACCTACATCACGTTAACACTTCATACTTAATACAGAAATACACGGGGGAGGATTTATGGTAAGTAACTATAAACAGCAAATATAAGGCGTCTAACCTAAACTAACCTAACCTAATGATGATGGTCCACGGAGCCCACGTGAGCAGCGGAGAATAAAAAGAATATCGTTGAGTCCATGTTAGCCTTTCAATTCCACTTCGTAGTATCATGTAAAATAATAACAATACGCATTCTTTCTTCTATCACACCAGCTCTTTGTCAGACCAGGGACATTTCAACCAAGGTCTTGAAGCTTAGAACAAAGAAAATAAAAACGACCTCCGGTAGCATTCGGCATTTTTTTTATCTCATTGAATTTTTAAAACAGTCGCAAGATACAAGGACAGATACATTTAATATTGGTGTATATACTAATATTTGTTATAGTCTCTACTTTTTTATTGGACTTCTTCAAGGCTAGAAGATATTTTACAGTAGGCTAAATATACAGGTTAGCATTTTCACTAATAGGACGGACAAAAAAGTGCGTGGGTGCGCGTGTACGCGTGTGTGTGTGTGTGTGTGTGAGAGACTGTGAGTGTGTGTGTGTGCGTGTGTGTGTGTGTGTGTGTGTGTGTGTGTGTGTGTATGTGGAGGTATACACTTGAAACTCACAATACTGACTGACCGACCGAGTTGCTAGATCACAGAGTGTCTTCATGTCTATAGTACTTACTGACTAGTTTAACCTTATCAAATGATCATAGGGATAAAATGTCAAATGTCAAATGCCATTTACTCAATGCCGGAACGTTCTCAACATATGCAAAAAAAAAAAAAAATAAGTGAGGCAACAATCAAGTAAGGGCTCAGTGGATAAAAAAAATACCTCTTTCTAAATTAATGGTCATGAAACTTAATAGAAGGGTTTTTGCCACTTCTTCGATTGATATTTTTTTTTAAACACGCAATGAAACTCGGGACGTGACTTCCAACGCGGTGCTATTTAAAACGGGGTTAACATGTAAAAGGTGAAGGAAGAAAAACGCTGCATATAAAAAAATACACACGATTTGACAGATAATCGAGAAGCAGCAGAAAAAAAAAGGGACAGGGAAGAGGAGTAAAAAGAAGAAGAAAAAGAAGTAGTAGTAGAAGAGGAAGAAAGAGAAGAAGAGAAAGAAGAAGAAGAAGAAGAAGAAGAAAAGAAGAAAAAGATGATGATGATGTTGATGATGATGATGAATTAGAAGAGGAAGAAGAAAAAGAAGAAGAAGGAAATGTTGAAGAAGGTTAAAAAGGCAAAAGATAACTAAAACAACCAACCACCAACTTCAGCACAGCACTGTAGAATCATCATCAGCAACAACAACAACAGCAACAAGGCCACCTGCATGTAGCTGCACTCACAAGCCCTTCAAGGAGAAGTGTCGGAAGCGGCTAAATAAACAAAAAAAAATATCTGCGTGTGTGTTCGAGCGACGGTACGTGCGTGCTTGTGTGTGTGTGTGTGTGTGTGTGTGTGTGTGTGTGTGTGTGTGTGTGTGTGTGTGAGTTAATCAGTCCACAGTCATAACACATAATTTTTTTGGTTTGGATTTGTCAACTCGATGGCGATAATATGACAACGTTGATGATACTGACCATACTGATGATGATAGTGATGATGATGGTAGTAGTGGTAAGGACAATGATGGTGACAGTAATCATGATAAGGCCAATAAGATAATTGCGGAACGGTCGAAGTGTGTACCTGCAGCTCCACAATTTCGTCTGCGTGCGAGCGTGCAAAAGAATCTTCTTACATGGGGGTCAGATGACATTGCAAGACATGTCATTCAAAAGCTACTGAGGCAGAGAAAATGCAAAAAGTGCGAGGAAAACGAAATGATGAAATTGCAGGAATATGCTCCACTACTCCACGGTTGTTATTAACAGTGGATTAGGTAGCGCCGAGGAGCAGACATACTGTAAGTAAAAAGTGTATCACCCCGACACACCAGAGACGAAGGCAAAACTACGGCGCGAATTCCTGCAATTTTTTCAACTCGTTGGAATCTCAAATCTCGCGCAAGCTCTTCCTCTTCGTCAAGAAGACCTAGTTGTAAGAATAATGTCTATCATTGTAACGATATCAAAGTAATATTATTGATTATAGTAATAATTATAGCAATAATAATAATAATAATAATAATAATAATAATAATAATAATAATAATAATAATAATAATAATAATAATAATAATAATAATAATAATAATAATAATAATTGTAATATCAACTGTAATTAGAAATATTAGTAATATCAATATTATAATAATAATAATAATAATAATAATAATAATAATAATAATAATAATAATAATAATAATAATAATAATAATAATAATAATAATAATAACTGTAATATTAACTGTAATTAGAAATAGTAATAATATCAATATGATAATAATAATAATAATAATAATAATAATAATAATAATAATAATAATAATAATAATAATAATAATAATAATAATGATAATAATAAGAACAATAACAATAGTAATAGCAGTAACAGCAGGAGCAGGAGCAGAGGAAGCAACAGTAGCAGCAACAATACCATCAACACTTTCTTCTGTTTTGGAATTACTTTTGATTTCAGCAAGTTAAAAAAAAAAGGATCTGACCACGACCACGAGCCTGTATATGCTAAGCGACTTGAATCCATTTAGTACCACGACATCACGAGGGGGCGTGCGGCATCTTAGACGTAGAGTAGAACATGAAGACAATTATAGCGAAGGCCGTTGCGCGTTTCATCTTCAGTAATTAACAAAGCACTGGATGGGAAGCTGTGATTTTTTTTTAAAGGGGAGGATAGTTGCGAACGGTAATCAATAAGAAAAATAAAAACTTACATAATATATTTACCTATTTATCTATCTAGACACATACACATACCTCCCCCCCCACACACACACACAAACACAAACACAAACACAGGAGCAACGCACCCGCTCCCCCCCACACACACACGCAAACACAAGACCAACACACACACACACAAACACAAGAGCAACGCATCCCCCCTCACACACAAACAAACACAAATACAGGAGCAATGCACCCCCCCCCCCCCCACACACAAACACAAGAGCTACACCCCCCACATACACAAACACAAACACAGGAGCAACGCACCCCCCCCCCACACACACAAACACAAGAGCTACACCCCCCACATACACAAACACAAACCCAGGAGCAACGCACCCCCACACACACAAACACAAACACAGGAGCAACACCCCACACACACACACAAACACAAAAGCAACACCCCCCCACACAAACACAAACACAGAGCAACACCCCCCCACACACACACAAACACAAACACAGGAGCAACGCAAACCCCCCCACACACACACACAAACACAAACACAGGAGCAACGCACCCCCCACACACACACAAACACAGAGCAACGCACCCCCCCCACACACACAAACACAAACACAGGAGCAACACACCCCCCACACACAAACACAAACACAGGAGCAACGCACCCCCCTCCCCACACACAAACACAAACACAGAACGCACCCCCCACACACACACAAAAACACAAACACAGGAGCAACACCCCCCCCACACACACACAGGACAACACCCCCCACACCCACACACACACACCAACAGAGGAGCAACGAACAAAACTCCCCCCCCGCAGACACTCACACACATACCTGCACAGAAAAATATACAAACACACATACTAACATCAGTCCATTTTGTTCAACATAAAAAAGCAAAAAGGAATACCCGAGGAAAGGTGAGGAGAGCATTAGACGATTAAGGCAAGGTTCATCAGGAAGAGGAAAATATGCAGGAAGACAAAATATATATATAAAAAAAAGACAAATGTTAAAGGAAGGAAGACACTAGTGAACAAAAAAGAGCCACCGAGATGATAAAACAAAAACAAGGAAGAGAAAGGCAAAGAATTTAAACTTAACAAACTGGAGCTGCGGAGGACATTTATAGGCTCTCTCTGAAGGTCTAGAAGGGCGGGGCGGGAGAAGAATGGGGGAGACTGGGGAAGGGCGGGTCTGGCTGGGGGGAGGCTCCTTCTTGCGGCTGCTCTTGTGCCTTGGGATGACCTCGTGGTGGCGGCGGTAACAATAACACACGCAAAACACGGCTTGGCCCGCCCCACGCCTCCTCGCCCTGGATGGTGGGTTTTTGTCCGTAGACTGTGGAGGAAGGAGAACCAATGGAGGCTTTTTTTTTTTTTGTCTCTCTCTCTCTCTCTCTCTCTCTCTCTCTCTCTCTCTCTCTCTCTCTCTCTCTCTCTCTCTCTCTCTCTCTCTCTCTCTCTCTCTCTCTCTCTCTCTCTCTCTCTCTCTCTCTCTCTCTCTCTCTCTCTCTCTCTCTCTCTCTCTCTCTCTCTCTCTCTCTCTCTCTCTCTCAGATGTGATCCCTTGGCCGCCTGGCAAGGGCATGTGAAAGAAATCTAAAAGGCTCTCAAGGGTTTTCTGGATCGGGTGTGGTATTTATCGCCCCCTCCCCCCCTCTCTCTCTCTCTCTCTCTCTCTCTCTCTCTCTCTCTCTCTCTCTCTCTCTCTCTCTCTCTCTCTCTCTCTCTCTCTCTCTCTCTCTCTCTCTCTCTTAAATGACATGTAACTTACATCACAATCTTTTTTCGTGCTATATATTTATCCTTGATATTTCGCATATCATAAGTTACGCTTTTTTCCGGGTGTTTTTACGTCATATATATGAAACACACACACACACACACACACACACACACACGAGCGGTGCAGGAGCTACGCGCAACACACAACAATGGGTGGCGCTGGTAGTGAATAGTGGTACAAGTACATCTGTCCTCCCCCGGGGCTCGAACACGTACTCAGCGTTCCATATTTCATTACTAAACTGCCACTTTTTATGACGAATATACGAGTTCAACATTGACCACAGATATGAAAGTTTAACACTGACAACATACGCAATACTCTCCACAAAAGGTTAAGACATTGTAAGTGGAATTTGAGCACCTGATTCCAACTTTCTGCAGAGGTAAGATCAGCGTAAGGGATGCTAGTATTTGCTTTAAGCCAAGGAGGCAGAACTAAGCGAAGTGGCCGTCAGATACTGGTAATTACAACTAATCCTCATATTTTCAGTTTTTTTCTTTTTATTTCACTCATCCTTGAGCCCTCACCAAACTGTGGCATTACAGGGAGGCGCCCACCCCTATCGCTGTCTGAGACCCTCGCCTTGTATCTAATCCTTGCCAGAGCATCACACAGAGTTTTCTCCTAACTAATGGCGTACACACTGAAGGACCACTGAATATAATGAGTTCTTCCTGAAAACAATAAGCACTTTCTCAATATCACCCCCATTCACGGGTAGGAAACTCCTTATTCTCTAAATACTCCATTCTTCTATTCCTGTACATTGCCATCATAAATATCTTTGGATAAGTAATACTTTGGGCAGAATAAATCGTTATATGTTAATTATATACCTGTTTTTACATACTTCTTACATCCAGTTGCTTCCATTTGTTTTCAGCTGAAATCTACTTACGAATTCTAAACTTCTCAAGTGAATTAACTAAAATTTCAACTCATCATAAATAAAAGAAATGTTCACCCTTGTGGTTCTTGAAAACTGGTTATCCTCTGGATCATGTCATTCCTCTGGTACACACACACACACACACACACACACACACACACACACACACACACACACACACACACACACACACACAGATATATATATTCATGCATCTATCTAAATATTTAAACACACGTGCAATATTATTTCTTTATTCATATATTCATTAAACCATCACCGCGGACGACCATTACTCATATACTCCGACATTACGTCAGGAATTTGTCTGAAGGGAATAGAAGCCGTCGCGCGTGACTGAAGCAGCCCAGACAGCGTGACTCCCACACCGCCTACCTACACCCCCAACAACCTACCCTCCGTGCCCCCGACCCCTCTGATGCCGGAAGTGCTGATAATGCAGGAGTCTTATATTCTCACGTCGGGGATTTCCAATACGTCGAATTAAATGGGGCAGCCTTGGGTAGTATAAATATATCTCTAGGCCCCCCTCTCTCTCTCTCTCTCTCTCTCTCTCTCTCTCTCTCTCTCTCTCTCTCTCTCTCTCTCTCTCTCTCACACACACACACACACACACACACACACACACACACACACACACACACACACACAGAGCGATAGATCCACCCTTCGTCAATCATCTTCTCTTCATTCTTCCCTCCCTCTCCTTTGCTTCCTCACACACAGACTCCTCACTTCCCTCCCCTTCTCTCCACCACCACCACCACCACCGCTGCCATCATCCCCTCCTCCCGGCTCCTCCCTTCCTTGCCACGACCACTTTCGCTTTCCCGCTGCATCACCGCGACCTCTGAACGCAAAAAAGGGCAAAACACTTCTTTGTCCCACTGGCATTCACTTCCTGCCACTTCTTTACATATCGTTCAGGGCGTGGACTTACATCAGGGTCAAGAACTTCTGTTTGGGAAGGAAGGTGTTGGCTTAGTGTGTGTGTGTGTGTGTGTGTGTGTGTTCAGTTGATTTGTGCAGGATGATAAAATGTTCTTCGTTTCCGTCTTTAATGCAATGATAAGTATGAATGGTAGAAGTTATGCGTATGTGGTTGCAAATGTTCAGGCTTCGAGCAGTAAAACGAGAACGCAACCTACACACACACACACACACACACACACACACACACACACACACACACACACACACACACACACCACCCCCACCCCTACCTCCATCCTGTCACAGAAAGCCGATTCAAGATTGAGAATCAATTTGAGATTATCGTCCATCTTTACGTGCGTATACGAGACAAAAAAAATTCTCTCTCTCTCTCTCTCTCTCTCTCTCTCACACACACACGCACAAAAAAAAAAAAAACATGCATTAATTTTATGAGATTTTGAAGATAGTGTTTTCTTGTGTGTGTGTGTGTGTGTGTGTGTGTGTGTGTGTGTGTGTGTGTGTGTGTGTGTGTGTGTGTGTGTGTGTGTGTTTATTAGAAAGTATATGTGTTTTAAGTATGAAATAAAGCTTTGTGGGAATTATAAGTAATGAAAACCTGTATAGTATCCTGTCGGTAAGGGCGGAGCCAAAACCACCACCACCACCACCACCTCCTACTGCTTCTCCCTCCTCCCTGCCGTTGTGGAGTCACTTGTCGTCCTTCGCTCAGCAGCCTCAGCCACAACCACCTTAGCCGTGGAGGCCGTGAGAGCACCGAGCACCTCCGCCAAGCCCGCCAGCACATACAATGATTTTATACTTCACGCGGAAGGGAGAGAAGGGACTTTAAGGGAAGGCAATACCCTGTTTTTGCTGAACCATAAATCGGGCGTCATATTCTCAAGCCGTTAACTGAAGCTCTACGTGGCCAAATTTTAGACCCGTAAAACAAATTGTACCATCATCAACTGGTGGAAGACAACATTTTTTACAGAACCTTTTATCGATGAGGCAGCTACCATTTATATATTTTACTAATCATGGAATTTAGGAAGGCACTTTCATAGCATCAGCTCATCGCTTGAAGCAGCATATCTGAACGTGAAGTGAGATAGCGACACCTAGGCTACACTTACGAGGCGATTATGGACGTCGACGCTGAAGCAATTAAGTTGTCCAATCTCTTCCGCCGCGTTTGAACACCAAAGAAGGAAAACTCTAGGTGTGTGTGTGTGTGTGTGTGTGTGTGTGTGTGTGTGTGTGTGTGTGTGTGTGAGAGAGAGAGAGAGAGAGCAAAAGTGTGCAGTGAACAGGAAATTAGAGCAATGGTTACGCCCTCCTCCCTCTCGATAACTCGCCAAAGAGGAAACACAGGGATAGACGTTGTTACAGATAGTGCAGTGAAAACGAGTATCTTCACCTCACCTAATTTACTTACATCTGACTTCCTCGCTCCTGTCAGCGCACACATCGGTACAGTGACACCCACTTCACGAGCTTTGTCATCAGAATAATTTAAATGATACGTATTTTTCCTGCTGACAACTCAAGAACTTCTCTCTCTCTCTCTCTCTCTCTCTCTCTCTCTCTCTCTCTCTCTCTCTCTCTCTCTCTCTCTCTCTCAAGAAGAAGAAGAAGAAGAAGAAGAAGAAGAAGAAGAAAAGAACAAGAAGAAGAAGAAGAAGAACAAGAAGAAGAAGAAAAGAACAAGAAGAAGAAGAAAAGAACAACAAGAACAAGAAGAACAGCTACACATACACACATAACGTGGTTTGACTTAATTTTGCTTTATTAACCGGTAAATATTCAATGATATACTTAAAATAATCCATTAGTCCTAAAGAGCCATTCAATAATCAACTGGTCTATCATAAAACTTACCCGGTAGATGCGGGGGTCATGTTTCATAGGTTAGGTTAGGTTAGGTTAGGTTAAAGGCCCCTCAAAGTAAAATAATGAGAAAGAATCATCACTCACGCAAACTATTTCATGATATATATCAACGCATGTGTGATCAGTTTATGCATCATCTATTTTGGGAGGTTTATATCATGGCAGAAATTTGGCCCATCGCTGGCACACGGTAGTCACAAAGTTGGCCCGTCGCTGGTACACGGTAAAGTCACAAATTTGGCCCGTCGCTGGCACACGGTAGTCACAAAGTTGGCCCGTCGCTGGTACACGGTAAAGTCGCAAATTTGGCCCGTCGCTGCTACCGGGTTAAAAATTGATTCTATTTACAGTCGCATGGTCTTCCTTGTACCAGGTAATGACTATTAAAACCATTTCCAAACAAATCGCTCGCCTCATGGGAGCACTATGACAACCAATCCGCCATCCAATATGTCAAGTAATCCAATAACAACTCACCATGCAAACATTAACCAAGACTTGTAAGCTAAGGGAGGAAGGAGAGAGGCGGGGCAAGGCAGGGTATGGCAGGCGGGCGTGTCAGGGAAGCAGGAAAGGCCATCACTAATAAAAGGTGGCTTATAGGGGCTGCGCTTGTCACGCGTGCAGGCTTTCCTTAACCCCCCGCGGCCCGCGTACAGTTATGAGTGTGCAGAGCTTGGCCTCACACGGGCACGGGGAGTCACGCATGTTCAGAGCCCGTAACGACTATATAATGGGAAGGCTGAAATTGACCTTTTGACTTTTTCATTGTTTCTGTTCTTGAGCAGCAAGAGAAGAAAAGCTACAGTGTATAAGAAAATACAGTGCATATAGGTAAAAATAAAAGTAAATAAAAAAATAAAGAATACTTAATAAAAGGAGTTAAAATAACCCATATGCAAATAAAAGTATCTCACCCACTCACACACGCACCCACACAGGTTACTACTATTGTTAACAGCTTCCCCGTGGACCACTTGGCCACGCAGGGCCAGGAAAGTCTCGAGCAGCGAGGCTCGTCCATGACATTTTACTTCCCTGCCTCCTCCCTCCCTCCGCACACCCCCTAATCCGCTGCCGCCAGACCTATACTATTTCATAACGCATTGATCGGATGGCTTCTTATGTAATGAGTAGCTTTGACTTTACCGTATGCCACACAATTTCAGAAAACTAATGGCTTTACTCTAATTAATAAAGAGGCTCATCTCCGTCTCCTTATTTTTTTTCTTCGGGATCGTTTGAGACAGAGCAACGATCCATACTGTAGAATATAGGGTCTAAATTACCTCAGTTTACCAGTTACTCTTACTGACCAACCCACAAGAGAAAAATAATAATGCCACCGGCCAGTCATGGAGGCCTGTGGACTTGTTGCCATCCCTGGCCTTCACCGTGCACGGGATGAACTGTCTGGCTGTGCTGCGTCGCCACGCCGCGTACAGTATGAAGAGTAGAGCGGAACAATCTGGAAACTCCATCATCAACTCCGTCAGACAGAGCTCGGCCTATGTATGTGGATCTATGCGGCGGGAGTGGCTGGGCCTTCTGTACGTGTAGATTGTGCATAAGTGTGCCGTGCACACGCATATATAATCATAAAGCTGTCATCTATTTAAGTGTATATGTATCTCGATTTTGTTCTCGCTCGTTTACTTGTCTTGTTCCTTGTAAATGCCGATGGCGAAATAAAACTACTATTATTATTATTATTATTATTATTATTATTATTATTATTATTATTATTATTACTATTATTATAAAGACGCGCAAACCATCAAGTCTGGCCCAGGGAGGAGCAGGTGCCTTTCTTTGCGACAGTTGTAGTGGACGCATGTTTTTTCGCTAATACCAACTATACTGAGCCTAAACAAAGAAGTTTGTGAAAAATAACTGCATATCATCAGCAATAAATGCCCATTTATCTCAGGATGAGATTTAACTACACCAACGTTTGGACATACCGTAAAGCGCAAAAGGATGAGGTGACTGTTATGAAGAGCGAAAACTAAAGGGGACGCCCACAACGGCTTGAACTACACTGTTTTGCTACAAAACATGCTATAGAACAGATGTATGTGTGAAAGGAAGATGACAGTCACCATACCTCAGTAAACTGTTAGTCCTCGTGTGGACCAGCATTCAGTCTAGGGGCGTTCCTACGAGCATTTTATCACAAACTCACGATTATGCATGAAACCTGACGTTCGTTCTTTAATATGCGAGGATGCCTCTCATATTAGAGATGGTGACATCTAAGGTTGCCGGACTACTACTGTGTGGCGTGTGAGGTCCATGTCTAGCCTACAGATAGGTCACTTTGGAGTTCCAATCTCTTTCCGGGAGTGGGAGCGGCTGGCGATCACAGATCCAGCATGTTGTCAAACCATGGATGGGTGAATTACACACACACACACACACACACACACACACACACACACACACACACACACACACACACGTTGGTGAATTGGTACCTTCAGGATCCTTAATTTTAAAGACGCGATTTCCGACGGGATGTTTTGGGTTATCTTCTATCTCTGTGTGCGAGACTTTAAAGCGACGAACCCTTCCTCCTCTTTCTTCTTTCTTCCTCAATGATACATTACTTTTAGACTGGCCAGTCCACACCTTTTTTCTTGCCTCTGGCCTGTGTAGCTGTTAACAAGTCCAAACATGTTACGTAAATAGAATAAGAATCCAATGTAATTACAGCAGCCATGTAACGTGATAGATATGGAGTCAACAAGTAACATATTTATGCAAAAATAAAAGTGTTGCAAGAACACTTAAATATACATTTTTGAGGGGCCCTGCTAGTTTATGTTTGGCCTTTTCTGGGATTTGACCATTAGGATATAAAGTCTTCACAATGACCTTATGTAAAAAAATTGTTGCATGTGTGTGTGTGTGTGTGTGTGTGTGTGTGTGTGTGTGTGTGTGTGTGTGTGTGTGAGAGTGTGTGTGTTTTGTGTGTGCGTGCGTGCGTGCGTGCGTGTCTATGTGTGTGTGTGTGTGTGTGTGTGTGTGTGTGTGTGTGTGTGTGTGTGTGTGTGTGTGTGTGTAACTGCATTTATATTCAAAGGAAAAAGTGTTCCAGACTAACAACTTGGCCCTTCTAGAAATCAAACTGCAATACAAACGACATTTTTAGGATTATCAGTTGAAGTGAAATCATCCAACTATGTTAATGTTCAGTTTCAAAAGTGAAGCATATGCCATACCATCCTTCCCTTTCCCTTTTTCTGGTTCTCTTTCACTCAATAGTATTTTGTTCCTAATAAATTTGAACTTGACAATGGACATGCATGCTGAATATCAACACTGAATTGCAAACTACTTCCACAGTTGATGGTGGTGGTGACTGCGGCGGGGCACAGCGGGACTCATGCGGCACAGATTCTCCGGTACACAGAGTCCCGGCACTCCAGGAGCGAGGAGGGAGTACCGGGCAGCAATGTCACCGGGGGCTGGAGGTAACACAGGCACAACTTCCTTTATACATTAACAGTTGAATGCGCCTCTGCTAGTTAATATATAGTGGCTACTGTCCACGAGCACCCAGCAATAATTCAGTAAATAAAATTAGTGTCTTTGAGTAATAGGAAATACTTGTGGTTATTCTGAAGGCTTCTTCTAATCTACCAATTCTTTCCTTTTAGGGGCAGCAGGCAGTGGCTTTCTCGCAAAAAAATTCAATTTACTTAACTGAGGTGTCTCCTAGGATTATAGGACATTACTAATGATAATAACAACAATAATAATAATAATAATAATAATAATAATAATAATAATAATAATAATAATAATAATATAGTTATAACAAAAATAATATTAGTAATGATATAATTACTACTACTACTACTACTAATAATAATAATAATAATAATAATAATAGTAATAATAATAAAAAATAATAACAATAATAATAAAATAATTATAACAAAATAATATAAGATAATATAATTAACAGTAATAATAATAATAATAATAATAATAATAATAATAATAATAATAATAATAATAATAATAATAATAATAATAATAATAATAATAATAATAATAATAATAATAATAATAATAATAATAATAATAATAATAATAATAATAATAATAATAATAATAATAACAATAATCTCCACAGCTGGGTGGACCACCATGGGCAGCGCCGCCACGTATGGTATGTGGCTGACACTGGAGGGTTTAGGGCCTTTGGGGACATAACACCACAGGGTGACTCTGCGCCCCTTCATATTGGTGTTCCCGTTGTGGTGGCCATCCTTCCCGCCCCGCCACCCTCAAGGCCCCAGCTGAAGGGAAGCTCTGCAACACAGAGCACCCTGACCCTTGACCCTGCACAGGGAGGCAGCCAACAACAGGACTCAACAGGGACGAGGATAGAGTCTGTCACCATTCAAGCAGAACATGAAAAGATAACTCCAGTGACTGATACAAACCTTCAAAAAAATTTTGAAGCCTCTTTACAAGATGGGATAATAGAGAATCCAAATGCTACAACAAGTGTTGGTCAGGAAAAAGAGACCATTACTGCCACCACTGATACCACCACCACCACAAGCCCTGCCAAGACTGCTTCTACCAAAACACAAGACTCGATCACAGAGACACCTATCCCTTGTGCAACTCACCCTCCCAGAACAAGCCCAAATGGAGAGCCTCTGACTCCAACGGATGATACAAAACATGGGTTGCCGAAGAGTTTGTCACCTGCTGAATCAAATTTCCAGAAGGATAAATCAACAGATCACCTTCCCATTGCCAGCTTTCTCACTGCTAAACAAAGCCCCATCACTCCCTCAGACAACAACTTTGTAGCATCAGTGTTTGATAAGCTCAGCACAGTACTTGGGGCCCCTGCTGACAACATGCAAAAGCCTCTCCTTCACAGTCAACAAGAGAATGAAGTGGTTAGTGTCAGCAGTACCCCTGAGATTGCCTTAAGCCCTCCTTCGGACTTTGTATTAATCAACCGCTTACGGGCACCAACTATTCCAAAGCCCCGGGTGGGCACACAAAGACTAGTGCCCAAACCTGTGAGTGTGGTAGGCCGAACAGCCCCCGTCGTGATGGGTCTCCACAGTTCTGGCAAGCCTTCCACTGTGACACCACAGACACATGCTGCCAGTGACCTTGAACCTTTAGGGATCCACCTGTTGAACTTGGTGCCAACCCCACAGAAAACTGTGACTGCAAACAGACCAGTGCCTCGGCCAGCACGGGTAGTTGGAGAGCCCAACTTGGACACCTTCTGGAGTCCAGCACGTGAGGCACGGAGAACATCCCCACCCTTCAAACAATCACGCCCAAGTGAAGACTACGACTATTTGTATTATGATTATTATGACTACACTGACACCGGAGGTGAAAACACTGGGGGGCCAGTGGGAAGTCCATCTCATAAAATGAAAACTAAAACAGTTCGTAGTAATAGTGAAGAATACTCTTTAGAAACAGACTACTCAGGCAGTGAAGAGAGTGAAGACTCAAGTGATAGTCAGTAATGCATTTCTCTGTGATTTTAGGAAGGGGATGTTTTATACTCAGCATAGGTACTAGTGATCTAGTGCAGCTCTTGGTGAAGCTCTAACCAAAAACACAAAGGCAGGCTGCCCCTCACAGCAGAAGGAGGCTGAGTGAGGAGTGAGGCAAGCAGAAGACTGTGCAAGGGACAGAAGAAGAGGTCGGGTTGGTGACGATGGAGTCTTTTGAGTTATGCCAAGTGGAGAGTCTAGCCTTGATGAAGTTAGTTTCTTCAGTTTCTCTTCATGTAAATAAACAAAACTGTAATAAAATAATTCTATGAACCATAAAGGCCACTGAGTCTGGAGAATCAACCCTATGAATGTCTACAGAAATTGATTTGCGACTTTGAAAATGTGGATTTGTTTTAATGATTGAAAAATAATCTAAGTGTGTGTGTGTGTGTGTGTGTGTTCATATGACAGTCCCTCCAGTTCTGGAACCATCTTTGGTGCCATCCTTTGTATTCTTTGTAGTTTTTTCACGTGTTTCTTATGGGGAGACAACACAGTTTCTGCATATTCCAACTTTGGTCTCATCACAGTGGTAATCACCTTTTTCATCATATCATTATCCATGTAGTGGAATGCTATTCCTATATTCCTTAGCATTCTATATGTATCCCCGAATATACTATTTACATGACTCACTGACTGTTGATCATCTTGTATTATCACTCCCAGATCTCTCTCTTCTTGAGCTTGTAATATTTCTCCATCTCCATTCTATATGTCCATTTTGATCTCCCTTCACTCTTTCCCATTTCCATTATATGACACTTCTTCACATTAAATTCCATCTCCCATTTCTTACTCCAATCCCAAATCTTATTTAGGTCTTCTTGCAGAATTTCGATCTTTATTATTTCTTATGTGTCTCAGCAATTTCGCATCATCCGCAAACAAACTCATATATCTATTTACTTTCTCCAGCATATCATTTATACTAGGAAAAATATTGGTGCCAATATCCGATCCTTGAGGCACCCCACTATCTACATTTTTCCATTCCGACTTCATGTCCTTTACCACTGTTCTCATTTATCTTCCCTTTAAGTAACTTTCCATCCAATTTTTCATTTTCCCTTTGAATCCTCCTCTGTTTTCCAGCTTCCATAATAATCTTGTATGTAGAACTCTGTCGAAAGCCATTTTCAAGTCTAAGTACACGCAGTCCACCCATCCATCCCTCTCCTGTGTTATGTCCGTCACTCTCGAGTAAAAGCTCAATAAGTTTGTTACACATGAACGCCCCTGTCTAAAGCCATATTGTTTTTCTGTAATGTCTGTCTGTGTGTGTATGTGTGTGTGTGTGTGTGTGTATTTACCTATTTGTGGCTTACAAGGCACGAGCTAAGCTTGGATAGTCCTGTCTCCTTGTCAATATTTGTCCAACCTCTCCTTCATTTGACGGACACTCCTCGCCTCCACAATCTGTACCTTTAGACCATTCTACTCATCTACACTTCTGCATGGGAAACTGTACTTTTTATTTTGTTTATGTTCCCCTTTTTCAGCTTCTTACTGTGTCCTCTCAGCCCCCTCTTCCCCTCTGTCACAACCAGGTCACTTGTATCCAATTCGTCCAGTCCACTAGTAAATTTATAAAAAGCTATTAGAACTCCTCTCCTCAGTGTCATCAGTTCCATTTCTTCCAATTTGTTCTCATATGGCAGACTCAACAACTCCGGTACCATTTTGGTCGCTATCCTCTGTATCCTTTCCAGCTTCCTTATATCTTTTTCCTGTGGGGGGACCAAACCAACGCTGCATATTCCTGTCTTGGTCTTATCATTGCCATTATAATTTTTTCATCATATCCTTACCCATATAATGAAATGCCATTCTAATGTTTTACAACAGACTATATGTGTCTCCAAATATTTTATTTATGAGCTTATCAGGGGTCAGTGTATTAAACAATCACTCCAAGGCCCTTTTCATTGTTTACTGCATCTATATTATCTCACTCATCTTATATGTTCCTATGTGTTTGTTCTTACTCTTTCCCATTCTCATTATATGGCATTTCTTTGTGTTGAGTTCCATTTCCCACTGCTTGCTCCATTCATGTATCTCATTCAAGTCATTTTGAACCCTCTCACAATCTTCTTTTTCCTTTATCCTTAGGAGCTTGACATCATCTGCAAACAAACTCATATAACTTGTCACTTTTTCCAGTAAATCATTCATGAATATTAAAAACATTATTGGTGCCAGCACTGACCCCTGTGGCGCTCCACTCGTCACTGTTCTCCACTCTGAGTTTTCGTCCCTCACCACCCTTCTTATTTCTCTGTTTATCATCAATCAATCCCTCATCCAGTTCCTTATACATCCTCCCTCCTCTTCTGTGTTCCAGTTTCCATAGTAATCTATTATGGAGTACTTTGTCAAATGCTTATTTAAAATCCAGATAATGCAATCCACCCATCCATCTCTCTCCTGCACTATGTCAATTACTCTCGAGAAGAATCAGACAAGTTTGTAACACATGACCTTCCTTGTTGAAAACCAAACTGGCTGTTACTTATTATAAATCTCTTCATTTTCCAAGTGGTCAACCCATTTCCTTTTGATTACTCTTTCACATAATTTACAAACACTTGTGAGTGAGACAAGTCTCTTATGTAGTGTTTTTTCTCTTATTCCATTTTTATACATGGGAATTACATTGGCCCTCTTCCATTATCTTGGTACTGCAGCAGTCCTAATTGAGCAATTTATAATGTCATAAATTGGCTCTATCAGTTCTTCACTACATTCCTTTAATACTTGGCCTAATATAATTATCATCTGGTCAAATTGCCTTTCTGCCATCCAGTGACTTCATAAGGTTTAATTAATCATATCTGTCCACATCTATGTTTTCCAATTTTTTAACTGTTCTTCCACCTATCGTCATGGGTTCAAATTCAGACTCATTATTGAATTCCTTTTGAAAGCTTTTGTCTGACACTTTTCTGATCTTTTTCACATCATACACCTGCTCAGTATCCCTTATCCTAATTACACTCTCACTCTTTTTAGTTTAGTCTTAAGGTATTGATAGAACAATTTTGGTTCACCCTTACAGTTTTCCACTATGTTCTTTCAAAAAATTTTCTTCTTCTCTTCTCACTCTTTTATATTCATTTCTAAGATGTTTATATCTTTCTTTGTTGGTTTCATTCTTTCTTCTTTTCCAAATTCTCCAAGGTCTATCTCTATTTTGTGTTACCTCAAAACATCTTGCATTAAACCATTAATGTTTTTCCATTCTTCTTTACTACATAGAATGGCACACATTCATTTACTACTTCATTATACACCTTTATGAAATAGTCGTATTTCTCTTACACACACTTATAAATTGCTTCATCGCCATCCAGTTTCTGCTATTAAAAAAATCTGTTATTTCCTTCTACTTTGCCGTGTTATAATTTCTCCTCTTAGTTTTATGTTCTTTAACCCATCCCCTGCAAATGTCTGGGATTTGGCCTTCACTGGTAGCCTGGTAACACATACTCCCATGTCTTTCCCTGGCTCTGTGGTGGATAGTGGAGTGTTTCCCATGTGGTATTGGTATGCTGGATATCCCCTCCCAAGGTGCAGGAATTTACATTTTTTTTCATTGAATTGTAACAGCCACTTTTTGTTCCATTCCTGAAGCTTGGTAATGTCTTCTGGTAGGAAATCTGCAGTCAAGGGGTTAAAGTAATCTTGATATTCTTCATCCAGTTCGATTTCCAGGATTTCCTGGTCACTTTTCTAAATGGGCATTCATGTTTCACTTCTGATATCTGAGTCCTCTTTGTAAATATTAAATCCAGTCTTGCTGGTTCATCTCTACCTCTATGTCTAGTTTCCTCCTCTACCCATTGTGTCAAGGTTACTCTCTATCATTTCCAGTAACTTTTCTCCCCATGTATTTTCATCTCCTGCTTCAAACAACTCCCAGTTCACTCCCTTGCAATTAAACTCTCCAATAAGCATAACACTTCTGGTATCATATTTCTTTATCCAACACAAGCACTGTATCCTCTATCATCCTCACATATCCTTTATCCAGTGTGTCGTGTGTGTGTGTGTGTGTGCGTGTTATCCACCATAGCATGATCACGAGTTGTACTCGTCATCACAAGCAAGTACCCTTCTGTCAAGAGCCAGGCTCATTATAGTCGATCTCTGGGAAATGATGGGACCTCCCACACCACACACCCCATCCCCCTTGCTCAAGGGGGAAATAAATGCTCCTTTTTCAGCGGAAAAATCTAAGCCTGAGCGGGGCTCAAACCTCCTCCTGTCAGGCTGCAAAGCATGGGAGGGAAGAGCTTTAACCGATTGAGCTATTGGATCGATGTGTGTGTGTGTGTGTGTGTGTGTGTGTGTGTGTGTGTGTGTGTGTGTGCGTGTGTGTGTGTTTTCACACATCAGTAAGCTGTGGGAGCAGTACATTTCTTGATGATAGTAATGGATAGGAATTCTGTTTAAGATATGCTAAGTGCATAATAAAAAATATGCTACACACTTTGATCCAAGAAAACCTCTTGATTACTGCATACCAGCTTAATATCTTGATAAAGCACTTTGAGATCTCTTAGGATATGCTACATGCATAATGAGTAATATATTAGACACATTATGATTCAAGAATAACTCTTATTAAAGAACTTCAAGATTTCAACGGATAAAAAAGTTCTTAACTAGACAAAACAGATGTGTTCACATTCATGTAATTATAAAAAGATAAAGGTAAGGTTGGAGGCATAAAGTACACCAAAAATGTGCATGGCCTCGGCGCTCAGCATTATCACATTGGCCCTTGACCTAGTAGCAGGAAAAAACATTACCTCAGGACACGGCCAGTGTGACACCTGGGTTACCACAGTTTACCTTTCCCAGGTTTCCCCAGGTACCCATTTATTGACCAGTCCAAAAGGGAGGATGAACAGCTGGGTGGGCTGTGTGCTGACTCCCCAGGCCGGGATTCAAACCCAGGCCCATGAATTTGTAGCTAGCCATACTAACCACTTCACCACAGAGGCAAATGTACTACTGTAATATTGAGCATGCTTACAATGCAACATTTTTCATTTGTGAATAAAATCATCACTTATGTATGGTAACTATAAGACACCTGCCAAAGTAACAAAAATCCATTACTCTCATGTACTGTTTCATATGATTTCACTCATCCTCCTCTCAGGTAATTCATCTCCAGTTTTCACTGCATGTAACACTGTCTCTTAAGCCTAACTCCTTGACTATGCCTGGGGTACAACTTGGGCCCTCAGCAGCTACACTATTCCTCACCTTATTTTCTGCCTCCACACAATTACTCCTGCCTCTCAGAATTCCTCATAATCCCAACTAACTCCCCCCCCCCCCTTTTTTTTTCTACCATAGCCCAATATTCAAATTTACTTTTTTCTTTCTACAGAAATATGTTTTCTCCATCCTGTTTTTACTCTACAACATGGGTTCCCAAACCCTTTGAACAGCTTCAGTATTTCATCAGCTCCGAAAGATTTGTTGAATGAAAATAATTTTATAAGTATTACTATGATTAATTAATAATACTATGAATGATACAAGTAATAATAGTAATAAAAAAATAATAATAATATGTAATAATAATAATAATAATAATAATTATCATTATTATATTAATAATATATCCTTCATGGGACAAGGGGGATGAGATACAGGTACTCAGAAGATGCAGAGTTCAGGTAAACAGGGCTGAATCAGATTGGGCTTTCATTATTTCTGGCATCCCACAAGGATCAGTTTTAGTTTCATTACTACTTGTTATCTACATAAAAAATCTTGTTTCCTGTATAAAAAAGTGATATCAGTAAGTTTGCTGATGACACAAAAATAAAAAGATTAACTTGATCAACAACACTGATACTACAGGAGGAACTAAACGTCCTGTACGAGTGGTCCAATAAATGGATGATCCACACATTAAATAACACAATCTTTGTCCACTCCAGCTGTGAAGGGATTTGCGTGAGCCTTAATCTTTAACCCAGGTAGCCTATGCCTATTACTGCCTGAAACCATTCACATATAAGTCTTGGGTTTTATTTCTAGAAGTGTTACAGACCAGAGTGCAGAAATAATTCTTAAATTGTATCTGGAACTAGTTAGGGCTCATTTAGATTATGCTGTTCAGTTTTGGCACCCCTACCACAGAAAGGATATAGATTCCCTTGAGGCAATACAAAAAATGACTTACTAAATGACCAAAGGACTTAGGAACTTGTCATACAGAAAAAAAAAGACTAAAAAAACTATACTCGCATTCTTTGAAGAGACAGAGACTGCGAAGTGATATAATTAAAGTTTTAAAATGGGTTAAGGAAATTAATAAGAGCAATTTAAATGAAGTAATAATTTTAAATACATGTAAAAACTTGCAGCGATGAGTACAGCAGATATATGTAGATTCAGGAAGAAGACAGGCAAAAACTGGTTCTGGAATAGGGTGGTGGATGAAATTGAGTGGATATGCAGCTGAGGTAAGGACACTGAAGATTTTGAAGTAAACATTTATGGACAAGGAGGGAAGTTGGTGAATAACCCACTCTCAGGAGATGCCATGTGAAGGTTTTTCTGGCCTCTTGTAGACTCCTCATATCCTTTTGTAGCCCGATACTACACCTATGGGTGTGGGGGGGGAGGGGTCCCAATGTCTGTGTCATTCTAGGACAGAATCTCAGATATGTAGGCTACCTGAGGCCTTCACAGTTTGCCATATGGGGATGCATCAGATAGCAGTGGGATCCTGCCACTGGGAAGTTGGGCTCTGACATACGCTAAGGGCCTCCAAAAGACAATTTCTTATGTGTGGTCCAACTGACAGGGACCTGGGAAGACCTACTACTAAGAATACATTCTTTGACAAAACAATGCCTAAATTGGATATGGAAACCTTCTGAGTATTGTATGAAAGTGACTATATTGTCGGTCATGAGATTATGGAAAATATAAGCCCTCATTGAAGTAAATGTTGCTACCAACTACAGAATGGAATGGTTCAGTGCAAAATCAAAATCAACCTGAGAAGAGACAACTATCTTGATATAAAAGTCACTGACAAACTTAATGAACTTGCATAATAGAAAAAAAAAATTAATTTAGCATCTATAACAGATAAGCAGCCCTCAGCGGCAGTCTTGATATGAAAGCAATTAATAAAAACTATGAAATTTATGAAAGAAATAATGCTCAAAGAGGAAGGTAAAGACAAAATAAAAAAATACTGAAGGCTTTCTTCAGAAACTAAACTTCTTAGAAAGGTGCAGAAACATGAAAGTACAGTCAGCAAGAAACAAAATATAAGCAGCAGAACCTACAAAAAATATAAATAAGAAAAAGCAAAAGAACATGAGAAGATTCAACATGACCAGAATCAGTGAATACAGTATTAATTTTGGAATTTAATGTAATTTATTTAAAAAGAAACTTGGTATGCAGAAAAAAATATAATATTCTATTAGAGACCAAACGGAAAACTCACATAAAACATGAACAAAATAATAATGGTCGCTGAAGAATTATATGGTGAACTGCATCATTCAAATATGCAGCTCCAGAATAAAGTAGGAATGGATATTACAGAAATCCCAGCACAAACAAAAGACAAAATTAAAGAAAATCCGTGGTGTAGTGATTTCCATGCCTAGCTATTAATCCACTGGCCTGGGTTCATTCTATCCTGGTCAGTCACATTACCCAGCAGTTCATTCTCCCTTTTATTTTTTGAATGGTTGATAAATGGGTACCTGGGAGAAGCTAACTGTGGTAACTTGAATACTACCTTTGCCCTGTGTCCCAAGGTAGGGTTTTTTACAACAACAGGGTTAATATAACAAGTGGCCAAAGGATTCTGATGTGTGCTGATTCTAATTTTACTCTCAGAATTGTGGAAAATTACCTATCTGACACTTAGAAGGCTCTATGACGAATCTTAACCAAAAAGTCATCTCCACATGAAAAGGCAGCATACTTTAAGCTCACTATAGTTTATCAATTTTAACTTGAGCCCTTTTGCGTGACTCAGGGATTCCCCACGAGACCGCGCTGGTGCCACATCACCCCATTACTCTCCTCACAGAGGGTCGCTACCTCTCTCTCTCTCTCTCTTTTGCATGGCTGTGCAGGGCGCGAGAGTGAGATCTACTTGAGTTGTCCATTGTGGCGTAACGCTGAAAGGTGCTGCCTGACACCTGTTGCCAAGGTCTGTCAGGCGGCAACGTCGCATGAGCCACATTGCCAAGTGATATGGAAGGTTTACTGAGTCGTTATCTTTCCCTCTAATCCTAAGCCATTCATAACACCATGCAATCATATTATGAATGTACGTATAAATATTCCATAAATAGATAACGTACAGTCTGACAGTGAGACAGATCACCATGCACAGGTCATCGCTAGATCTATATACAACGGGAGTTTCCCCAGGTGCATGAATGGCTGGAGATTAGAGGGAAAGACAATGACTTAGTAAACCTTCCATATCACTTGGCAACGTGTCTCATGTGACGTTGCCGCCTGACAGACCTTGGCAACAGGTGCCAGGCTGCACCATTCAGCGTTATGCCACAATGGACAACTCAAGTAGATCTCACTCTCGTGACCTGCACAGCCATGCAAAAGAGAGAGAGAAAGAGGTAGCAACCCTCTCTGGGGAGAGTAATGGAGTGATGTGGCATCAGTGCAGTCTCGTGGGGAATCCCTGAGTCGCACCCAAGGGCTCAAGTTAAAATCGATAGACTATAGTAATTACATTCATGCTGAATTAACCCAAAGGCTCTGCTACAGGGGGCTTCAACCCCCTTGCATCATTAAAAGATGGGTGAAACTGCAGACACCCCCTGATTCCCTGGCACAATGAAGTGTTGCCAATGGTATTCAATGTGATTGTCATAATTAACAAATAAAAATACACTGAGGAAACCACAGAAACAATTACTAGCTAAAAGACTCAATATACTACCATGCCCTGTGCTCTCCAAATTGTTCGGGAAAGCACATCTTAAAAACATCAAGTAGCTAACTAACAACCTGACTAAATAAAAACTTATCAAGTCTGCTTAATAACATGAATGGTACACCTAAACAGCCATCCACTTCCCACAAATAGCATCATAGCCTTATAAAATAGTTGTGTAGCACAACACTACTCCTAATCCACTCTCCAAAACATACAAGGCAGAATCATCATCGTAGCGGTTAGTGAGTAAACACTACCTCGTATGATGCAATTCACTACAGTTATCACCAGAAAAACATGAACCACGTGAGAAAATCATTGGTTGGGTGAAACTGTAAATTGTCCAATAATATTTACCAATCTGTGCACTCTTTCCTTTTCTGGGAGGTCTTAACCCAGTAGCAGCAACGGGCCAAATTTGTGCCATGATTTAAGCCCCCAAAATAGATGATACATAATCTGATCACAAATGCTTTGATATGTATTATGAAATGGTTTGTGTGAGGGTTTTTTTTCTCATTTTTCTCGCTTGGGGGGACCATTAAGAAACATGATCTCCGCTGCTACCAGGTTAAGGTTAGTTGAAGACATATGACAACAGAAGATTACTTCATTACCCATTAAGTAGGAAACGAGATGTGGGCGAGTTGATATAACCAATCTTAACAAAACTTACCTGCCAGGTGTTCCTTCGGCCTGCCTGTGCCTGAGAAGAAGGATGCCCCAGCTGTCCGTCCTGCCACGGCGCCCCTCAGAAAACCACCAATACCTGAACAGTCGAAACCCACGTGCCATTGCTTACAGACACGAGTGGAGGTGGGCGTGGCGCAAAACCTCACTCCCTGGGGCCTGTCATCCATGGAGGTAGAATTGGTGTTGTCGACATCAGCCCAATTAAGTGAATCCGCCCGAGCTGTCACTTTTACGACCAGGTGTCAGGTGTTGTCAGGTCAGGCTCCCTCTTAATGGGCTCGGTCAGGCTCGCCCACCCCCATCTTTTGGCCGTAAATTTGACAGTTCGTCGGCTTCACCTCAATGAATGGGATTAGCGGGCCGTGTCGATTCCACCAATTCTACCTCCATGCTGTCATCGTCCTCCAAGTCCTCAGGTACACAACAACCATTTGAAAGAAGTATGCGCTGCCGCCACCAACTCGGGGTCTTGTCTGGCTTTTTTGTCCTAGAGTGTTTACTGGACCCTGCACTCTTATACATCACGGAGACAACAACCTACAACTATTTGAAAGAGGAAGGTACCACAGCACTCCGCTATGTAACACGTGATACAGAAAACTCTGGCGGCCTTCCTCAGCCCGCTCGCCGCCCCCAGCTGACCGATGTAAACAATGACACGTGACTTCTTCTTCTTCTTCCCCCAGCTGACCGATGTAAACAATGACACGTGACTTCTTCTTCTTCTTCGCCCAGCTGACCGGTGTAAACAATGACACGTGACTTCTTCTTCTTCTCCCAGCTGACCGATGTAAACAATGACACGTGACTTCTTCTTCTTCTTCCCCCAGCTGACCGATGTAAACAATGACACGTGACTTCTTCTTCTTCTCCCAGCTGACCGGTGTAAACAATGACACGTGACTTCTTCTTCTTGTTCTTCTTCTACCAGCTGACCGGTGTAAACAATGACACGTGACTTCTTCTTCTTCCCCCAGCTGACCGATGTAAATAATGACACGTGACTTCTTCTTGTTCTTCTTCTCCCAGCTGACCGATGTAAACAAAGACACGTGACTTCTTCTTCTTGTTCTTCTTCTCCCAGCTGACCGGTGTAAACAATGACACGTGACTTCTTCTTCTTCTTCATCTTCTTCTTCATCTTTTTCATCTTCTTCTTCTTCTTCTTCTCCATCTTCTTCTTCTTCTTCTTCTTCTTCTTCTTCTTCTTCTTCTTCTTCTTCTTCTTCTTCTTCTTCTTCTTAATTCTTCTCTATAATCTTCTTCTTCCTCTTCTTCTTCTTCTTCTTCTTCTTCTTCTTCTTCTTCTTCTTCTTCTTCTTCTTCTTCTTTTGAGCTGGATCGCTTTAATATTATGTATCGCTTCGTAGGTCCTCCTCCTCTCGGTCCTCTCTTCTGCTTATTCACACACACTGCTTTTCAATGGCATGATATTATTTAACTGTCCTCACTGTAATGCAATATATCGCACCATAATTTTTCAGCTTTGTTGCATGAGTCACTTGTTTTCAATCTTTTTCCATTTACAGACTTTTTTTCCCAGCACTGCGTTAGGAACACTTTTGTTATCTTTACATTTTTTCTGTCTTCTTTTTGTCTCCATACAGCCCCAACACGTACCGCACAGATTGCTCCGTTATCGTCTTCTAGCCATTCCTTTCTGCCTATTACTGTCCCTACCGAGGCTATTAACTCTTCCTCTCTGTCTCTTATAATTCCTCTCCTGTCCCGTGACGAGCTGCAGCATCCCCCCCCCCCCCCCTCCACTTGCACCACTGCTATATAATAAGGTAGGGCTGGGGATCCTTTGTCCTATCAAAAATCATTAGGATATTTTTAGCATCATTTGCGAGCCATACAACAATTACCAATTTAAAATAAAGTTGTTTTTGAATCACATTTTATAACTCATCTGTAATAAACAGTAATGTTTTTTTCTTATTGTTGGACCTTCCACAAGTTTAATTTGCCTTCAGCCTCTCAATGCATAACAATATAGACTGAATTGGTCTGAATAACGTTGTCTCAAAGCGAGGTTTCATGACAACGGCTTCATATGATTCAAACCCTGCCGAAGAGCACTGCTTTTATCCAGAGGCCTCCCAACTCACTGACTTTTATCACGTTTTACCTGTTCTGACGTTCATGTTGGCCTTTTTCACTGCTGATAACGCATCCCCACAAACTAAACACTCTCATTTTCCTTTCACTTCATCATATAACTAATCGTTTGTCCACTTTTCTTACAAAGCTTGAAATTCTGGGGTATTTTGGGATATTTTTTGCCCCATCTCTCTGTCCCTCCATTTTATAATCTTCTAAATTATCTTGTCCTCTTCCTACTTCTCTCATTGCTTTCGCTTTCGTTTTCTTTCTCTCGCGTCTCAGGTATTTGGGGGCAGATGAGCAGGCAACTTATTGTGCCCGCACTTCTCCCTCTCTGCCTAATTCGTCTCATAATGTTAATAATGATAATATCACATTTTCTCTGCAGTCGCCATTTGTTGGACGTCACACCACGTGATAACTAATTAGTGTGTCTTTATTTACTTGCCTGCTCCACAACGCGACGCGTACATTCCAATTAATCTACCTGACTCTGACTGCCGCCAACTAGCTATAATCCTTGCAGTACAGACTATTTTTTTATAGTCATGAATCGGATGTCCGCATCCGCATCCTCGGAACATTCGCATAATTTTTCACATCCGCATCCGCATTTTTGATGAAGTAAATATCCGCATCCGCATCCGCATCCGCACAACACAAAGAGGATGTAGCGGATATATTTTCTACATTACAGAGTTACAGATTCAGAGTGTAGAGTGCAGACTACATAGTAAAAAGCTTGCGAAGTTGAAGAAAATGAATTAATGCATGTTTTGCTTAACTATGTAGCTGCTAAAATATTACACCTTGTATTCTTTTTTTTAAATTTACACAACCTAATGTGTCAAGAGTTTTGCGGAAGGGCAGGAGTATGGAGATAATTTTACATAGTGACTATGTAGTACGTAGTGTCATGTAATTTGTAAAAGTATGTATGTATGTACTGTGTAATAGTACTGTATTATGTAATATTATGTAAGTATAAATGGAAGCAGCAGAGAGAGAGAGAGAGAGAGAGAGAGAGAGAGAGAGAGAGAGAGAGAGAGAGAGAGAGAGAGAGAGAGAGGGGTTGTGTGTGTGGCTGAGAATGTGCGTGTGACTGTGTGTGTCGTGTGACGGTGTGTGTATGTACGTATTTGTGTTTGTAGAAAATATATACATGCATTATACATGTCTTTGTAATGCGTATGTAGACCCTACTCCATCTTAAAGTTTACAAGAAAGATTTCAGTGCCTCGTCATTAACTATATATTGTATAATTATATAAAAATAGGACTTTAAAAAATATGAACTGTCAGCGCTGAGCACTTCTTATCGTATGAGTGTTGTGTTGTGGCGTGTGCCCGGTGGTGTTGCGGGGTATGAGCAGGGTTACCGATGAGGCGGATTTTTCTCAGCGGAAGTGTAATTACCATGTGTACAGGAATTTGGTAATTCTCTATATAGTATATAATGAATTATCAAACATCTGCATCTGCATCCGCATCCGCAACCGTGAGGATGTCATAATTTGATATCCGCATCGGCATCCGGAATTTGGTAGAAACTGATCTCCACATCCGCTTCCGCATCCGCAAAATATGTACATATGACATCCGCATACACATCCGCATCTGCAGATCTCTAAAATCTGCCATCCGATACAACTACTCTAGTACAGACGGACGGGGAGCTGACGAGAAGCATAGGTGTATTTTCCTGCTTGTGGTTGCTGTGACAACCACTCATGGCCGCGCAGTGTTGGCTGACGAGCAGAAGAAAACCCAACCACAAAATAACAATTCGATTTATTTAATTTCATGAGTATGACATTCATGCACATGGGGTCATAGAGCATTGGAGGCAGTCTTTATGACTACAATGGTGAAAAAATGAAACATACAAGTGCAAAGTGATTTTTTATTTATTTATGTTAGACAGAGGGTATACATCAGTAAGTCCAGTATACTGTAGAGTTGAAACAAGACAAATGATCTCTCTAGTTAATTCGCTACCTTGTTCATAAAAAAAATCACTATAACATAGGGAACAAAGTATTTCTGAGCAAGATTTCTCTGGAGTACCACAACCTTCCTCTAATTACTTATCACTACAGATGAACAAACACGCCAATAACATTTACATTTGGCAAAAATAACCATGGGTATGAAAATATGTATAACTCTACTACATTTGCACCTTTGCTTTTCAGCAGAGGTGAAACAAATGCCACTCAAAGTAGTTTGTTAGGAGCGACCCTCAAACAGCTTAGAGGAGGCGATGGCCAGCGGCCCAACCTTGCCTGGGGTGAAGCGCTCGTCCGAGGGTGGCCTTTGGTGGCTGGCCGCGGCCTGTCCTCAACCTAGCTGTGCTGTCTCGTACAGTTGTTTCTGCATCACCGCCAGAGAAACCTGTCGAGTTGAGCACAGTCAGTACCAAAGCAAAGCAAAGTTCATCTATGATTGGTGGGCCATATGTAATATACCTATGTTGGTAGCTATGTGTGTGTGTGTGTGTGTGAGAGAGAGAGATGATAACCCGGCCATCATGTGATTTATTGATTGGTTCTAGGGAGATAATGTGTCAGGACTCTTGTGCTTGTATATGTTGACAAATTATTTGTCTACAAGATAACAATTCACGCAACCACCATCACCGTCATCATCAGCATCCTCGTTATATTTATCATTATCAGGTGAAAATCTCTCTCTCTCTCTCTCTCTCTCTCTCTCTCTCTCTCTCTCTCTCTCTCTCTCTCTCTCTCTCTCTCTCTCTCTCTCTCTCTCTCTCTCTCTCTCTCTCTCTCTCTCTCTCCACCACAATCAAAGTAGGGGGTGCCTTAGTAAAACCTTGCCAAAATGTCAAAAACTTGGGGCTACATTTCGACAGTAACATGTTGTTTGATATGCACGTGACAGAAATTAGTAAAAAAGTATTTGGCATGCTTATGTACATCAGTCATTTTCAAGACTTGCTCAGCAGAGAAGCCAGGCTAATAGTGGTTCAGACACTTGCGTTAAGTCACCTTAACTATGGGATAACTGTTTGGGGCACCACAAATATCACACAGCTGAATAGGGTTCAGAAGCTACAGAATTTTGCTGCAAAAGTGGTAACTGGAGGAGCCAAGTTTGACCATGTTAGCCCACTCTTAAAGGAACTACAATGGCCAAATATTAAGCAGAAGTGCATTTTTGAACAGTGCATCATAGTATTCAAAGCACTGAAGAAGCATTTTCCTAAATGGCTATTCTCCTTTCCAAAAGTAGGACAAATAGTTGACACAAACACAAGACAACAAAATCTCCTCTACGTACCAAAAACACACACTGACATCGGGTCCCGATCAATCACGGTCAGAGGGCCAAAACTATGGAATAACCTCCCCACAAAAGTAAATAATTGTCACAGTTTGCATACCTTAAAGGTCAATCTGAAGAAGCACCTCTCGCAAGATAGCTCAGGAAACTAATCATACTGAATACTCTTATTACATTTTATCATATAATGTTTTGCATGATGTCCTACATAATAGTCCACACTTTATTTTTAGCAGCAATTATATTCTAGTTATATTTTAGGGATTATCTGTAATTTTTATCGTACTCCATATACCGTGTTCAATAGTTTTAAGCCAGTAAAAAATAACCATTGCATAAATGGAAATAAAGTTTCTGATTCTGATTCTGATTCTCTCTCTCTCTCTCTCTCTCTCTCTCTCTCTCTCTCTCTCTCTCTCTCTCTCTCTCTCTCTCTCTCTCTCTCTCTCTCTCTCTCTCTCTCTCTTTGGTGGCAGGTGAAGATTATAAAACTAGCGGTGACAAGGTCTGGTGTGGAGGCTGCCGCAGACAAGACACTCTTGTGATGGCAGTGCAACAGAAGTGTGTTAGTGCATAAATTCAGCGAATTTTTTTTTTAAATACTGAAGTTGTGGTCTCATAAAAAAACAATACTGAACAGGCGTAATAAGAAATGCAATATTCATTGCCGTTGACAGAAGCAGGCCAGTGAGAAATCGTTTGTAAGACAAAATTATACATTACAGAATTTTACTATGATAACCTTCAAATAACGACGAGAGAAGACAGCCCCATGTTGGGGGAATCTGAGGAAATTACACAAAAAATATTACTACTAAAGTAACTACTACTGCTATTTACTCTTATTACTAACGCTACTACTACTACTACTACTACTGCTACTACTACTACTACTATTATTGCTACTGTTGCTGCTGGTGATGCTGCTTTGGTTTTTGTAACATCTCAGTGACACTTTTTTTTGTACAACTTGCCCTTTCTCGTACACGTGAGGCGGCACCCCAGAAAGAAGTAAGTTTGTTTGTCTCTTGCTCTGGGGAAATACAAAAACTCTCGTGGGGGGGGTTTCCAGTCAGGGAGCTCAGGCTGGAAATAAGGCCCCTGCTTGAACACTAAACACTGACAAGTTTAAAACTCCCTCTCCGCAGGAACCCATGATGCCTAAAGCTACATTTTCCTTTAAGCCATAATGATTAAGAAAGCCTATTACTATGACGGAAGGTGTAACTATAGCTCTCGGGGAGAGACAGAAAATGCATCAAATTAGTTCTAAGGAATACTTTGATCGCCACCATTTACTATATATTTTCAAATTCTATCTCAGCTCTGATAGTTCCCACTACTCCGGACACTTTTGTTTTGCTCATTTAACTATTTGGGAATTCGTAAACAATTGTGTATATAAACATACATGCACAAGCATGGCCCAGACGCTTCAAGATTACCTGAGAGAAAAAATATATTTATACTTTTATGGAGGGTTGTTTAAAATTTAAAATGATGAATTTGATTTTAAACATTATGAATAGGTAATTTAGTTCTATTGTTTTACTCGGTCTTCTCTTTCGCCTAATATATATATATATATATATATATATATATATATATATATATATATATATATATATATATATATATATATATATATATATATTGCCAGGACTAATTTTATATTCCTACATAAAAGGTCAACTGATGATCTAAACCCCCTAAATGGCATACAAAAATCTTACTGGCCAATAAGAATAAGGGATGAAATGCACACCGCTACAACTCTTCTGTCCTTCAAAACAGCACGGAGAGTCCGGTGGTTCAGAGATATGAATGGCTGCACATGGTAAGCTTCAAACTACATGTATCAAAGCTTAAGAGTCAATAAGGTTAGATACGTGTATCACATTTATGACTGCGTGTGATAAACTTGAGAATACTTATCAATTCCTGATGCTATAGAACAGCCCTATGGTTGAAATATTTGACTACGTGAGTACATGAGTACAGCTACATGAGTGTGGTTTATGAAGCCCAACAGAGTGCTGCAGTGAGTACGTGGATACATGCACGAGTGTGTACCTGTTCTTGTATTCGGGAGGTCCAGTACCTGTATCTGTACCAGAGGGCAAAGCAACATTATAAAAGTAGAAACTTTAATTAATTACATGACATTTTCCTATTTATGATGTGACGTCACAGGAATATATAAATACGAAAGACAAAAGAAAACAAATGAAAAAAAGACAAGAGTAAAAAAAGACAAAAGAAAGACAAAAAGAAAGAAATATGAAATATAAAGACTAAATAGAAACTTAAAGAAAATAATATTTCCATTAGTGTGCTCAAGTTATGTTCACGCAGCCTCTGTTGGTGAGGCAAGTTAAATATTCATAACAGTTATACATAGCTCTTCATGTAAGTCAATATCATCCTAAACAAGTTTGTGGCTATACGCAAGAAAACAATGTAATTAACCAATCAACTCCTGATGACGTGACTTAGATCTTGTTGGTCAAGGGGCTCAAACTAAATGGTTTCAAGCAAGTTCACGAACTTCTTTCAAGGTAAAAATATATAGTATATACAATATAGTGAAAATTTGCTGCAAAGGAAACCGGTACCATGTGAATGGTTTTGAAGTATGTTGTGGTAAGTTATTTTCACTCCCACTGAAGTATGGGAAGAATGGCCAAACATCGAGCAGAACTAATACATAAAATTTCTGGTCACAACGATAGTGTTCAGACCAGTAGAACTCGAAGACCTATAACTAGTTATAAATAGATACTATGCATAAACAATATAAATCTTTACTCGTCTTGTCTTATCCGAAAAAAAAAAACCTATTCCCAACCATCACATTTTTTCCCCTGCAGTTAGTATTTAACTTTTTACTTCAACACATAAACCATATCCCTTGTATGGAGTATGCATCTCACGTGTCGAGGGGCTCCACTCACACAGCTCTCCGGGACAGAGTGGAGTCTATAAGGCTTTTCGTCTCATCAGCTCTCCTCCTCTTACTGACAACCTTCTACCTCTTAAATTCCGCCGCCATGTTGCCTCTCTTTCTATCTTCTATCGATATTTTCATGCTGACTGCTCTTCTGAATTTGCTAACTGCATTCCTCCCCTCCTCCCGCGGCCCCGCTGCACACGACTTTCTACTCATGCTCATCACTATACTGTCCAAACCCCTTATGCAAGAGTTAACCAGCATCTCCACTCTTTCATCCCCTTCACTGGTAAACTCTGGAACAGCCTTCCTTCGTCTGTATTTCCTGCTGCCTATGACTTGACCTCTTTCAAGAAGAGTGTATCAAGACACCTCTCCACCCGAAATTGACCTCTCTTTTGACTGATCTTTACTTTTATCTTTTATGGGAGCGACGAGTAGCGGGCTTTTTTTGTACTCATTTTGTTGCCCTTGAGTCGTGTCCTTTGATGTAAAAAGAAAAAAAATATATCGATCCCTTTCCCTCGATTTCTAATTCTGTACCCGCCCCCTAAACATTACTCCCTCCCCATACTCTGGCCTGCAGTTCCTCACCTTGTTCGTGGAGATGTATTCCCTCATGGACACCATCTCGCCGGACAGCTTTCTCTCCGTCTCCGATCCGTACACGGAGTCAATGTCTCCATCCAACCGCTTGATGGAGAGTTTCTGTTGACGTGAGGGGGACACTGTGTTTCTGCGCCCTGCTGATGTGCACTGGCCGCCCGCGCAGCAAGTTGCAGTCCGCTGTGGTGGGAATATTATTTATATATATATATATATATATATATATATATATATATATATATATATATATATATATATATATATATTACATACAAGAACACGATTGGCATGTGGGATTCAATGAAAATTCAGTCAGAATCATTTGCTCAAAATTGAAAATACATTTAACACCTTTAGCTTGTCTTTTCCTTCTCCTCCACACTGTGACCCGTCACCCACACACAACACGGCTCGTCAACACACTGCATCATAAATCACATAATGATAGACGAGTAGCAAGTAATCTGTGCTCAAAGGATGATAAAAATATAACAACATATGATCGATGGAGCTCCTCTTCATCATTTTTTTTATTGTTATTATTATTAGATACCATTCTTCTTCTTTTTCTTCTTCTTCTTCTTCTTCTTCTTCTTCTTTTTCTTTTTCTTTTCTTTTCTTTTCTTTTTCTTTTCTTTTTTCTTTTTTTCTTTATCTTTTTCTTTTTCTTTTTCTTCTTCTTCTTCTTCTTCTTCTTCTTCTTCTTCTTCTTCTTCTTCTTCTTCTTCTTCTTCTTCTTCTTCTTCTTCTTCTTCTTCTTCTTCTTCTTCTTCTTCTTCTTCTTCTTCTTCTTCTTCTTCTTCTTCTTCTTCTTCTTCTTATTATTATTATTATTATTATTATTATTATTATTATTATTATTATTATTATTATTATTATTATTATTATTATTATTATTATTATTATTATTATTATTATTATTATTATTATTATTATTATTATTATTATTATTATTATTATTATTATTATTATTATTATTATTATTATTATTATTATTATTATTATTATTAACGATTCATCTATTTATTTACTTTTTATTCATTTATTTAATTTTCGTTCAGTTCGCCTCGGCTGCTTGACGAGCGCCGGGTGAGTGCCTGCCATGGAGCGTCTCCTTCAGCCACAGAACTTGCTAATATACTCATCTTCTCACACTGACATTTGCATCAACCTTTCATTTTAACAGCGGACATTTTATGCAGTATTGAAAAGACAAGTGAGTAATCGAGTTCTACAAAGTTGCTTTTATGCTTTCGTCATCAAAGAGTAAATCGTCTGCAAATAAAAAACGAGTGTAACAAGTAGTGTTTCAAAGGTTCCGCAAGAAAAAAAGATAAAAAAGTGGATGCTAGTTAAGGCTTTGAGTATCTGAAACTTCAGGTGATAAGATAATGAGGAGGGGGGAGGAAACTAGCATCAACAGGCCGCACACTTAAAGCGCGGATTTACATTTCTTTGCGGGTGGGTGGGGGGGGGGGAGGGGGTCAGACAACGGCTGGGGAGGCAGTGCGTGGCCCGTAGTAACGAAGATGGCGGACAAAGGCTCAAATCTCTCCTTCCTCTATCAATGCTGGAAGTACTAGAAGCACTTCCAGACCGTTTATGACGCTCACCACCAACGGCAATGATGTGGGTAGTAGTCTCATTGTAGAATGCTTATCTCAAGTAGTTAACTGAAAATAGTCGAACATGATGAAAACAAGTGGGACACTGTCACCTCAGCATAATCCCTCACCCTCAAGATTCAGCCTCTTTTGCATCCTCCTACTGCTTTGGATAACCGCAGGCTTGCCTGGGTGTTGCTGTCCGCCATCTTTATGTGGGCCGTCAACTGTGTTCATCCCATGGTTCCAACCCTGCCCTACCCTTGGGTCACGGGACAAGCGTTTAATAATGCCATAGTGCGGGGGAGGCAGCTACGGAACTCGACCAATATTTTCATATATGTGCTATTTTCAATCGTAGGAAATTTAAAAAAAATATATAAGCAACACTGAAAAGTCTCTTTTGAAATGTAAGGATGCGTGGCGATGAGTTACCTTAATGATAAAGTTGAGAAATTGTTTGATGATTATGGAGATAACGTTAAAGAGGGAGTAGATGCAGCAGCCCAACCCCAGGACAATGAAGTTGAAGAAGCGGTAGGTGTGCAGGGCTGGCCCGTAGAACACGTTGGGTTGCTGAAGCACAAGACACCGTCAAGAAGCAGCACAACACATCTCACTCTAATTGAGTGTGTTCACTGGTTATACTATTATAATTTACGGGTGGCAAGGAATATATTAAATGTTATTATTGATATGTTTATACTATGTTAGATGTCCCAGTAATATATTACTATTAAATATTAGTAGCTTAGTATGCCATTACGAGGGCCTTGCACTTATTACGTTATAAATCAGCGAGCAGAGTAAGAAATATGAATCACACCGGGAATGCAAAGCCATGACACTACCCTTGACTGTGCTGAAGTAGAGAACCACATAATACAAACGTAACTGTGTGCTAGTGTGAGTGTTGACGGATATTAGATTAGCTGGTGTGGATAGCTTGTCATATAGAAAGCAGCCTACCTGAGCGGAGACAAAGTCGCCAAACCCAATGGTAGAGAAGGACACAAAGCAGAAGTAGATGGCGTTCTCGTAAGTCCACTCCTCGACCTGCAAAGATGGAAGATGGGAGATAATGTTAGGCAACTCTTGACCACCGCTCATCATCTTCACTCCATCCCGTGACTTCTGGCATCTAGCCAAAAACATCTCCTCCAACATCACTTCTTCATCTTTCCCTCCACTCCTCAGTCCTGACGGCAACACTGCCGTCTCATCTATCTCTAAGGCTGAACTCTTCTCTCAAACTTTTCTAAAACTCCACTCTGGAATATTCTGGGCATATTCCTCCTTCTCATCCACCCTCTGACTATTTTATGCCTGTTATAAAAATTCTTCAAAATGATGTTTTCTGTGTCCTTTCTGGCCTCAATCCTCAGAAAGCTTATGGACCTGATGGAGTGCCTCCTATTGTCCTTAAAAACTGTGCCTCCGTGCTGTCACCCTGCCTGGTCAAATTCTTTCGTCTCTTCCTGTTAACATCTACCTTTCCTTCCTGCTGGAAGTATGCCTTCATACAGCCTATGTCTAAGAAGGGTGACCGTTCCAATCCCTCAAACTATCGTCCTAAAGCTTTACTTTCTTGTCTATCTAAAGCTTTTGAATCAATCCTTAACCGGAAGATTCAAAAGCACCTTTCTACTTCTGACCTTCTATCTGATCGCCAGTATGGGTTCCGCAAGGGGCGTTCTACTGGTGATCTCCCAGCCTTCTTAACTGACTCTTGGTCATCCTCTCTTAGCCGTTTCGGTGAAACCTTTGCTATTGCGCTGGACATATCAAAAGCTTTTGATAGGGTCTGGCAAAAATCTTTGCTTTCCAAACTACCCTCCTACGGTTTCTATCCTTCTCTCTGTACCTTTATCTCCAGTTTCCTTTCTGACCGTTCTATTTCTGCTGTGGTGGACGGTCACTGTTCTTCTCCTAAACCTATTAACAGTGGTGTCCCACATGGTTCTGTCCTATCTCCCACTCTCTTTCTGTTGTTCATTGATGATCTTCTTTCCAAAACGAACTGTCCTTTCCTTTCTTACGCCGATGACTCCACTCTGCATTACTCAACTTCTTTTAATAGAAGACCCACCCTACAGGAACTTAACGATTCAAGGCTGGAGGCAACAGAACGCTTAGCCTCAGACCTTACTATTATTTCCGATTGGGGCAAGAGGAACCTGGTGTTCTTCAACGCCTCAAAAACACAGTTTTTCCACCTATCCACTCGACACAATCTTCCAAACAACTATCCCCTATTCTTTGACAACACTCAGCTATCACCTTCAACACTAAACATCCTCGGTCTATCCTTAACTCAAAATTTCAACTGGAAACTTCATATCTCATCTCTTACTAAATCAGCTTCCTCGAGGCTGGGCGTTCTGTACCGTCTCCGCCAGTTCTTCTCCCCCGCACAGTTGCTATCCATTTACAGGGGCCTTGTCCGCCCTCGTATGGAGTATGCATCTCATGTGTGTGGGGGCTCCACTCACACAGCTCTCCTTGACAGAGTGGAGTCAAAGGCTCTTCGTCTCATCAGCTCTCCTCCTCATACTGATAGTCTTCTACCTCTTAAATTCCGCCGCCATGTTGCCTCTCTTTCTATCTTCTATCGATATTTTCATGCTGACTGCTCTTCTGAACTTGCTAATTGCATGCCTTCCACCCTCCCGCGGCCCCGCTGCAAACGACTTTCTACTCATGCTCATCCCTATACTGTCCAAACCCCTTATGCAAGAGCCAACCAGCATCTTCACTCTTTCATCCCTCACGCTGGTAAACTCTGGAACAATCTTCCTTCATCTGTATTTCCTCTTGCCTACGACTTGAACTCTTTCAAGAGGAGGGTATCAGGACACCTCTCCTCCCGAAATTGACCTCTCTTTTGGACACTCCTTTGACCTCTATTCAGGAGCAGTAAGTAGCGGACCTTTTTTTTATATTTTTCTTTACGCCCTTGAACTGTCTCCTCAGCTGTAAAAAAAAAAAAAAAAAAAAAAAATCAACCACTACACATCATCCTCACCATATCAAACTCGACCACAGCACATTATCTTTACTCAGTCAAACTCGACCACAACACATCATCTTCCACTTCATCAAACTCGACCACCACACATCATCTTCCACTTCATCAAACTCGACCACCACACATCATCTTCCACTTCATCAAAGTCGACCACCACACATCATCTTCCACTTCATCAAACTCGACCACCACACATCATCTTCCACTTCATCAAACTCGACCACCACAAACCACCTTCCACTTCATCGAACTCGACCACCACAAACCACCTTCCACTTCATCAAACTCGACCACCACACATCATCTTCCACTTCATTAAACTCGACCACCACAAACCACCTTCTACTTCATCAAACTCGACCACCACACATCATCTTCCACTTCATCAAACTCGACCACCACAAACCACCTTCCACTTCATCAAACTCGACCACCACACATCATCTTCACTCACTCTCGACCACCACATCATTTTCACCATATCAAACTCGCGTTCCATATTCTCTTCGAGGGCATAGACAAAAAAATAGGAAAATAAGAAGAACAATGATATCGCAAAATGATTCTGTCTCGGTCGGTGAAAGGAAGAGAACGGATGAGAAGAGAGAGAAAAAAAAAAAAGGCAGAAAGGGAATATGCAAGGGATAATCGAGGTGAAAGATAAAAATAAAGGAAAGGAAAAGGAGAATAAAAAGGACGAGAAAGAGGAGGGAAGGAAGGTGTGAATGTTGGGCAGTACTAACCGAGGCAAAAATACGTGCTTCATAATCTTAAAAGGTATACTGTGGCAAATCAGTTACTCTGCAACTCGCCAACAACCCAACGGCGTTCCAGTGAGATGTACAGCCATTCTTTAGAGTGTTATTGTCTAGTGGTTTGATAAAACTTTGGTATTTCTTTCGTCGGTTCTTTTAAATCAGCTTTGAATATGCTGAGCTACATATTTCTTTACGATATAGATTTAAAGATTTCAAATATTTGTGAGATATAGGCCCATATTCTAAACGAGAGAGAGAGAGAGAGAGAGAGAGAGAGAGAGAGAGAGAGAGAGAGAGAGAGAGAGAGAGAGAGAGAGAGAGAGAGAGAGAGAGAGAGAGAGAGAGAGAGAGAGAGAGAGAGAGAGAGAGAGAGAGAGAGGTTGGGGGATGGGGGAAGGGATAGTAAAGGTGCGTGAGGATAAGGGGGCCGTCAGGGAGTCATTAGCAGGGCACATTTGACAAGGCTTTCATAGGGATTTTGAACATTTTCTTGGGAAGTCTGGGAAGGTGGTAGTTTGACCTTTCCTCTGTAACCTGGACCTAAGAAAGCACTCATGAGAACGCAACTGATTTCCTTTTTGGCCTTTGTAAATAGTTAATGTGAGAGGCGAAGGGGTGTAGGTGAGTATTCGGTGGCTGAGTGGTAGCGTGCTGGGCCCACATTCACCGCGTGATGGACGACGCGAATTCGAATCCCCACGCTACCACCTCCGATTTTTCAGTCACCGCCGAGTGGCTTAAAACTACCCACATGCTGTCATGAAGACCATCCTTCAACCCGGACTCTAGGGGAAACCGTCCAAGTTAATCAAGAACGAGTTCCGGGGGGCAGCATGAGCCAAGAGAAGATGGCGCCACTATAAACACTTGCCTGCGCCATGACGGGCTGGGGACGACTACTCTCCAGGCCCCTCAGGCAAGCCTACCGGCGCTATAGGCGTAGACGTAAAAAAAAAATATCAACCATGATATTCTCTCTCTCTGTCTTTCTCTCACTCACTCACTCACACACACACACACACACACACACCTCCATGAACATGATGGCCCCCAGGAAGGCGACGATGATGGAGGCGATGGAGAGGTAGAACATCACCCAGTACACGGAGGGCTTCCAGGCGCTGAGGCTCCCGTCCTCCATGGAGTCCTGCGAGGTTCTCCTTTGGCCGTTCTCCACCACACCCTGGGCCCTTTGTATGGCCGCCATTCGCTTCCGCTGATTCCTCTCGTGGCGTCTCCTGTTGGGGGCACAAAAGAAAACACCAACATTTATCAATACGCACAGTTTTCACACTCATGGCTCGGTCAGAAAAAAAATGGTATTGATTTGGAAAATTAAGTTTGTGTATGGAAATGAACCTTTGCCAAATGAAGGATTTTTTTAAATATATATTTTTGACAATAGTTAGTTTTTGTGCCCCCGCTCATTTTCCAGAATATTCCTAAGTACGAACTAGCAAACATACTCTATATGGACATACTTCTAGCGCACGTTTATACTTAGACTGTGCTTATGAATGAAAAAGAAAAAAAATCAAAAGTAATAGTACACCTGAATGAACACTAACGCGATTAGTTTCAACGAACAAAGCTTTTTTTTTTTTTTTACGGAAGCGAGGCTCGTCTACCTACATGTATGAATGTGTGGGTGTAGGTGTCTGTATTTTTCTCTCTTTCTTTCCTTCCTTCTTTCTTTTTTCCTCTCTCTCTCTCTCTCTCTCTCTCTCTCTCTCTCTCTCTCTCTCTCTCTCTCTCTCTCTCTCTCTCTCTCTCTCTCTCTCTCTCTCTCTCTCTCTCTCTCTCTCTCTCTCTCTCTCTCTCTCTCTCTCTCTCTCTCTCTCTCTCTCTCTCTCTCTCTCTCTCTCTCTCTCTCTCTCTCCTCTCTCCTCTCTCTCTCTCTCTCTCTCTCTCTCTCTCTCTCTCTCTCTCTCTCTCTCTCTCTCTCTCTACAAAACATAAAACGAGGTCAGGAGAGGCCGAGGATGCACGTCACTGACCTCATGATGAAGGCGAGCAGGGTGATGATGCGCTCCAGGAACAGGTTGAAGAAGAGGATCCCGGAGGAGCAGCCGACGAGGCCATAAAAAATGCAAAAGATCTTCCCCTTCTGAGTCTTGGGGGCCGCCGCACCGTAGCCTGGAGGAAGGAAAGGAGGTTACACTTCAACCCATATACACACGCAAAGGAGAGATGCAGTACATGTTAGGAAGAGGATGATGAGGATGGAGTTGCCAGGGAATAGAAGAGGGAAGCCAAGGAAGAGATGCAGCATATGTTAGGGAGAGTATGATGAGGATGAAGCTGCCAGGGAAGAGAAGAAGAGAAAGGTCAAAGAAATGCAGCATATGTTAAGAAGAGGATGCTGAGAATGAAGCTGCCAGGGAAGAGAAGAAGAGGAAGGCCAAGGATGAAATGAAGCATATGTTACGAAGAGGATGCTGAGAATGGAGTTGCCAGGGAATAGAAGAGGGAGGCCAAGGAAGAGATGCAGCATATGTTAGGAAGAAGATGATGAGGATGGAGTTGCTAAGGAGGAAAAGGAGGGAAGGGTCAAATAAATGCAGCATATGTTAGGAAGAGGATGCTGAGAATGGAGTTGCCAGGGAATAGAAGAGGGAGGCCAAGGAAGAGATGTAGAATATGTTGGGAAGAGAATGTTGAGGATGGAGCTGCCAGGGAGGAGAAGAAGAGAAAGGTCAAAGAAATGCAGCATATGTTAGGAAGAGGATGCTGAGGATGTAGTTGCCAGGGAGGAGAAGAGAAAGGTCAAAGAAATGCAGCATATGTTAAGAAGAGGATGCTGAAAATGGAGTTGCCAGGGAGGAAAAGGAGAGGAAAGTTAAGGATGAGATGCAGCATATGTTAGGAAGAGGATGCTGAGGATGTATCTGCCAAGGAGGAGAAGAGAAAGGTCAAAGAAATGCAGCATATGTTAAGAAGAGGATGCTGAAAATGGAGTTGCCAGGGAGGAAAAGGAGAGGAAAGTTAAGGATGAGATGCAGCATATGTTAGGAAGAGGATGCTGAGGATGTATCTGCCAGGGAGGAGAAGAGAAAGGTCAAAGAAATGCAGCATATGTTAGGAAGAGGATGCTGAAAATGGAGTTGCCAGGGAGGAAAAGGAGAGGAAAGTTAAGGATGAGATGCAGCATATGTTAGGAAGAGGATGCTGAAGATGGAGTTGCCAGGGAGGAGAAGAGAAAGGTCAAAGAAATGCAGCATATGTTAGGAAGAGGATGCTGAGGATGGAGGTGCCAGGGAGGAAAAGGAGAGGAAAGTTAAGGATGAGATGCAGCATATGTTAGGAAGAGGATGCTGAGGATGGAGGTGCCAGGGAGGAAAAGAGGAGGAAGGCCAAGGAGGAGGTTTGCAGAATATGATGGGAGGAGAATGCTGAGGATGGAGCTGCCAGGATGGAGAAGAAGACAAAGACCAAGGATGAGGACGCCATAGAGGAGGATATAATTATAGGAAGTTGAAGTGACAAACGGAGAGGCAGAGGACAGAGACGGGTGGAGAGAGACGATGCGCTTTGGTGACTCCTAACATAAACAAGACATAAGAAGACAAATGTGGAGGAAATGGTGACGAAAGAAGAAAATATGAGCTGTGAGTATGGAGTGATGACTGTTCAAAGAGAGGCAGAAGATGGAGAGAGGTGGAGAGAGATGATCCGTTGTGGTGACCCCTAGCATGGACAAAACAAAAGAAGACAAACGTGGAGGGATTATTAAAAAATAGAGGCTGTGAATAAGTAGTAGTGGCTGTTCATATTATCCATCACTTCTTTAATACCGACGATGTTTTACGACTTAAGTTCCAGAGACAATAAAGGACAATGGAAAAAGGGGCCGTTGTCGAAGGAGATGCTTGGATACGATTGGATGTTAGTCTGTTACCCCCTCAAGATTTGTTTACATTGCCGGCCTGTCATGCCATCATCTACCTGTTCCTTAATTGAAACCGGAGACGTTTACCAAGAGAGGTGATGGTAATAAGTGTTGTCAAGAGAGGGGGTTGGGTACTCTAGTCTTAAACTTTGGCAGGCATTATAAGACACTTTCCCTTCTCACATCAGCTATTTCTGAAGGTCAAAGAGGGGGTCAGTCGGGTTCTAATGGGTGTTTCTTGAGGTTCACGGTACAGAAGAAGGGTCACACTATCACCAGGGTCATATAACTTCCCCTGGAAATGCCCACAACTCCTACGAAAGCCTTGTCAGATAGGTGTTCTTGGGCGGCGAAATGTCTGATAATATGGCCCTTAGTGTTTCCCCGGTCAAGCTGTTTACGTTCCCCACTGCTTCTTTCAAATACAGCTGTTCCTTAATTAAAACAGAAGGTGGGAAAAGGGATATGTGTGTAACGGCCATCGTCACCCAACTCACGCAGCTGAACTAAGCGATATTTAAGTGCGAACATCACCTTCATCGTTATCATCATCGTTATCGTCATCACTGTGAGACATATTAAGTGTTGAGGAGGAGAGAGGATGGACGAGGAGGACAGAAGAAGATAAAGAAGAGGAGAGAGAGAGAGAGAGAGAGAGAGAGAGAGAGAGAGAGAGAGAGAGAGAGAGAGAGAGAGAGAGAGAGAGAGAGAGAGAGAGAGAGAGAGAGAGAGAGAGAGGCCTTGGGGACACTGATACTGTTCTACTGATGTCCTCGCCGCGAACTCTGATTTCTAGCGACTTGTTTTTGATGCTGATGGTGGTTGTAGTGGTGGTGGTGGCAGTGGTGGTGATGGTAGTAGACGCGGTGGTGATGGTGCTGGAGACGGTGGTGGTGATGGGGGTGATGGTAAGGAGGAGGAGGGAAAGGAAGAGGGGATGGGATTAAGGGGAAACAGAGGACGATGATGTAGAGGTAGAGAGGAGAGAGGGAGAGGAAAGGAAGAGGGAGGAATGAGGTGAAGAGTGGAAGAGGAAGCAAAGGTAGTGGAGGGGGGGAGTGAGGTAAGGATGAAGGAAGGGGAAGAGGGGAAGAGAAGGCAATGGAAGAGAGTTGAGATGGTTGAGAGGAAAGGAAGAGGGAAGGGAATGAGGGGAAGAGGGGAAGACGAGGTAAGGAGGAGGTGAGAGGGGAGAGAGGAAAGGAAGAGAAGTTATGATGGGAAGAGAGGAAGAAGAAATAAAAGAAGAGATAGGTGAGGGAGGGAAAGAAGGGAGGAAAGAGGAGAGGGGAAAGGAAAAGGAGAGAGGGGAGAGAGGGAAAGGAAGGGAGAAAGAAGAAAGGGGAAAGGAAAATGGGAGATAAATATGTGAGGGAAAAGTACACAAACGGAAGGGGAAACAGAGGAAGAGGAAGAGGAGAAAGTGGAGGACGATGATTATTCAAAGTTACACAAAAATTAACTATAAGAGTAACCGTTCGAGCATTCTCCTACGTCCTTCTCAAGCTTTTTTGGGTCCCTCTCGTCTTCCTTTCTATCCCATTAATGGTGCGGCTTAGGATGCTAGTAATTCGAGCTTGTGTGAAAGTCTTGCTGTCTGTTTACGTTGTTGAGATCTTGCTAGGAGGAGGAGGAGGAGGAGGAGGAAGATTAGAAGGAGGAGGGAATAAGAAGGAGGAAGAGGATCACAGAAACGTCTCATCTGACTCAAGACTTCATGAGGAAATGCCGAGTCCTTGCCAAGCGATTTTCCACAGAGGGCGGCATGCATAACTTGGTTCTCTGGCGGGCTCTTGCTTGCTTGCTTTATTCCCCCTCCCGCCGCTTTCTTCCTCAGTGCCCTTATTTTTTTTTTTTAACGTGAATCTTGTCTCCTCAGTCCCTCCTTCTTAAGTATCTGCTGTGCCTGTGTCAAGCCGAACCCTATGCCTTTTCCCACCGCCACCATGATAAGTAGATGAACAGCACTCAAGTGGAAGCCGGAACGTGAGGAGAAATGACAAAATAAAGAATAGGGTATATATCTGCTTTTCTTTTCCAACCGAATACACGCACTCTCACGGAAGCAGCCCAAGGTGTCCATCGTCCATCCTGACAGTTACTTCATGTTTTTTTTTCTTTGTGCTTTGACCTGCAAGAACCATTTTGCATCACCTGCTCTGTACCTTATGTAACCTAGGTAGTTGTAATGTATTAATTATGTCTGATGGTCAAAGTGTTTTCTGTAATCAAAAGAAAAAAAGTATCTTTGCAATAGTTAACTACAAGGAAATAAATTTTGAAAAAAAATCTTCTTAAAAGTCAGCTGCACGCCGCTGAAAATTTACTAATATATCGAAAAATGTTTTTAAATCAGTTTACTATAAAGAAGGAAAGTGTAGGTTAGAGAAAGAAAAGTGCTCGTGAGTAAGTAACAACTTGCTACATGACTCTCAAAGGTACACCACAAGAATGTCAATCAAGCTAATTTTCAAAGTAATTTCCATCGTAGAGAGTCAAGCGGTGCGGCTGATCACTCGATACGCAAACCTCCCTTTACTCACTAATTCCCCTGTTCTCTCTTCTCCCCTTCCTTGGGACGGGAGGACGCACGGTCGGACCGGCGGACAAAGGCTTCACAAGAGACCATCAGTTCAGCGACACTATTACAGTCCATCGTAGGGGATCACGTCTCAATTTAGGGCGAAACAAATACAAAACAACGCAAAGGTTCAGAATGACAATAAACGTTTATTCAGCTCCTGACACCTTTTGTCGGAGTAAGGAGAAAACAAGGAAAGGAGGAGATTGATCCAGAGCTTACCAGACGGAGAAGGTGAGGAAGTGAAACTAATGTCGAAGTTTACATAACTGAAGTAAGGAGCATAAATTTGAGCTTGATAAAGAAATCAGTAGAGGACAAGTGAACTCATAATAAGCACAATAAAGCAGCAAGAATGAAAATTGCGATAAAAGATAACAAAGATAGCACCGCGGCGGGGAACTGTAAGTGGCTGAAGGCAGGCAATTATGTAAACGAGACGAATGGGGGAAGCGAACAAGTTTTGACTCTACTCTGTTTAGGAAGGTTATGTAAGTAAAGTCCTCAATGCTGACATGTCGTTGCACCCCACACAGGAACGGACACAGACATGGCGGAGGAGTCAGAGAAAAAAGAGGGTGATTTAAAATGGAGCGCCTCCGTTTCCCTTTTATACCACCTCATTCCAGACCCTTTCTAGGCAGCGGCCTTGATAAGAATTCCCTTACATTAACTTTTCATTATTCCTGCTTGACCATACGACTGACGCTAGGATGGGTAACGTACAAACTCATCCACAAACTCGCTTGCAAAAAACAAAAACAATCGTGGCTTTTTACATGGTATTCACGGCGGGCTTTTTTATTATTGTTTCCTTTTTTTGTGCCCTTGAGCTGTCTCCTTTGTTGTAAAAAAAAAAGTTTCTTAACACAATGAACGTTAGATTTTAACTAATTTATAAACTACCAATGTGCATGATTATTTGCATTATTATATTTCTTTTGGTTAGCACGGATAACTACGAAACGCCGGCCTGGGTTTGAATTCCGGCCCGGGGTGATGGCGCGCAGCCCATCCAGCCCTTCATCCTCTCACATGGCGTGGTCGATAAATGGGTACGTAGGGAAACCAAAGGAAGGTAACTGTGGTCAACGGGATGTCACACTGGCCTTGCGTCCCGGGGTAATGGGTTCTTACCTGTCACAGGCTCAAGGGCCAGTGGGGCTTTAGCGCCGGTCCCAAAATTTAGCTTCACCTTTACTCTGGGTACGGATTTATACTTAGCAGGTTTTCTTTAGAGTACCTCGAAGACGTAACAGGAATTGATTAAGGAAAACGGAATTTAGGAAAGAAAAAATATGCACATGTTTATCAAAGAGTAACAAGGCAGGAGGTGGCGAGGCGAGGCGCATCCAGTGTCTCCTCTATTAAGTCCGAATTAATCAATGTTTCTCGGCCTTCCCGCCCCACCGTGCAACACCTTTGGTTCACATTATTTTCCGGCAGGCGGGAAGCGAGGCGTGAGAGTGCGGCGTAAACTTTGTAGGGAGAGGGTGATGGGACTTAAGAGCGTAAGCAGCTTAGTCCCCCATCAGAGAGAGGCACGCAGAAATAAGGGCACGGAGAAAAGAACCCCCTAAAAATAATTATGACTCTAGCTGCTTTTGAGTCAACAGCTCCACATGATGTGTGTCGCGAAATTTAAAAACGCACCCTGCCGACACAAGGTCATTCTCACCACAATTAAGTGATCGCATCCTAAATTAAAAAAAAAAAAAAAAAGATCCCTAAGAAATAACGTGTCTACAGTTCTGAACTCCACATCTCTCTTGAAAATTAGGGTGACACCCTATCAACACTCGGGTTATTTCCATATAAATCACATAAGAGTATCGGCCAGGTTGCCTCTAGAGTATATCAGCAGAATCAAGTTGCATCTTTTCGTTCGGATTTCCCATTAGTCTTTTGAAACTCACTGAACAGACTGACTTAGAGACGGTCAGGACAGCCGTGTGGCTTTCAGTCCTCAGACGTAAGAGGATCACCTGAGCTTAGGGAATAAGGCCATAGAGACCAGGCAAGGAGGGGAGGCCAAGGCAAGTAGGTGAGAGCGAGAACCTGCAGCAGTGTATGTCTGTACTTTTTCCTTAGGTAATCAGTGTCGCTCACAACATTTTACAGCTGATCATTAAGCTCAGAACGAATCAATACTTGCCTAAGTATATTAACTTCAGTTAACCCTATACACTTTGCGTTTCTATCAGTAACATTAAATTTGAAAAACGGAGTGTTACAAAATCAAGGCAGGGCAGTCGAATGTTCGTTGAGTGGCCTTTTTTTTTACCAACAACTAGAGAGACAGAAAAAAACGCCTAGGAAGCTTTAGAGTGGACGAGTCAAGGAGAAGGAGGGCAGAAGTATGGGACTCATCCTTCAGAGTTTTCCCTCCCTTTTAACCTCTCGTCTCCTCTCCACAGCCTTCCTTTTTCTCTTCGTAAACCTTCACTCTCCTCTCTTTTGCTCTGCCCACACTCCCCTCACCTCTCGCCTCACCTCACCTGCTCTCCTCTTAGGTGCCGCTGTTTATTACACACACACACACACACACACACACACACACACACACACACACACTCAACACAGTGCATTCAAAAGAGATGATGTTCAATTCACTTCACTTGCGCCGACTCCTTTACTCTACAAAAATAGAAAATATGACAAATAACAAAAGATTTCGCCAGCCAAAGGTCTTTCGCCGCACACGAATAACACAAATCAACAATGCACAAGAGAAATGCGTATACAACAGCAGCGAGAAAGTAGGTATGAAGAACGCACGCTATCAGGTGAGGAATTGAATAAGCCAGCAGGTAAAAAAAAAAGATACATTGGCCTTTCGCATGGCATCGAATCCAATACATCGTGCTTGAACCAGACACAACCCGTGATAGCCGATAAAGAGCGAGAGAGAGAGAGAGAGAGAGAGAGAGAGAGAGAGAGAGAGAGAGAGAGAGAGAGAGAGAGAGAGAGAGAGAGAGAGAGAGAAAATAAAGAAAATTAAAGAGAATTAAAGAAATAATTAAAGAAATAATTAAAGAAATACTTAGAGAAAGACTTAAATGAATAAACAAATAAATAAATAAAAAATAATGAAAAAAGAAAGACAAAAAGAAAGAAAGAAAAAGAAAATGAGGGAAAGAAAAAAAGAGAGAAAGATAAAGAGAAAGAAAAAGAGAAAAAGAGAAAAATAAATAAGAGAGAGAGAGAGAGAGAGAGAGAGAGAGAGAGAGAGAGAGAGAGAGAGAGAGAGAGAGAGAGAGAGAGAGAGAGAGAGAGAGAGAGAGAGAGAGAGAGAGAGAGAGAGAAAACCCTCCCTTGACATTCACAGCCTGGAGTGTTTGCCGTACATAGGCCACGTGGAACCCTAAATGAGATAAACAATGAAATATGCAAGATAGATCAACCAAGAACTTAAGAAACGGACGGGGAAACACGAAGGCTGGAGAGAGGGACCGAGGGGGAAGTTGGTGGCCTACGAATGTAAACACCGCAGGCAAAAAGTT
>NC_066511.1:10848020-10893020 GCF_024679095.1 Eriocheir sinensis
TTCTTGGTAAAACACTCATAGGCATGCTATTTTGAATGAGGATATTGTTGACTTGAATCCAGAGCAGCAGCCATTAAAAAATGAAACTAAATTAGACATTAGACAGTAAAATTTATAGTTGAAACATTAAAATGAGCAGCTTACAGGTAGATTCATCATACACAAAGAAAATGACAAAATAATAAAGTGCTGCAGGTGCCATAGTATCATAGAGTACTACATAGAACTCAAGATTTTCAAAATCAACTATATAAAAATAATGAGGAAACAGTACACCACCTATAGGCACAAGCCTCATTCTAAAAAAAAAAAAAAAAAAAAAAAACTATTCACTAATAATTGGCACTGCGGTTAAACTGACTTGAATGATTGGTAGGACAAATTAACTCATTAAGCTACTGCAAAATAATAGTATAACTAATTTGCCTTAATTTCCAGGTCATTAAGAAATAATGCATTCCTGATGACCTTAAAGACTTCTTATGCACTTCAACTGTCAAAAAAATGTTGTCAACGTGCAACTGCGTGATAACTACATTCACAACACTTGTTTCTTTAAATGGGGCCCCAACATTATGTGGAAATCATCACAACTTAAGAAGAAAGAGGCAAATTATGTGAGCCTATCTTCACTTTATTTTACTTCAGAGAACACATTGAAGTAAAACTTTGGAGACAAATAATGGCCATCAAAGTGCCACAAATTCTCATTGCTGCAGTTTTGTTTATAACCAGCTGGATGTCCAATTAAATTAGAGTACAGCTTTTAACAGCACATCTACAACTATTTACAAAAATATATATGGGTGTTTTCTTTCTTCCCTCACCTTTAACATTAATAAATTTCCAAGCCTGTATTAATGCTGTGAAGTCATCGATATGATTCTTTGATGTCTCTGATTCTGAACTCTAAGTGAGCATTCAATGAGGAAAAGTTTCATCTCATAAAAAAAAAAAATTAAAAAAAATATAATTTAACAAAATATATTGAAAAATATAATTTCTAGAGTTATCTCCTGATTTGAAAGCCTCATTTCTGGAATACAATAAATGTGTAAAACTATATAACAGTGTGTGTGTCTGTGTGCGTGTGTAATTCAACACGGCCTGATGACAAGCTGAACTCACAAGTACTCTCCCAATTCAAGCAAAGCTCATTATAATTGATCCCTGGGCACTGCTGGGACCTTCATACACCACACCCTTTCCTCAATGAGGGACGGTAAACACTCCTTGTCAGCAGATAAATCTCGGCCTGAGCAAGGTTCAAACCTCAGCCTGCCTTGATCCAATGAGCTATCAGAGTGGTGTGTGTGTGTGTGTGTGTGTGTGTGTGTGTGTGTGTGTGTGTATTTGCAAATATGTATATGTAGATATATACAATACTTAAGAGTACATAAAATTATGTTCAAAGAAAAATCAATAAGCACTTGCTATCCTCAGAATGTTAAACAAGGTATCCTTAAAACAGTATGTTAAAGTTGCAAGATATATCAAGTGTTTGGTCTGATAAAAACACTAAGAACTGTATCTTAAGATAGTTATTGAAGGAAATATAGCAGAAGGATGATAACTGAGTGAAGGATAAATGAACAGGAACCTTATTAACCCTTTCCATCCGTGACGCAGACGTCAGCGTCACAGTATGGAAAGGGTCAAGAGGAAATGGAAGAGGATTACTCCTCTTCTAAACCTCTCAATTCTTCTCTAAATTCCTCTGAATCCTCTTCCATTTCCTCTTAAAATGTTTAGAAGAGGATTAAGAGGAAATGGAAGAGGATTAAGAGGTTAGAAGACGACTAACGGTGACGCCGTCAGATGCCGAAGTCACCAGAGTGAAGGGGTTAAGAGTGGTAATGCAGGAGAGGTTAAGAGGCAGTTAATGAAGGGATTAAGGTGAAAGAAATCAATGGTGGGTACCTTGAGCAAGTGGGCGATGAAACAAGTTGTGGCATGCATATGAATAAATAGTCCGAGAGCTAGCTACGGGTGATTTTACCCCAACGAGCCCAGAAGATATAATGCTCTAACTTGGTTAAGTTTATCACCGACAATTGAAAAAGGTTTGTCAGCTGCTTCAACTCGGGTGGTGTTGGGTGCCAAAATACCCCTTTTTGAGGTTGATTTACTTTTCAAACTATACACTTCAAACTTTGTATATAAAATGTATTTATTCTTAATAATATGGCGATATAACTCAGAATATTTAAGGGGATGAAGGGTCAGCTGCCCTTAAAAGACCCTAAAAGTGTTGATTTTACCCCAAAGCTACACGAATCATATTCACTCAGTATAATGCTAAAATGCAGATATGAATCTACTAATAACTGACACTATTTCTCGGTGGTAAAAGGTCAGCTGCCCTCCAAATTTAGTCTGATTTTGGCCCTTGGGGTAAAATGTCTTACCCAAGAGCTACATCGCACAAAATGCAGTAGCACAGAGTTAATCTGTCAAATTGATAATGAGACTAAACTGACAATATTATCAGGTGGTAGATGTGGTCAGCTGACCTCCAAATTTTGCCCATTTTGACCCCGTGAGGTAAAAAACCACATCTTACCACCTGATAATGTTGTCAGTTTTAGTCTCATTATCAATTTGGACAGAGTAATTCTGTGCTACTGCATTTGGCACGTAGAAGCCTTAGTAAGACATTTACCCCCAAGGGCCAAAAATCAGGACTAAATTGAGGGCAGCTGGACCCCTTTACCACCGTGAAATAGTACAGTTATAGATAGATTCATATCTACTGCATTTTATCATTATACTGAGTGAATATTCAGGTAGCTTTGGGGGTAAAACTAACACTTTTAGGTCTTTTTAAGGCAGCTGACCCTTCATCCTCTTTAAATATCTCTGTGAGTTATATCGCCTATATTATTAAGAATAAATACATAGTTTATATACAAAGTTTGAAGTGTATAGTTTGAAAAGTAAATCAAAGGGTATTTTAATAATTTTTGGCACCCAATTCCACCCAACACCTAACTTTAGTTGAACCTTTTTGACAAAACCTTTTTCAATTGTCGGTGATAAATCTCTAACCAAGTTGAGCATTATATCTTCTGGGTCAAGTAGTCGAACTAGCTCATAAGACTAGATGGGGATGTAAACAGAGATGGGAAATTAAAATCGAAGCATAGAAGTTGAGGACTATGGTACAAATTACTGAAATAAGGAACAGATGTTCTAATTCGACTGAGCTAGGATACAGATTTGTGTCAAGGCCATAACTGTTCCACTATACATAAGGGAGCATCTGCATGAATTAATGCAGCCACTACTAGAGGGTGTTGAGTTTACTAGGCAAAGGGGATACATGAGAGATCTCGTGACTACATTTTAAAGCTATGGAAAAAAAAAGTATGGAGCAAATCAGTGCCACAGTTAAGAAAAGAAATACCTAAGAGAAAGGAAAGGTTCCATTCATCATATATTACAGGTGACAGGAGAACCATACAGAACATCAAAAGATTTGAAGTGGTAGATGCCTTTAAATCAAACAATGGCTTTTCAAAATTAGGCAAACTTATGCAGTTCTGACAGAATGAGCGCTTCAGAATTAATGTATGACAAACGTGATGTCACCATGACATTCTGTATGGATTCATGTATGAGAGAAATACCTGTTAATGCAAGAGAAGTAGAGACAGTAATATCAAGTTGAAGAAAAAGGCACTGTCCTGGCACCTTATGAGAAACAATGAAGAGAAGTATAAAGTGAGGATTCTTGAAAAAAAGGAAGCTTACAAAAAAGATCTGGAATCCCTCATAAACAGTGAATATAGTGTACCAAGAACAACATATGATATTCTGAGGAGGGAAGATGAAGTTGAACTATTTGAGAAAAGATTTGTCTGAACATGGATGTGTGAGGCAACAGTGAAAAGAAAACGGGTCAGAATCGACGGAGAGAGAGTAAGCTACAGGACTGGTGCATTTCAACCAACCCTGACTTTCTCTGTTGAAATAAAGGCATAAAAAGACACTAGAAAAGGTTATAAGGAACCAAAATGCTTGAGCCTTATGTGAATATACACCGAGTTAAAATATTAAGTATACATAATTAAGGTTTATCAACAAAACAAGATTTATAAATTCATGAGTCAAGGGATTTTTTCTTTCTTTCTCAATAATGGAGTATTAAAACATATAGTATGTACTTGTAATATTAAGTCGCTCAATAACACATGGGATAGATTCTGTAGAGGATAGCCATTTATAAAACTGTGTTGTATACAGAACATTAGAAAGCAATTTTCTTATCAACTAAAGCATTCATTTGGTCTTTGTGAAGCAGTTACACTGGTATTTTGAGACAAAAACTTGACTTGATGAGCCTTTAGAAAGGACTCAGCAGCTGTTACTTGACCAGGACTGGAGTCATGCAGCAGCTGACAACAAAGGACACCCAAAGTTCCACACTAATTCCTATTCTCAAGTAAAGACTTTTTTGATAGACTACCATGCTAATTTTGATAAACAAGTATAATTGAAGTGGTATTATATCCAGTTGCTAATGTGCTATCACAATGCAACCAACAATGAATAATACCTTTAATACAACTCATTACCTTGTTTAGCAGGGCAGGGCTCACTTTTTCCCAAATAATACATCCATGCTTTAGAAAATAGTATGCAGGTTAATGAATGGAAATTATCAGGCTGGATGGGAACTTGCATCAAACTGATGATTATCAAATTGATGGGTTCACCTGTCAACAGCTAACTGAATGAGAAAACAACAGTATGGACCCTAATTTACCATATATTCCCTACCAGTATTCCTAAATATGAACTGGACATTGAAAATGGAATAATACATGACTCACAAGCACATTGACAGTTTCATGGGATTCTTTTCTTTCCCATTAAAAAAATATATATATTAAGACAAACCATTATACTTATCACTTATTGTAGTGGGGATGTCCTAAGAACAAACATAAAATGCAAACAAAAGACATGCTATAAAAAAAATGAAGACAAGGAATGTAAATTTTGAAAAGGCTACCACTCATATTACAATACTTATGATGTAGAGGTCTTTCAAGGAATGACAAGAAATGATACTCAAAAGAATACACTTAAAACTAAAAACAAGACTAAAAAAAAAAAAAAAAAAAAAAAAAAATGCCAACATTAGGTTACACTGTATTACTGATAGTTATGTCATGAATGTGTTCCAGTAAAGGAGGACTATTTAATACACCCAAGTGATAGCACCAGATGAATGGCAACAGGTCAATTATTGGTGAATATGGCCTCAATTCCAATATGGATGATGTATACAGTAGTCTAGACAACTTTGATTCTAAGAGTTAATTACCAATGCTGCGGTGTGGTCAGGCAGCTCAACCAACACTCCCATCACTTTTTAACAAAAAGCAACACATTGTTAAGGTCACAATACCACGTGCTGCCAAAATCAGTAATTCACTATACTGTCCATAATGTTGTTTTTTCATTCAGCTACCTGTTGACAGGTGAACCCATCAATTTGATAATCATCAGTTTGATGCAAGTTTCCATCCAGCCTGATAATTTCCATTCATCAACCTGCATACTATTTTCTTAAGCATGGATGTATTATTTGGGAAAAAGTTTTAAGTTACTGACAATGTAGAGGGTTGATATACAGGCTTCTCATAAAACATTTTATTTCCCATTAAGTAAAAATTTACCCTAATTATGATGTTATAATGGAGTTATAAATATTTTTTTGTGCAAACCAGTCAAATTACATGACAATGAAAATTTTTAAGTTTTCTATGAAATTATCTTCTGACTTATCCTTTCATTATAAGTAAAGCAGAGGTATTCAATGAAAAACAAGATTCTTGCCTGCAAGACCAAGAGCTTGACAAGCATGCTGCCAGCCTAACCAGCTGAGCCAAAGTGGTCTGTTTTTGCTCAACTCCTATGTGCAGGGTGTTTTACTATTGTAGTGATAAAGTCATTAATAAATATTCAAATATATAGTATATAGTATAATATAGTATATTAGTCACATATCACGGCTGCCACTATAAATAAAATTACCTAACCACTAATGGGTGGGGTTGTCCAAGAGGCCTCAAGACAACCTACTGCACTATAGGCAGGTCCCCCAAAAAAAAATAAATAAACAAAATAAATATTAACAAAAGTAAAGCTACTTATATTGACCACCGAACTATTAACACCCTTGCCAGAATAATGTTCTTGATTTGGTAAATGACTAACCATACAACCAAGGGGCTACATAACTATTCATCTTATATGAATGCACAGTAAATTTGTCAATCAGTTGTGCACTTCGAACTTACACTGGAGGCCAGGCTGAGATCTCCGCCTGTCAAGTTCACCTAATAAACAAGAATCTCCTCCTTTTGCTACCTTTGCTTGTGGCCCCGAAAAGTGTTTTTCAACGAAAGGATATATCAAGACAGGAGATAACTGTACAGATGGGGAACACCTAGAAATTCTCATACCATCATACATTTAACCAGTGTGAGGTTGCACAAAAATATTCTCAACATTTGATATTTTCTTCTCTAAATGAAATAAAGTAGGATATACATAGTTTTCTATGAAACACCCATATATCAGCCCCCTGTAAGAAGTCTATCATTATAATTATGAGTGAATGATTCTGACGGTAGCTATGTGGTATCTTGACGCTGCCTGATTCTTCCGGTGCTTCAGAGTACTAAAAGTGTATCACCCATGAACTTTTCTTTGGTCCCTCATCAACATTTAGTAACCATTAACAATGAAACAACACTTATGATCAAGATGCTGTAATTAAAAGGAGGCACATGATATGATTCTTGAATTAGAATGTTTAGACTAGATGGTGTATATGAATTTGAAATATAATTACATCCTGGACCCCACAACCAACAAGACAAATAAATATGGCTACAGTATTGAAAACTGCAAAGGAAAAGAAAAATGGTATATACTAACAATAAATCTAAATACTGGTATTTTTTTTTTTTTTTGTGCCCTATTAAAGGTAGGCATTTTTCTAAATTTGCATTTAGAAGCCAAAGTGCAGTAAATTCTCAAACACATGTTTTGAAGTGGTAAGTCAATTAACTACAATAACTAAGACCATAATTTTGACAACAGGTATAGATATGCAGTAACACAATAGTTATGTAGACATCTCCAAAACAGAAACCAAACTGATGCCTATGTAGTAAAGGTAAGGCATATGCTTTAGCTGTGGGTGGCCTCAGTGGTCATCTCCCACATCACTGACCCTTGAGCCTGGAGTAAGCAAGAACTCTTTGGTTTACCTTCTCCAGGTACCATTTTATCGACCAGTTCAAAAGGGTCCAGAAAATCTTTTAGAGAGGTACCTCATGTACTTGGTATCAATGTTTGAGTGATGGTCTCACATTCTCAACTTGTTCCAACATGCAGCAATTATTATTATTATTCCAACTAAACCTTAACACTAGATTATATTGACAAAATTAATTCAATGACATCATATTAATAAAAGTGTGTATCGAATTATTGAGATAAACCTGTTACATTCATAATATATTAAGTTTGTCGGTACTGCACATAAACAGACAACCTCCAATGACTGAAGAATCAAGTTTGATATACGAAGTCCTGTGAAAGCTGGACTTTTCCTCTTACTACTACTACAAAGTGCTGTACTTGGTCTGAGCAGTGGTTCTTAACCTCTTTACTATAACGCCTCTCTCTCACTTAACTCCATCCTTCCCTCCACACACCCTTTACATCAATGAATAAAATTTCCACCCAGATTTTAAAGAAAGGGAAGTTCTAAGTAGACTATTGGAAACTTAAGTATAAGGTACAATACTTTTGCATTTTTTTCATAATCTTCTCAATGTTAGCCCATGCTCTTGTTAAGAGAATAATAAATATAAATAGAGAAATACCTAGTTTTTCCCTAGGGCTCGCACCCCCCCTAGAAATTACTGGTGCCCCAAGGTTAAGAACCACTGGTCTGGATTATGTCCTTCTGTAGTGTGCCGACTAGGTCTGATAAGGGAGCCTCCCATAACCCACTTGGCGAGTGGGGTACCTCTTTGGCCAATTCAGTAAGGAGTGGCTCTCCCGTTACGCTGGTCGCAGGTTCAATCCCAGGCAGCCGGCGAATACCCGCTAGTTATCTTGATTAATTTCTCGTGTTTCAATACACGCAGAGGACGCATGGGACCGGGAGTGGTAGAAAAAGGGAAAAACCGGGGCATTTCACTGACTAACTCCATCTATTGTACGATTTCTCGGTGTTTTCTAAACGCATTTGACTTAATTAATCATCTATTGTAATGCATTTTCATGTTTTTCAAATGCTGACTTAAGTCATAGTGAAAGTGATGCTAATGCCATTCAGTCATAATGTAAATATTATTCATTTATCAGCAAATACTCTTCAGCATGCTTTCATCATGCTATAATTAACTCTGGGATGTATTCAAATTATTTGTAGGTAATAAATGGACACTAGGGAAAAACCATCATATGAGTAATTACTTAGATAACATAAGTACTTAGATGGGCATAAGTACTGCTACACACACACACACACACAGAGAGAAAGAGAGAGAGAGAGAGAGAGAGAGAGGAGGAGAGAGGAGAGAGAGAGAGAGAGAGAGAGAGAGAGAGAGAGAGAGAGAGAGAGAGAGAGAGAGAGAGAGAGAGAGAGAGAGAGAGAGAGAGAGAGAGAGAGAGAGAGAGAGAGAGAGAGAGAGAGAGAGAGAGAGAGAGAGAGAGAGAGAGAGAGAGAGAGAGAGAGAGAGAGAGAGAGAGAGAGAGAGAGAGAGAGAGAGAGAGAGAGAGAGAGAGAGAGAGAGAGAGAGAGAGAGAGAGAGAGAGAGAGAGAGAGAGAGAGAGAGAGAGAGAGAGAGAGAGAGAGAGAGAGAGAGAGAGAGAGAGAGAGAGAGAGAGAGAGAGAGAGAGAGAGAGAGAGAGAAAAGAGAGAGAGAGAAGAGAGAGATAGATAGAGAGAGAGAGAGAGGAGAGAGAGAGGTATACAAAGTTAATGCAGATGGACTGGACTGTGGCTAAATGCAAACTCCAAACATTATTTTCGGAAGCCCTGATTTGTTTGAATAAAAGACAAAACTGCACTTAAAACATGTTGCTTAATAGAGCCAGCCAGGCAGCACTAGACCATCAATCAAGCAATGATGCCAAGTCTGCAAGCCTCCCTAAAAGATTTTCTGATGATAGATGGGCATGATAAGATGCCAGCTGAGTTTAGACCTGGTTAAGCTTGTTTGTAGCTAGGCATAACCACTACACCACAGAGACACTATGAATGAGTCACTTTGATTATATAAATGAATATGTCTAATACAGGTAAAGTAAAGTCCAATAATTCAAACATGGATTTTTGAATGAGCCAGTACTCTAAATTATTTAAATGGCTGACAAATATCAAAATGTAATAACTGAAATAAAATTAGGCACCAAATGCACCAAACGGCACCAAGTAGTGGAGTCCGGAAACAGGGAGACCCAGAGGAAAAAATAAGTCTAGGGGTTGGCAACCGAATATTCACTTCATTTGGAGTGGATAGTGCCCTGTCTCGTCAGAAAGATGGCTCCCACAGCCTCTACAAGTGATAGTTCTGGAGTCAATGCTCGAAAACAATGAGTGAAAGTGACATGTAAGTAGGTTTATGGAATTTTGCAGTGCAGTAATATCAGATGAAGTTAGAATTTGAATGAATTAATAGATTAAGTAAAATACTGTACTTAAGGCAGCCTCAACTTTACTCGAGAGGAGGTTTGCTTTTTCCAACATTATCTCACTGTTTGGAGTTCCATGAACCTACATTACTTCTTTGTGATTTTATTACCTTTATACTGCTGTTAAGCACTTATACATTGTGGCGGAAGTAGTGTACTCTGAATATTATTATATTCATGTCTAAAAATTTACCAAAAGTAGCCTCAGGTATCCTAAATGGAGAACATACATCAATAAATAGCAGCAAAACTAAATTAAATATGTATAATTTTATGCAAATTAGTTCTCAAAGAAGAGGTGAGCAGCATGAAACAAACACTTCTTGTATGCTTATACCTCTGCAGTCTTCTTCAGCCACAACTTTTAAGTAACTAAACTGTATGATACATTCTAGCTGTCTTCAGCAAACCATTTTCATCTTGCCTTCAACAAATTTCTTCTAATTGGTTTGCTTTTATTAATTGACTCACATAACCCTCAGGTTTTATTAATGCACTCATCTCATTTTCTACTTAACCAACTACTTCTGTTGTCATATTTTCTTCTATCTTTTAGCCTTTTCAGTCTTAGCGTGACATGGCTCCAACCCTGTGTGCAGTTGGAGGCAGAAGTTATTAAGTCTCTTTTACCTTCATTTCACCTGTAACTATGCATTGCTTGGCAAATATTGACATATCATGGGAAGAAAAAGCAAATACTATACAATTAAGCTTATTATCATTGCTGTGTTTCATGTATTGACTGAGCAAGCGTCATACAAAATTTTTCATATGTAGTTATATACATTATATATCACAAAATAAAATAAACACTTCTATATTACATTTAGTATAGTTTAGTATATTATTCCCGTTATCACTTGGAGGTTGTGACAGCCAACTAGGCAAGATGCAATTCCCCCCATTCTGGTGACAGGCGGCATGCAGCAGTTTTCGCATTATGAAATTATTGGTTGTGTGAAGAGGTGGTGGGGGCAAGGACAGCCCACTATAGTGGACCAATCGGGACTAAAGTTACAATGGGTATGGAATAGTGTTGGAACAGCATGTATTAACCAATGAAGTTAAAACTGATCAAAATGCCTGCCCATGACGACGATTTAGCTTTCTCAGCACAGACTCTCTGAAGCGTTGTTTACAGCATTTAGCACTGAAAAGGTTAAACCTTCAGGAAAAAGCATAAGGTGTATAAAACAAACTACTATAAAATGGCCATGGGAAATGTATGTAGGGAGCCTGTACTGGCGAGAAAGCGGCAGGAAGTAGCCAGAACATCCCACACACAGCAAAACACGGCTCACAAAACTTCCGTCAATAGGCTCCTATGGGAGGGGGTGTCATCCTATAAGAGGCAGTAAGACAGGTGGTCTTACAGCTGAAACCCCTAATGGGGAGAAGTGCCCCCCTAAACTCCCCATCATTTTTCTACAATTCATTTGCCTTGTGCCACTCAGTCTTCCCACAGCCATGCTGAATAACACACACATTTCATTTCCTATTTCTACACTTGTTTTGAGAGTCTTTACATTTTCCTATGGTTTACTAGGAAGTCTGAAGGGAGTTAATGTAAGACATATGACAACACAGGATACTTTGTGAGTGAAAGAAACAAAGATATGAGCTACAATTAATATAAGCCATCTTAACCCTCCAACAGACCTGCTATTAGCTTCCAGCACACATGAAGCCATCTGTCTCCCAACTCATGCATGCATGGCCAACTGTAGCTGTATGTACCTGCTGTGCTGCTCAATATTTCATGGTTTTGAAAGTAATTGTAGTGTTTTGAATCAATTTCAATTAATTGAAGGAAGAATCATATGAACTTTCACCTCAAAAACTTTTAAAGAGACCATACACAGAAGAATTTATTGTGTTAACAGTGGATATAATAGGTTCATTTTTTGATAGCACTGGCTTCTGAAATACCTCTCCCATCAGACTATGTTCTCTACTCCCTCACTACCACCAAAGTACAATTGATATCATCATTTGTTTTCTTGTTTCATTTCACTGACTTAGGTAAAAATTAACATGGCTTCAAGAGTAATTTGGTTGCTTCCAGGTAAGTTTGGTGACTATACAAAATAATGATGAACCCCATCTTCATTTCCTATACTGTCTGAGCAGTTCAAAAGTGAAAGACTCCAGTGCATGCCTTTGAATTGTTTTCTGCATTTAAGCACTTTTATTAACAGCATTATACTCAAAAACAAAAATGAAAAACTAGAAGTAAATAAACAAATATTTAGCAACTTTTGCTGAGTAATAACACTTTCCTCAATGTCTGCAATGAATTCTATAAAACTGAAGCTGCAAATGTACACTTTTTTTCAGAATATAATGAAAATACATCGCCTGATGTATTTGTGAAAGCAAAACCTTTGCACGGACTCTTGACCAAGAACATTAAAGTTTAAGATATGCTTTCCATATGTCATTCCTTACCCAACCTGAGATTCCATGCATTTTCATAAATCCCTTTAGAGCATCATTTTTAGGAATGGACTCAAATTTTCACACCCTTTGGTGGTCCTAAAAAGAAAGGCTAGCCAGCAGCCCTGATCAAAGCTTTGTGGCCATCACCTCCCACATGACTTCTCACCTGAGGAAGTACAGGGAGACCTACTGCTGTGGAAAAAATTTTCTCCACAAAATCTTACTACAATAACCTGTCAAACCTTAAGTGTTATTCTTTTAATTTAAAAGTACTTACGCTACTCACTCTGAGCTCACACTTAGAGCTTACACCTCATCTTAACAAGGTTTAGGGTCCTGCAGCACACAGGTGTTGGAAAGCCTCCATACCAGCGATTTCCTAAAACCATAGAAGTCTCCAACTTCAAACTTGTGTTCAGTATATATCAACTTGAGCGTATTAATATCAGCGAAAATTAAGAGACTTAGTTTTATAGTGCTTACTCTGTTATTGTATTGTAGTAGCTTGTGGATTCACACCTTTTTTTTTAAATCATGCACTCCAAGATTGGAGTAGCTTAATATTTACATATATACAACCTAAATAAAATAATACCCTGCATCTATAGTTCTCCACCATCCCATGGACAGCTTCCATGTTTAACAAAAAAAAATCGAGAGTTGGGTGAGGCAGGCAGCCCAAAGTCAGGAAGAATAACAATAAATGTGTTAAACCTACTATTCCTAAGCAATTGAGCATGTGTTGAGTTTGCCTAAACTTTTCTTCCATTTCAAGACAGTGGTTCCCTACAAGCATATGAAAAGAAAAATAATGTAAAATTTGTTGATTCAAAAGAAAAGTGGTGAAGTATAATATTGTATAATAATAATAATAATAATAATAACATGTGTAATAATATATATATAGATATTACTGTTTGACTAAAGCTAGTACAAGCATTTTCAAATACCTGCAGCATCCTACCTCACTTATGTCCTTCCTGGCAATATTAAATCATAGTTGGTGCCTGAAATTCACCACTCTTGCAGGGTCTAAAAGAAAGATTGAAACAGCTATCATAAAAGATAGACTAAAGCATTTTTCTATCACAGATTTCCACATCTAGATATCTGTCAAAGGAGTGAACCTAGCCAATATCAAATGGTGGAGGATACCTTTACACTGATAACATAAAACCTGAGTTCAACAGCTCATAATGTTAGAAGAATAAATGAATCTGATTTCACGTCTGATACCTGATAAGCAAAGTTACAAACCATCCATAGGATGTGAAGTAAGCAACGGCGAGATGTACCCCTATATCAGTGGTGCTGCTGACCTCCATGTAACTATAATTTAGAATGGAATCCATGTCCCTAAATAATAATATGAGATAATATAACTACAATAAACCTCTGATATCCAGGATTAATAGAGCCGACAGGGCACACCGGTATAGAGGAAAATCCCGGATATGGTGTAGAGTTAAGTCTACGGACCCGAAAACCCCAACTTTGCCTACCGCATTTAATATATCATCGGCACAAATGAAGCTACTTAAGAAAGATCATGCCTGTAAGCCCACGACAGCCTTCCATGCCCGCGCTTTTATACGTATATATATATAGAAGCAGTACCAAGGGCCAATATATTTATAGCCGTAAAAATTAAAAAATATGTTACGGAGGTTTACATTTCAAGCCGATGTTGCTGCGCCACCTCCCGCTCACCCTGAGAATATATATCCTTATTATCTACAAATGGTAGACTATAACCAAGCTCACGTCGTCCATATGCCCAACGTCACCCTCTCGCCTGCGCTTTGCGTGGATATATGAAGCTTAGTGCAGGAAGGATGTATCTATAACCGTAAAAACTAAAAATATTACAGGATTCGTCAAACTGCCGCCTTGCCCTTACGCCCGAGAATGTTTTGTGCTTAACCTGCAATATTACGTTATCTCGCTAACGCATACAGTGTGAGAAAAGCCTTTTCCCCATCCATAGTGAATGCTTGGGCATACGTGGCGTCTCTTACCAAGCGATAATTAGTGACTTAAAAGTGAATGAAAGAATTGTCCAGGCGTTGCGGAGGCTCTGGTCACTTCCGCCATGGCCCCAGAACAGGCAGGTGTTGAATTCACTCCTAAGGAGTGAATTAATGCTTGTACACTGACCTATATATATATATTTATATATATATATATATATATATATATATATTTATATATATATATATATCTATATATATATATATATCTATCTCTCTCTCTCTCTCTCTCTCTCTCTCTCTCTCTCTCTCTCTCTCTCTCTCTCTCTCTCTCTCTCTCTCTATCTATATATATATATATATATATATATATATATATATATATATATATATATATATATATATATATATATATATATATCAGGGAAAACCAAAACCATTAAAAAAAAAAATGTTTTTATTTTGTACTCATTCATCCTCCTTCCTTTGAATATTGCTCTGTATGGCTTTCAGCCTGCCAATGCCCATCTTCATCTTTTGGAAGGAAGGGCCTTCAATAATATTAGATTCCTACAACCCAATCTTAATATTTCATTAGACTAGACTCACTAGGCATTGCGGTTGGTAGGAAGTTTGACATTTCTATATAAAACTGTTAGTACTAATGACCATCCTTCATAGTAATCTTCCCCACCTTTTAACCAAGTAGCAGCAGGGATCATGTTTCTTAATGGTCCTTCTGTAGTAGGGATCATGTTTTTTTAATGGAAAAGTGAGATAAAATCATCACTCACACAAACCATAATATATATCAAAGCATTTGTGATCAGTTTATGTATCATCTATTTTGGGGGTTTATATCATGGCACAAATTTGGCCCATAAGCTGCTGCGGTAAAGCCACAAATTTGGAGCATTCGCTGCTACGGGTTAACCATGTTTGTGCTACTAGGTTCACAGAATCCTTAACCCTCTACTTTACGTAAGTTTCCAATAAGTTTCTGTTCCACTCATCATGCATTTCTCAGGCCCGACTGGCCTTTTTTGTAGCCCGATACTCCACATTCCCAGGCGTATTTTACCCTCACAGATGTATCATTACCCCAATAAATTTCGTATCAATGGCTTCATAAAGACTTGTACTAGGACATGTAAATAAAAATAGAGGAAAATATATGTATAAACAATACAAACTTGTTTCAAGTCTCCGTATAAAGTATTGTAGACAATAAATCCTAATTAACTCTTCCCCACTAAGCTATTTCCCCTAAAATTTTGTGGGCCAACTTTATTAGCGAATATATGTTTGAGCTGAATTTAGTGAGGATTCTTATGGTATCCTCAAAATCCTCATACACCTATTAGTTCCCGAGTTACCCGAGAAAACTGAATTTTTTCCCTTTCCGTCAGAGTAAGCGAACAGCTAAAAATGGCTCAAAGCTCATCTCGCTTCTTAGAAAGGTTGCCATATGTTACCATTAAGAAACTTACCCCAACAAATGGAGCTCCATATTTGGCCTTTCACAGAAAACTTAATTTTAATAATTTTTAACTTTTATGGCCGTCGCCGTCATGATGTATGGACCTTTTACCTTTGATGACGCTAATAAATGCATGGTACCGAGAAGGTTAATAGTAGAGCTTTTTCATATATGCGATGCAATACAAATCAGTTTTCAAGATCATTTATCCCTGCCCTAACGAAACTATGGAACTCTCTGCCGGAAGAGGTTGTTAATTATTGTTCATCTAATTCATTCAAAAGTAGGGTTAATTCTTTTCTTCTAAAACACCCTATCTCATTTCCATAGCTATGCTGGGCCCTCCTTAGAGACCCAATCATGTTTGGGGTTAAAGTCATTTTGACTCTTCTTTGGGGCTCCCTCATAGTTCTGATAATGATAATAATAATAATAAGCAAATAACCACTGAATTTCTTTGGCCATTAATAGATGTTTCAAATGTTTCACTGGGTCAGCATGGTAAGAATATCGTCCAACACGTGACACTAAATTTGAGTAAATTGGAGGCCATAGTGACATGTGGCAGTCAGTGAGTCACTCCTGGGTCAGTTGACAGCAGAAGCACCAAGGTTGCCATATTACGAAAGGGTTAATTTTGTAACTGAAAATATCTGGTTATATTATTTGAATGAAAAAAAAAAAAAAAAGCAACTGCATGAATATGAGATATTTATATTATTTGAATGAAAAAAAAGAAAAAGCAACTGCATGAATATGAGAAGAGCATGAGAATGCACACTCAATGCTGTTTTGCAACCCTCTTCTTTATTCCATATTAGCCATTTCTTAGCCACTCATGACAAGGGACCATCCGGTGAATTTCTATTTTAAAAACTATTGTAAATAAAAATCTAACTCACTTATGTCTTTTAGACATGAATGACATAAGAATATTGCAGAAGTTTCAAAGATTTTTGATGAATAGAAAAAATATATGATCTGAAAAAGATTTTTTTAAAATTTCAAAAGCTGTTCAATTTCAATCAGTTCATCACATATTTAGGAAAAACTTTTACATGAATATAAAACTTGCAAGAGGTGAAACAAAAATAAAGAGCCAGATTTTTTTAGTTTTTTGTCTGTTTATTGTCATTGTGCATTCAGTCCTCTTAAAAATGGTACTTAAAACATCAAAATCAGTTAAATTTTGATGGGAGAAATAGGGAAAAATGTGAGAAAAACTGTTTTGAGAAAACAGCCTTTAAAGTTTTTTTCTTTTTTCCCTCCTTTATTCCTAGCTCTCAGATCATTTATTGTTACTAGTCGCCAAAATTACATATTCTAAGTTTGCAAACATATTTCTAAGAATATTCCTGATGCATGCTAGCTCTTGATATTGCACCTGGTCCCCCTTACAATGTAAGTAAAAAAAATTAATAAATAAATGTTTGTGTTTGGGAAGGCGATGGCTGAGTGGTTAGCGTGTGGGCCCCGCATTCACCGCATTCTGGATGACGCGGGTTTGAATCCACCGCTACAACTTGGGATTTTTCAGTCACCACCAAGTGGCATAAAACTACCCACATGCTGTCCTGAAGACCACCTATCAACCCGGACTCTAGAGGAAACCATGCACTTGAATCAAGAATGAGCCAAGAATAGATGAGTCACTATAAATACTTGCCTGCGCCATGACAGGCTGAGGCTGACCACCAGGCCCCTCAAGAGAGCCTACCGGCGCTATACGTTGACACGTAAAAAAAAAAAGTACAGTATGATCATTCTAAGAATGAGGGTTTCAGAAGGCGCCACCTTCCTGCCAGGTTTTATCTATAATATCAGCCTCATACTCTTCACCGACCGTAATTTCTGATTTTTCTTTGATCGTTTGGCAGGAGTCTTTTAGCGTTTTCTCTGTTCTTCCTGGACCTATCTTCATACGACGCTCTGAGCAGGCCATCGGCTCCACATTACACTCTTGACTCTCATGCCTATAGCTTCACTGCCAGACATTTGATTTATCAAAAAAATGCATTAGAAATATTAATAATTACGTGTAATGATATTCTACCATAAATATTGACGTAAACAAAAAACATTGTCCTCCACTTGAGTCAGGGGGTGCATGGGACCTTTAAATTTGCCCTTTAAATACAGAGATTTTTCCGAAACAGGCCACGGGTGAACTGTCCTAGCCCACATGTATCTCTCAGTGGCTTTAACTCGTTTTCCATATTTTTTCCATATTTTTTCGTAAAATCACTACCGGACGGTCCCCTTAAAGTTAGTCAAGGCAGGTGGGTCAAAACACATGTGTTTTAGCCCTTTAAATAAAAAAAATTGTTCTGTATTTGGCTGTCTGAATGCTCCAGCAGATAAAATTCAGTATTTTAAAATTATAAAAAATCCATCACAAAAAAGTCCGTAAAATTATGTATTTGTCATGGGTTGCCCTAAAATACATATAAAGTACATGACGTAACGTCCCTCCCCCTTCCTCCTTCCTCCACCAGCAGCAGGCAGCAGCTGTCAGTCAGGCAGGGATAGAGATGGAGTAGTGACAGAGGGCTGCCACCCGTTCCTTAACCCCTAAAGAACGGGCTAGAGGGCTATTCTCTGCTCACTCACAGAGCGTGTGCGTGTTGCAAATTTTTGGCAAAATAGGTGTTCTTCATCAATGCCATGTGTAGCAATTTCAGACAAAAATAAAATAGCTCATGGTACTTATTCAATTCAATTTTTTTATACATGAAGAAGAAACAAAGTCCCTCAGATGGAGCAAGGCAGAGATATGATGTTGGGAAATACAAATTTTGGCGGGACAGCAGATGACGGGAATTCCCGAAACCTGCCTTTCTCCGCCCTAGCAGGAATTCCCGCCTAATTCCGGCTAACATATGGAATTATTCTGTATTTCAGAGTATGATGTTGCATTCCATTTTAAACTAACACAGAAAGAAATTTGTTCCATATTAGACTGTCTGAATGGGCAAGCAGGTAAAATTTCAGCATTTTAAAACTGTGGTGATGGCATTTTTTGGTCAATCACAAAACCAGTCCGTAAAATTATGTAAATATTTGTCAATGGTCATCCTAAAATATGTGTAGAAATGCATGATGTCCCTCCCTTCCATCTGCCTCCACTAACAGCGGGCAACAGCTGTAAGTCATGGCAGGCTACATTAATTTTAAGGTTGTCACCCTTCCCTAAAAATACAAATTCGTTCCATATTAAGGAGTGAGTTGTCCCATATTTTTCTGAGCTCAAGGTGGCAACCCTCATCGTCATGCATCGGCTTAGTAGCTGAGTGTTTCTCTAGTGTGTGTGTGTGTGTGTGTGTGTGTGTGATGTGTTGTAACTGAAGATGACTCAACAAACAATAGCAGCAAGTGGTGGACCATGTTTTAAAGGCTTCCCGCGGGATGAATCGTGACGGAGAACACCTGGAGGGGCACAACAGTGGGCAGGTGAGCACACCTGGCGGGGGCGGGGGGCAAGGAACAGGGCCGCGCCACAGCCCTGGGCCGCGAGTCGCCGCGCCCTGGGCCTACAGCCGCCTCTCACCCCACCACGGCAGGGCACGGCGGGGCAGACTCACCGACCCCCGGGGCGGCCCAGGAGCCCCGCCAGTGCCCCGCCAGCCTGGCCGACACAACAACGACGCGTCGCCCCTGGCCGAGGCGTGTCAGCCCCCGCCACGCGGCCCCCGGCGCCGGGCTCACCTTCAGGGCCGGTGCCTCGCCCCCGGACTCGTCGTCACTGGAGTAGGACTGCAGGGCGTTCATTGCGCCGTCTCGTCCGCCGCGGCTGTACACTCCAAGATGGCCGGCCTGTGCTCCTCAGTCCGCCGCTCAATATTGGAACCTCCTCGCCTCGCGGCCCGCGCCGACACCCAGGCTCTTCTAAAACTATTTGACACCATGAGCTGCCTCAACACTAAACTTATAAATGAATAGTCACAGATAAAATTACATCTGAATATATTTTGGCTTTTTTTAAGAGCAAAGACCAATAGGCTACTACGACACATAGGTAAGGTGAGTTGGATATGATCCGTGCGATTTATTTATTTTTTTAAAAAGTATGGAGGAGATGCAGTCAGGAAGGTTATTTTTAATATCTGCAAGGAGGTTTTGGAGGAAGGGGAGGTACCACAGGACTGGAAAAAGAGCAGGGTAACTCTGATACATAAAGGAGGGGGAAAGTATAAAGCAGAGATAGGAAATTATAGGCCAATAGCTATCATGAACACCATGGCAAAGGTATTTGGAATAGTAATAAATGAAAAGCTAAAGACCTGGATAGAGACGCAAAAGGTGCCAGGAGAGGAACAGAGTGGATTTAGGAAAGGCAGAGGAGGGCTGGAAAATATATTTACCTTAAAAGAGATTATTGAAAGGAACAAGTTGAAGAAGAAGGAGTTATACCTAGTATTCATAGATCTTGAAAAGGCGTACGACACAGTGAACAGAGAAAAGCTCATTAGAGTGCTAGGACATGTAGGTGTAGATGAAAAGATAGTAAATAGAATACAGAGTCTATATGAGTTTGGAGGCTGCAGAACGCTTAACCTCAGACCTTGCTATCATTTCCGATTGGATAAAGGAACCTTGTGTCCTTCAGTGCCTCAAAAACTCAATTTCTCCACCTATCAACTCGATCGACACAATCTTCCAAACACCTATCCCCTATTCTTCGACAACACTCAGCTATCACCATCTTCAACACTAAACATCCTCGGTCTATCCTTTACTCAAAATCTCAACTGGAGACTTCACATCTCCTCTCTCGCTAAATCAGCTTCCTCGAGGTTGGGTGTTCTGTATCGTCTCCGCCAGTTCTTCTCCCCCGCGCAGTTGCTATCCATATACAGGGGCTTTGTCCGCCCTTGTATGGAGTGTGCATCTCACGTATGGAGGGGCTCCACTCACACAGCTCTTTTGGACAGAGTGGAGTCTAAGGCTCTTCGTCTCATCAGCTCTCCTCCTCCTACTGATAGTCTTCTACCTCTTAAATTCCGTCGCGATGAGCTCTCTTTCTATCTTCTATCGATATTTCCACGCTGACTGCTCTTCTGAACTTGCTAACTGCATGCCTCCCCTCTCCCTCGGCCCCACTGCGCACGACTTTCTACTCATGCTCATCCCTATCCTGTCCAAACCCCTTATGCGAGAGTTAACCAGCATCTTCACTCTTTCATCCCTCACGCTGGTAAACTCTGGAACATTCTTCCTTCATCTGTATTTCCTCCTGCCTACGACTTGAACTCTTTCAAGAGAAGGGTATCAGGACACTTCTCCTCCCGAAATTGACCTCTCTTTCGGCCACCTCTTTTGATTCTTTTTTTAGGAGCAGCAAGTGGCAGGCTTTCTTTTATTATTGTTTCCTTTTTTGTGTGCCCTTGAGCTGCCTCCTTTGTTGTAAAAAAAAAAAAATGAGGGAAATGAGGTGCAGTTCACGTTAGGAGACGGCACTACTGGGTGGTTAGAAAATAATGACGACTTGGTTGTACTAGAACCTGATAGGAACACTCCGTTGATTTTCATCGTGTTGAACATCCTCACTTTCTCCTTTTTTTTTTTTTTTTTGATGCATATAGCGCCTGTAGGCTGTCTTGAGGGTCCTCTTAGACGCCCGTTAGTGGCGCAGGCGAATTTAATTTATAGTGGCTGACGTGTTGTATGACTTGCTTTACCTATGCTGCCCCCCCCCTCCCCCCCGGTGCTCCTGCTTTTTATTTTTTATCTTTTTTGTATATAGTTTGAGAGAGAGAGAGTGTGTGTGTGTGTGTGTGTGTGTGTGTGTGTTGCAGGCTGCCGAGGAGGTAGTGGGAGCAGGGGGAGGGGACACATGATGGAGGGCGGCACAGGGGGTGGTGGTGGGAGGGAAGAAACTCACTCTATCGACACTACGTATTAGCATAATGTCCCCTGCCTCGGTAAGAAACAGCTGGTTGACTTAAATCTCTCTTAGAACCGCTTTTGATCTGTATTAAACTGTCATCACGGGAAGACCTGGTCGTTGCCTACACCAGAAGTTTGTTCATGATGGGCGCTGTAGAGGAGAGCCAGACGTCCTCCTACGACCTCGAGTCAGCACAATAAACAATGGACTGCTGACCATTTATTATTATTATTATTATTATTATTATTATTATTATTATTATTATTATAAGACACGATTCAGGTAGAGAGGGAGGAGTGCAGACACCGTACATTACCTGTCCATCGGCCTCCAAACACCTGAGACGCCGAAAAAGAGAAAATGAGAGAGAGAGAGAGTAAAGAAGACGAGATAATATAGAAAAAGGTATTGGCTATTCGCTTGGTGTTGGGTAGAAGGTGTTGGGCTTCGCTTTCTAACTTTTGCACAAGGAAGGTAAACTCCAGCTTCCTTTCAATCATCGCATGTGGTGTCCAGAATACAAGGAGTGCAATATATCAGTTTTAATGTCGTATAAAAAAAAGTCATGCAAGTCGAGATGAGCAGTGGTGGTAATCCGTCGCCTTCCTGTCGCCAGTTACATCACCGACACGTATGTAGGAAGCGTTTGACAATCCGTACGCACCATTCCAATTAGTACGCATATCAGGAAAAAAAACGCAGGAGAAACTTTTTTTTTAATATACTGGAAAAGGTTCATAATATACCTCATTTACGTCTTTCAGGATTGGCGTTGTTTTGCCGTGGTTTGTGCGCTGTTCGCGAAGTATTGATCAAAAAATGTCGCGGCGCTTTTGTTTTATCTCCTCTCTTGCATTATTCAACCGTCCACCCACACGTACAATAATTATCATCGTGAATTTCAAAGCCTTAATGTACTCACGGGTGCCGGTGATTGACGTATCATATTCAATTTCGTTGGGTTATTTTTGTTAACGTAGGATATATCTACTTCGACGCAATTCAGCAAGTACTTTGTTTGTTATTTATAAACGATTTAGTTTACAAAAGATGGATGGCTGGAAGGTAGACTTAGTTTATAAGAAATACAAGGTAGAAAGGAAGGAGAAGGTAGAAGATGGAAGGTAGAAATGAAGGAAAATATAGAAGATGTAGGATGAAAGGTATATTTGGTTTATAGAAGATGAAAGGTAGAAAAAAAGGAGAAGGGAGAAGAAGATAGAGGGAAGGTAGAATTAGTTTATAGAAGACGGAAGGCTAGAAAGTAGATTTATGGTAGATGGCAGGCAGAAGAATACAGAAGATGGAAGATAGAGAGTAAATTCAATTTATAGAAGATGGAGGGAAAAGTCTGTCCGAAGGAAACTCTTAGAATATCATTATCCTCAACATCTTCCTCACCATCTCTTCTTTTTCTTTGTTTTTGTTTTTGTTTTTTTCTTTTTTTTTCTTTTTTTCGCTTTCTTTTTCTTCTTTTTTTTCTTCTTTTTGTCTTCATTTTCTTCTTCTGCTACTTCTACTTCTTCTTCTATTTCTTCATCTGCTTCTCCTTTTTCTTTTCTTTTTCTTTTACTTTTTTTTCTTTTTTCTTCTTCATCTTCATTTTTACCTTCATCTACTTCTTCTTCCTCCTCCTCCTCCTCCTCTCCTTCTCCTTCTCGTAGATATATATGTAGATGCGGAGCTATAGCTTTTTGCAACGTGCTCCTCCTCCTCCTCCTTCTCCGTATCCTCCTCCTCCTTCTCCTCCTCCACCTCTTTCTCCTCCTCCTTTCCCTCTTCCTCTTCATCGTCTTCCTCTTCATCCCTCATCCTATTCACTATTCCACTTCCAATGTTGTGGGAAGTGATCGCTAAGAATTGTCGTAACGTGGCAGGTTTCTTAAAAGCTTTGTGAAAGTCATCGCGGGATAAGATAGCTCTGGAAACGCACCGCTATTATTCTGATTTCCGTGCAAACTGAAAGGAAAATTCACTCGAAGGAAACGCATTAAACCACCACAAAAGAATCAGAGAAATAATCATACACGAATACAAGGGATCATCTTCTCTGTTCCCTCTCCCTACCCCCCCCCCCCAAACACACACACACACATACCCACACACACACCCACACACACATCCACACACCCACACAAGTAAGGTCGGGTTAGCCAATTAGTGTCTGATACAATAGATGGAGTCGTGTTTCCGGGCACCGCTCACTAGCAAGTCTCGCTCTGTTTTCCGGTCAAACACTTCGAAAGGAATATGTTATACTTTTATCTTTTTTTCTTTCCTTTTAAATACGGTATCGCTTTGGTTTTAGTGTGGAAATAGTAGCAGTCTCTCTCTCTCTCTCTCTCTCTCTCTCTCTCTCTCTCTCTCTCTCTCTCTCTCTCTCTCTCTCTCTCTCTCTCTCTCTCTCTCTCTCTCTCTCTCTCTCTCTCTCTCTCTCTCTCTCTCTCTCTCTCTCTCTATTTTAATTTGTTGTCGTTGGTAGGTTGTGCATGTATACTTCATTAGAAAAAAATAGATTAAGCAATATTATTTTTGTGTCTCAGTTCATGTAAGATTCAAAGTGTAAAAAATAAAATACGAATAAGTGCATGACTGAGTAGAGTTACCGGCCACCCAGAACTTCACATTCCAGCTTAAAACAAAAGACTGCTATGTTGAATAGTAAGAGATTGTCTGTTGCACCCTTCTCCCTCAACACTCCACTAAAAAAAATAAGTGTCCATTGATGTGTGTGTTAGTGTGGATGTTGCGTCTTCCGTTACCTCAATATGACAGATGGTACGATACTGGTACGATGCGAGATACTAAGGCGTAGACAGACGCTTTCCCTTCATACCACGGCAGCGTTGTCAAACTATCGTACTCATCGCATTTCATTTTCGTAGTTTCTGACCGATAACTAGAGCTAAAACAAACAAACACTCATCAATAAAAAGGAGTTTTAACGCTAACTTCAATTTTCTATCGTTATTTGTATAGGTACGAGAGTTTGAGGCTGAAAAGTAATAAATACGAAGTGGTGAATACGATAATCTGGCAACGCTGTACCGCGGTGCCATAAATAGAGCATACGAGCACGGACATCGGAAAGGTGGGTTGGCAGGAGTGGATCAGTCATAGAACAGAAACATCGTAGCCTTCTCGGAAAAAAAACAAGCAAACAAACAAAAATTAATGATATCTTACGAACGTGGCAGGACATTGAAGACGAGTGCACGGCAAGGCAAGCTCGTAATTTTCATCTGTCTAAACTTCGCTGACAAAAAGTAACAAAATGAAAGTCGGATATAGACCATCAGATCCCAAACACATGGATCTGTATTCCCTGCATGTCGGAAAAGGTCTTCTGGATGGGATGAGGGCGCGAGGGGGGCTGGAAACTTTTTTACTCCAACAAACCATATTTCGACGTTTTCTTTCCATTTTCGTGGTTTAATTTCAAGAGGAGGAAAGTATTGGTCTCTCGCTTCAAGAGGGCGGCGGCGTCCTCAAGGAAAAGTAAAAGTCGTTGGGATTGTTTTAATTAATTTGCAAGCTCTTCTAGTGACGCAGAGTCTGGCCTGGTTTTGAAATATGTATTTGGTATTTTTGGGGACAGTTTTCTGTGTCTCAGTCTGTCTATCTGTCTGCTGTCTCTGTCGGTGTCTGCCTGTTTTGCTATCTCTTTCTTATTTCGATTCTCTCATTTGTCACTTTGCCGCTGTCTGTCTGTCTGTCTGTCTGTAATGTCGGTCGGTCGGTTCGGTCGGTCGGTCGGTCGGTCGGTCTCTCTCTCTCTCTCTCTCTCTCTCTCTCTCTCTCTCTCTCTCTCTCTCTCTCTCTCTCTCTCTCTCTCTCTCTCTCTCTCTCTCTCTCTCTCTCTCTCTCTCTCATTCTCTCTTTTCTCCCTAAGGGGCCGGTCTAATGCTGGCCTCGTCCCCGTGGTGGAGAGGAGGCAGAGAGAGGCGGAGGCAGCGGCAGCGGGGACGGAGGCGGGGGCGGGAACAGGGACGGGGTCGGGGGCGGGAGCGGGGACGGGGGCGGGGGGCGGGAGCGGGGACGGGGGCGGGGGGCGGGAGCAGGGACGGGGGCGGGGGCGGGAGCGGGGACGGGGGCGGGGGGCGGGAGCAGGGACGGGGGCGGGGGCGGGAGCAGGGACGGGGGCGGGGGAAGGGGGCGGAGGTGGCGGGGATGGGGACTGGGTAGGTATGTGGTGAGAGGAAAGTGGGAGAGAATTACATATTTCCTGCCTCCCTCTTACTTTCTTTCCCTCTATTTTCCTGGCCTTGTAATACTACTCACCAAGAATTCTAAAGTCTCTTGCTGCTACTGTTGCTACTGTGTAGGGAATACGTGTTTATACAAGAAGAAGGGGGAAACAGCCTTCGCAACCCCTACCCTCACACACACACACACACACACACACACACACACACACACACACACACACACACACACACACACACACACACACACACACACACACACACACACACACACACACACACACACACAACTTTCTTTCTGTGTGGCGGCGAGCTTACGCGACTGAGGACAAAAGAGATAAATAGACAGACAGGCAGATAGATAGATAGATAGATATAAAGATATATAGATAGATATAAATATACAGAGATAGAAAGAGAAACAGATAGAAAGATAAGTTTCTCTCTCTCTCTCTCTCTCTCTCTCTCTCTCTCTCTCTCTCTCTCTCTCTCTCTCTCTCTCTCTATCTCTCTCTCTCTGTACATATACAGAGAGAGAGAAAGAGAGAAAATCAAGGCTAAGTAGTGTACGTCCCCGGGGGTGGATGTGAGGAAGGAAAGTGGAGTACCGCGGGGACTGACGTGGCGTGGCGTGGCGTGGCGTGGCGTGTGTTCTGGGTGAGTGAGGGCGTGGGGTGGGTGTCCTGGGTGAGTGAGGGCGTGGCGTGTGTGTCCCGGATTGGTGGGGGCGTGGCGGGTCTTGTGGGAACAGGTAAGGTAAGGGATGGGTGCCTCAGATAATGCAGATGTGTTGCTCTGAGGGACAAGGTGCGTAAGAAGCTCGTTATCAGGTGTATTACCAACCATTATCTCCTCTTAAACGCCGAAGCTCAGCGAACTCTCCCGCACTCTTCGTCCGAGTTTTCTGCGATATATGAGGAAGATTTATGGCTCTCTCTCTCTCTTTCTCGCCTTCTTTCTTTTTTTCTTTTTTTCTTTCTTTCATTGTTTTTTAATCTTATTTTCTTTCTTTTTTTCTTTCTCTTTTATATTTCTTTGTTTCTTCAATGATCTAATTCTCTCTTTCTTTTCTTGTACACTTTTTCTTTTTCTTTTTTCTTTTCTTTTTTTTCTTTTTTTCTTTCTTTCATTCTTTTTAATTCTTTCATGCTTTTTTCCTTCTTTCCTTTTCTTTCATTCTTTTTCATCCTTTCATTCGTTCATTCTTTTCATTCATTCATTCATTCAATTTTTCATTCTCTCTCTCTCTCTCTCTCTCTCTCTCTCTCTCTCTCTCTCTCTCTCTCTCTCTCTCTCTCTCTCTCTCTCTCTCTCTCTCTCTCTCTCTCTCTCTCTCTCCTGGTGGTGCGGGAGGGCAGTGGGCGTGGCAGGAATGGACGATGGGAGGCACTAGGGCGTCAGCGGCAGGAGGGAGGCGGTGGGTGCATGGAAGAAGAAACAGAGGGACTGAAGGAAGAGGGGAGGCACTAGGGCGTCAGCGGTGAACAGTGCTGGAATGGAATTAGTGGCAGAGATTCTTTCCTACTGCTCTTTGGGAATGAGGAAAATATGATGATGTTTTGTGGAGTATATTGTAGTCATTCGCATACAACACGCAATACTACTACTACTACTACTACTACTACTACTACTACTACTACTACCACTAACACTACAGTCACAAGAAACACACACACACACAAACACACACACACTCCTGTGGATTAAGTTTCAAGGTCTCCAAGACCCTCACCGCTTGGTTTGGACTCCAGGACTTTCATTTATCCGACGTAACTTCTGACGCGACTCAGTCCACAAGCTTTAAGTTTTAAGTGCTCCCTAACCACGAATTCCTCGCCGAGTGGATATGCCGTGAGTGAGTGCGTGAGTGTGTGTTGGGGGGGGGTGCGTGTGCGTGTCTGTATGTGGGGGAGGGGGCAGGAAACTATACATTAACTTCTATTAAAGGGAAAGTCAGTAAGGACAAGAACTAAAGCAAGATAGTCGAAGTACTCTCCTAGAATGCCGTGACGACCCCAATCGACAGCCGCTCAGGGGGGAAAAGGAAGGCCAACAAGTCCCCCCCGGCACGGCTGAATAATCTTTGCTTGCCTAGTCCCATGGGAAGTAATTTCTCTCATTATCAGAAAGTGCATTGAAGTCGCTAAAGAAATGACCAAGATTTGTAGTACTTTACGATTCACTTTGGAGAATGGGGTTGATGGTAAAATCTTTGTTTCGTTTTAAGATGAAGCACTTAGCTGAGCCTTCACGACCACCTTATACCACCAGCCATTGTTGACACGACCTTCATCCTCACCATCAAAGTTATCATCACTATCATCATCATCAGCAGTCATTATTAGCCCGCTGCCAGATGAACGGTTCTCCACCTCTCCCTGTCTAATGTAAGTGCATTGCATCCAGATCGGACAAATGTTCTTATTTCATCTTCCTGTGTTGTCTGTTGGCTATGATCTCTTAGAATAATTCCTTGATTGCCACTTTCTTCCCTTGGTTGTTCCTGTGTTTTCAGATCTGCTTATATGACTTGCCCGTATTCACTTTTTGTTCTAGTTATTAGAAAATCTCCAACATTTGTCTGCTCCCTAATTGTGATGCTCATTTTTTATATATTTGCCGCCTATAGCGTCGGTAGATTCTCTTGAGGACCTGGTGCATGGTCCCAGTCCTCGGCCTACCCTTGTTGTAACTGTGATACACTCAGCATATTTTGACATGTTGTAGGGTCGACTTTTACATGTTTTAGGCCAAAATTTTAAGTTCCTAAGCCAAATATTTTTCTTTGGGATACCAGTGAGTGATGCTTAGTGCGGTAATTTCTGAAAATGGAGCCTCCTGAATTCCACGTAATGATACAGGGGAGGCGGTGGCTGTATGGTTAACGTGCCGGTCCCGCGTTCGCAGCGTTCTGGATGATGCGGGTTCGAATGCGCCGCTACCACTTAGGATTTTCCAGTCACCGCCAAGTGGCCTAAAACTACCCACATGCTGTCCTGAATACCACCCATCAACCAGGACTCTAGGGTAACTGTCCAAGGGAAATCAAGAATGAGTCCCGGGGGGGCAGCATGAGCCAAGAGTAGATGGCGCCACTTTAAACACTTACCTGTGCCATTACGGGTTTGGACATGGACAGACCACTAGACCCAGGAAAGCATACCGGCTCTATAGGCCAGGCCGTAAAAAATAAAAATCTCATAAAAACAACTAAACTCAAAAGAAATCTACGCAGATTTAGTGAATATTTTAGGTGACTCTTCTTCGAACTTCGTTGTCAATAAATCGTGTCATGAGTTTAAGATGGGCAGGGAGTCGTGTGATGATCCCCCACGCCCAGGTCGCCCCAGCACAGTGACCAATGATGGAAACATTAACAGGGTCCACTATATGGTTATGGCTGACACGACACTGACTATACGCAAAGTAGCAGAGGATACTGTGGTGTCATATGGCACAGTACAGTCAGTTGGTTGATGTTTTAGACATAAAAAAAATGTTGGCCAGATGGGTTCCGCGGATGTTGACAGCTAATCAGAAGAGACAGCGGGTGATCACTTCTCAACAGCGCCTGTCCAAGTTCCAGAGTAATCCAGATGACTTCTACAGATGGTTTGTAACATTGGACGAGGCCTGGACTCACCACTTCGATCCCGAGACGAAAAGGCAATCATGGAGGGGAAACACCATGGTTCCCCTGTCACTCGTAAATTCCGCCAACAACCCAGTGCTGGCAAGATTATGGTATCGGTCTTCTGGGATGCCGAGGGAATTCTCATGCATGATTGACTGATTGTATCGTGGACATCACAGGTGACTACTACGTCACCCTGATAAAAAAACGTGCGAGAGGCAATCAAAGAGAAGAGGCGGGGGAAGTTGAGGCATAAAGTCATCTTCCACCGGTCAGTGCACCTGCCCACAAGTCAGCTGTTGCGATGGGTGCCATAAAATGAAGCTGGTTTCGAAATTGTACAGAAATATATATTTTTTAAGGGCATTCAGATGTTAAATCAAAGATTGTCTAAGTATATTGAAGTGAAGAAAGATTATGTTCAGAAAAAAACAGCTCTATATGTTTTTCTTGTAGCCTAAGTCGATAACTTATTGATCCACCCTCGTAGACATGGATATGTAAGCCTTGTTTTGGATATTCGTACCCTGTTGCTATGAGTCCTCGAGCTCGTACTCGAGTCCTGGCGGGAGGAAGCAGTTTACCTTCACCTATGGGTTGACTTACAGGTAAGCTTAACACTCATGTTACAATGAAAATTGTTCCCCAGGAAAAGGGATTCTTATCCATTGCAGACTCAAGGGTCAGGAGGAGGAGGGCAGAGCGCCGGGGCATTACTAGGCTTATCGTGTCCGAGGTTACCTATCCTCTCACATGAACTTTGGCCTGTGTGTGTGTGTGTGTGTGTGTGTGTGTGTGTGTGTGGTGACAGAGCTAGATAGATATAGTCGACAAAGGTAAATAGTTATAGTTGCTATGCCAATCAATCAATGTAATGGAAGAGACACAAGTGGAAGGAAAATAAGAGTACAGTCATGAAGGAGGAGGAGGAGGAAGAGGAGGAAGACTAGAAGGAGGAAGTGGAGGAGGAGGAGGCAAAAGAAGACAAAGTGAAAGTAGGGAACGTTGAAGAAGTTGCGGCTAGGAGTGTGTCGGTGGAAGTGGTGGTCAGTGAAGTTAGGAGAAGTCTCGGTCTTGTAGTTTATTGGATAAGATGTTGCAGCCGCGGCGAGACGGGTTCGAGCACCACTACCCACCAACCTGGCCTTCCGGAGCCTGCTGAAATATTTAACAAGAACGAGATGTGATCCTAATTTCCTCAGATTCTTCACTCTCCAGACTCCCTTTCCTTCGAAGTCCAGATCGTCAGAGAAATGGTTGAACGAGAAATGGGTGGACGAGAAATAGGTGGACGAGAAATGGGTGGACGAGAAAGAAAGAAAGCGGGAGAAGAGTAAGGAAAGGATGGAAGTGTGGAGAGAAAAGAAGAGAGGATAAAGAGAGTGAGGAAGCATCTGAGGAAGTAACACGGTGAAAATTTTAATAAAGCAGCAGTGGTATTGATAGTGGCAGTAGTAGTAGTAGTAGCAATAGTAGTAGTAATTGTTGTTGTTGTTGATGCTGTTGTAAGAGGAGGAGGAGGAGAAGGAGGTGTGAGTGAACTGAATCAAGATGCAAAACATGGGATGAAAAGGGCAAGTAAAGCAAGTAAAGACAAGTAAAGGGCGAGTAAATAGGTGAAGAAGAGAGAGAGAGAGAGAGAGAGAGGGGGGGGGGGGGTAGGGTTAGGAGGGAGCAAAGCCGAGACGGGCGAGGCTGTGGTGCAACATTAAACACGGCGCAGCGGCCACCTAATGGAGGAAAAGTGATCTCAGCTCGGGGTTCCCTTCGGTCCGGCTGAGCCTCCTGCAGCGCCCCGCCCCGCACGCTGAACCGCCGCGCCACGCCCGCCAACATACACGAACCTGAATGCTACGGTGAGAGATCAATGTTAAGGGAACGCAAGGGAAAGAAGTCTGTACTAAATGTTTTGCTTATAGCCTCGCTGCGTGATTTTGTTGTATGCGCCAAAAGTTAGTAATATTCCATCATTATCTAATATATTTCAGTAGTTACAAAAAAAAGAAGGTTAAATATTATCTACGTGCATGCGGGTGTTCGGTAAGGGGAAATCAAAAATGCACTGATGTACTTAATTAATTAAAATTTTTGTTGGGTCAGACTTATTATGGAGAATAATGATTTTGAGAGACCTGAAGAAACCTAATCTATTAGTAAAAAGTGAGAAGGTGTGGATACTTTAGTCGACATAATATAAAAGCTGAGCAGATTCCAACTTTCTGTAGATACTCACATCCCCTTCCTCAAGACCAAGGAACACTCACGATCACTTGCCATCAATCACGCCAGTTCTGTAAATAGTATTTCTTCAGTTAAAAAAGAGAAAATGGGAAACAATAAAACAATAGGATATTCATAAATCTACAAATACTACTACAATATTACTGCACATTATCAAAATCTGGTAATATTACTTAGGTAGGTGTAGGCTCACTGGCGTCATTAAACTATATCATCCTATCTCCAGTCTAGGTCGTGGAATAGTTATGGGGCTTCATCTGAGCAGCGAACATTACATTAGTTGCCGCTGTTTGATTACCTAATGACCAAACTCTTGTAGCTGATGTATATTAAGCTTTAATTATAAGCAACAAAGTTCTTCCAAGACACACACACACACACACACACACACACACACACACACACACACTCGGGCAGGTTGTCGTCGCCGCAGTCCCCTCCTCCTCCTCCCGTTGCCTGTCGTATCGGTCGTTCCCATCTCCCTCTCCGTCGGCCAGTCCGCCCTCGTCCCTCTTTGATGCCCCTCGTCTTTTATCAAGCCCTGGAGACACCATTCACTGCCTTGCTTCATGATGTTTACGCGGCGGTTGTCTTTTCCTGTGGCCTTTGATTTATGTTAGAGTCTTGTAGTTTATGTAAGCAAATGCATCGCCAGTTTTTGCGCAATGCTTAGACTATATCGTTGATTCCTTTTCATTATACAAGCTTATTAGACTGATGCGTGCTCGTGTTTGTTAGTTTATATATTTGTCTGTTTATGTGTGTGCTTCTCTATATTTTCCCTTTTTTTTCTAAACACCCTAAAATGAAAAAGAAAAAGATTGAGCGTTTCGTTGACAATATTTCATCAGCAATGTTCCTATGTTAACACAGCGTCGCACATTGTTTTATTTTTTATTTATTTTTATGTAGGCTACCCTCAGTCGCGACTTTTCTTTCACTTTGCTACAAACACCGCCCGCGGCCTTCCCGGCGCTCCCCGACAGTCACTTGTTGCGGCCTCGGAGGAAATAACAAAAGAATTACGACCGCCCGCCGGGTACACCGCATTACACGCACCGCGAGTATTTGACTTCTTTTTCTCCTTATTTGCGGCCTGTTTTATTATTGTTGTTATTGCTATCGTTGTTACTATTACTATTATTATTGTTATTGTTATTATTATTATTATTATTATTATTATTATTATTATTATTATTATTATTATTATTAATTTTTTATCACTATTATTATTACTATTATCATCATCTTCAACATCATCATTATTGTTATAATTATTATTATCATTATTATTATTGTTTTTATTATTAACATCGTCATCATTAGCATTACTATCATGTGTTCGTTAAAAATTATGAATCTCTCCATTAGCGAATATGTAACAAAATTTCCGTGATTACCATACACCAATAAGGTCTTAATAACCTGGAATGATCATAATACACAAGCGCGTTTGTTTACTCGTTCAGGACCCGAGTGTAATTTTGTTATTTTAAGCTTTTTTGGGTTCCAGCGCGACACACACACACACACACACACACATTATTATTATTATTATTATTATTATTATTATTATTATTATTATTATTATTATTATTATTATTATTATTATTATTATTAGTAGTAGTAGTAGTAGTAGTAGTAGTAGTAGTAGAAGTAGTAGTAGTAATAGTAGTAGTAGTAGAGTAGTAGTAACAGCAATATTGTTCTAGCTGCACTAATTACGTAAAGAGGATATCAACAAGAAACAATACCATCACCACCAACAACAACAACACCACCACCACCAACAACAACACCAACACCACAACCACCACCACCACCAACACCTGCAACAACAACAACAACAACAACAACTCTAGCACTAGCAAAGGACTCGAACGTTGGAGTGGCCAACACACAGGAGCGCTGAGCTTTACGCCACGCCTCTGAGTCACAGCAGAGGGAGGGAGGGAGTGCCATCAGGTGCCTGGAGTGGCGGAGGGGAGGTGGCATGCTGTCCGTCACACCCTGCCTGCCCTCCATATTATAAGCTGACAAATCAAGGAATTCCATTTTCATTGTGGCGTCTCACGATGGAAAACTATAAAAAAAACTATCTTAAGCTTAACTCGTGTTTCAATAGATCACCAACCTCTCACAAGAAGTTAAAGTGATACTGTGGACGCTATTATGAAGTCAAGAAAACCTACAGAAAAAAAAGACCAACAAAAGAAACAACACTCACGATGGAAAACTATAAAAAAAACTATCTTAAGCTTAACTCGTGTTTCAGTAGATCACCAACCTCTCACAAGAAGTTAAAGTGATACTGTGGACGCTATTATGAAGGCAAGAAAACCTACAGAAAAAAAAGACCAACAAAAGAAACAACAAAAACGACAACAATCACAGCAACAGTCCACCTCCAATGTTTTACGAAATGTCAGGTGAAAATAACACAACAGTAACAGTCTCCCTTTACTCGGGTGTTACCGTTGCTACTGCGCATATTTTATCGGACACTTACCGACTTTGCGGCGATGATATGCGTTGCTTCACATGATGTTACCTCGGCGCCACTGGCTCGTCTCGCCCCAGGGAGCGGAGAACGACGAGAAATGCGACGACGGAGAAAGAGAGGAAGAAAAGAAGCGGAGGGGAAGAGTAAGAAGAAATCGAACCCCAAATCTGTTCCAAAGATCGTATCCTCTCGTTGGTAATTGGCTACTCTCACACGTGGCAAGATTGAGCACGTTTGGTGGTGGTGGTGGAGGGGGGTAGTAGGGAGTTACTTTTTGTTTTCTAATAGTTAGGATAATGGTGGCATCGATAGTTTCTATTTTCGGTTTCGTAACACTGCAAGTCTCCTTCTCTCTCTTCTAGCACTAACGAATGATGTGTATTTTTGTTGTCGAGGTCTTGCATTCTCGGTCCTGACTTATCTCTACATCATGCATCACTCCTCCTCCTCCTTCTCCTCCTCCTTCTCCTCCTCCCCCTCCTCCTCTTCCTCCTCGTCTCCTTATTCTTTTTCAGATCTCATGATAATGGTGTTGCCTATTTTTACGAGAACTCACGATAAAAGTGAATTGAAAAGACAAGCGGTGAGTGGTGAGGAAGGTCACGATTGGCAGTAAACATTTTTTCTACTGGGAGGTGACTGCAATATCCGTACGTACGTAGCTGCTTGGACTCAGCGTTTGTAGTCTACTCATTATAGCGTCCTGTCCATGTTTATTTTACTATTCCGCTACATCCTCGTCAACCCGTTCGCTGCGATTGACACGGTTTTCGCCTTCACTGGTAGCCTGGTAACACATATTCCCAGGTCTTTCTCTGCCTCTGTGGTGGATAGTGGAGTGTTTCCCATGTGGTACTGGTATGCTGGATATCCCCTCCCAATGTACATAACTTTACATTTTCTTCATTGAATTGTAGCAGCCACTTTTTGTTGCATTCTTGTAGCTTGGTGATGTCTTCTGGTAGGAAATCCGCAGTCAAGGGGTTAAAGGTGTCCCGTTAACCATAAGCCTCACCCCTGTTCCTAAAGGTTCCTTATTCTCCACACACCATTCCTCACGCTACACCCCTGCTGGACCCACTACGAAACACACACCTCATTCCAACACTATAAATAAAGCTACACAAGTTACGACTTCATTACCAGCTGTCAGTGTAAGGCGAGACGACGGGGAGAATATATGTTCGTAGAATAATCATTTCTCATTAGGTTTCTGTTTGATCTTTGTGTGCTCTCCTTTGGCGCCATTATTCATGCATATAGCCTTCGATCCCCCCGCAGCACAGCACCTCGCCGCCGCACTGTTGATCTGCTCTCGTACCAAGCAACATTCCAACACTTCATTCCCACTTCTTGTAAGACCATACCCAAACAAATCATACCTATCACTACAGACACAATATCTTCTCGTCGTGCCCGTACATCTCCCATACCACGAAAACACCGCGTTTCAGTATCACCACCGAGTTGCAACTTCTGCCATTCGTCATACTCCCTCGCCACACATAGCTCCGCCATTCTCCTATCTCACACAGCACTGTTCCCGGCACTTGACACATTTCCGCTATTCTCCTCCTTCACCTACGTCACGCTCCGAATGTTCACACCCACACCAATGCCTCCCACGCCTGCTATTCATTCCCTGCCACACAACATCGTGTAAAACTGAGTTCGTGTATGGAAGGAAAAAATGTAATACTGAACACTGGCATGCCTGAACCTGCAGCTGACGACAGTATGAAAGAAATGTGTCCCATGAGTTGTAATTTAATACGTTCAAGGTCATTTAGTTCATCTTCATTGACTTCATTCTCAAAACATTCCAAAAATCCAACTTTATTATACCTTCGTATGTCACCTAAAACAGCCTAGTTTAAAAATAACGAAGAAAACCTTTCCTAATAAGATTTGAACTTTTCTCCAGTGCCGCCATTTTATTGGTAACAGAAACAAGTTTCAAGTTGCAGCATTATAATTTTTCATTATGAATTTTTATTGTGTTAAAAAGAGAGGAGATTTTAAAAGTATCGCTACCCGCTTCACCTCGGGCCATGTTCACAAGCCCCTTGTCAGTGGTGGCTATTTGGATAACACTGGAAGACAAACAAAGGTTGAAGATATTTTAGTGACGATCAAAAATAAGAGCTGAATTTGGACAGATTATGTCATGCGTAAAACGGATAACAGATGAACCACCAAAGTAAAAGACTGACAACTCTGAAAACACAACTCTCAGGGTAGACGGAGAACCAGGTGAAGATATAAGATTAGAACATTTGCCGGAGCAAGATGAGTAGTGCGTGGATATCAAACAGCTATGTGGGAAACATTTGGAAAGGCCTTTGTCATGCAGTGGACTAATACTATATATAATAACCTACGATAATGCTAGTGGTGGTGGTGGTGGTGATGATGATGATGATAGTGACCTAGCTTTTCATAATGTTGTTTCCGTTCCTCTTTCCATCGTCGACTTTTCCACATATTACCACTACCTACTACCACCACCTTCTCAACTACCATCCTAAATCACCACCCCCTCTTCTGCCTATAATTCTGGCTACCATCCGCTCATCCAAAATCTCTCAGCTCCCCTACACCACCATAATTTTCCTCAGCTTCATCTTCACCCTTTTCTCTTACTGATCCTTCACCACTTACCTACATACCTCCCATTGCTCCTACCACATAATCTACCACTTCAACGACTCGAGCCTAATCTCCATCACCTCATCTCCTCTACACAACCATCACCTTAGCAAATCTTCATCCTTTCCTCTCATCGTCTAACTCCCATAACTCATCACCGAATCGAGCCTCACTTTCAACACCTCTTATATTACTCATCACCACCCATTCATCTCCTCTACCATCATCCTCTTCTCTTAATGTATACCTCCATAAGTCATCTAAGACATTATCTAAGCATCCCCTTACCACCATTAACATCATCACCACCGTCACCACTACCATCATCTTCATCCCCTTAAAAAAAACAAAAAAACATCCATCACTTGCAAACTCTCCGTACTCCAGCATCATTATGATCACCTTCATCAACTGCACGAGCATCTGCACCGGCCCATCTCCGTCTCATTTCATTATCCTCATTTGGTCGCCCAGGAGCTAGAGGCGGAGGGCGGCATATTGGCAGGTGGGCGGCGGCTGACGGGGGATCTTGTGGGGCGCGAGTCTGGGCCACGCAGGTGAGGAGACACTAATGAGACACTTTTATCGACGCGACTGCTTCTTGGAGGTGACACACGAATACTTCAGAGCTCCCTTAACGTTGACGAGGAGGAGGAGGAGGAGGAGGTGGAGAACGAGGAGGACAAGGGCAAGGAGGAGGAGGAGGAGGAGGAGGAGGAGGAGGAGGAGGAGAAGGAGGCGGAGGAAGAGGAGGAGGAGGAGGACGGGGAGAAGGACAAGGGCAAGGAGGAGGAGGAAGAGGAGAATGAGGATGAAGAAGAGGAGGAGAAGGGGGAAGAAGATGAGGAGGAGGAGAACGAGGAGGAGGAGGAGAACGAGGAGGACAAGGGCAAGGAGGAGGAGAAGGAGGAGGAGAAGCAGAAGCAGGAGGAGGAAGAGGAGGAGAAGGAGGACGGGGAGGAAGAGGAGGAGGACGAGGGCAAGGAGGAGGAGGAGGAGGAGGAGGAGAAGCAGAAGCAGGAGGAGGAAGAGGAGGAGAAGGAGGACGAGGGCAAGGAGGAGGAGGAGGAGGAGGAGGAGGAGGAGGAGAAGCAGAAGCAGGAGGAGGAAGAAGAGGAGAAGGACGGGGAGAAGGAGAAGGAGGAGGAGGAGGCTTCACGGACGAGAAGGAAGAGAAGCCCTAACTGGATGACGGGAAGGGTGTCCATTATAGAAATTGATTTAGTGTTCATTTAACTTTTTTTTTCTCTTCAAGTTTTCATGTTCGTTGGCTTTCCCCGGCGCAGGTTACCGGAAAGGGGAAACCATAAACTTTCCCCAGTGAAACGATTTAAAACATGCATATTTTAGGGACTTTTTACCGGGATGCTTCTGGGTACGGCTACGGCTCGCATCCCAGCACCGGGTTGAGATACACCACTCGCTAAGTTGCCGTTTTAACAGCTTCCAGTCTGCCTCTACGGTCGAGTTGGCAGCTGGCATTTCCTTAACCTCATAGATATTGAGTTTTTTCGCTCAATATGTATACTAGTAAAGGTTGTTCAGGAAAGTTTAGTATTGCCGCAGATGGAGGAAATAGACAGTGGGTGGTTATTAAAGATATATACATAACTAACTAGGCACGTGTTCTCAGACGCTTTCGGCTCTCACCATAAATATTTCCGGAGATCAGAAAGGAGATACGTCGAGTTCTCACGAGTGTTTTTCACGTCCATGGTGCACAAGCCTTGTCAGACTTTTACTTGGCTCATAAAACTACCCATGGAAATGCCTACAACTCCCACAAAAGCCTTATCAATGGTGCGTGTATAAGCTCTGAAATACTTGAGAGTATGGCTCTAAATACCAATGGAGGGAGGCGCACAACTCTTAACACTGTTGAGAGGCTTGCAAATGGCTCGTAACGCTAATGCTTGAAATATAATGGAGTCGTCGTGAGATATGTTTGAAACTCACTCCTCCATTATACATGTTAACTAAGCACTCCGGTTGGGTTGTAGTGCGGCCAAGACCCCGCCACAGGGCCAGCTGGCACCCATAGCTCGAGGCCAGGCCACGGCAATCAGCGGCCAGGCCCCGTCGTGTTCATCCTCCTTTAATTAACGGTTGGTCGATGAGTGAGAATAACTCGATGAAGTCAGGGAAAGGGAACTAGGATAACTAGGAGAGCTCAGATGTCGCAGTTAGTCCTATGTCCCCGGGTAGGGTGTTCACGCCTTGTTAAAGACCCAAAGATCGAGGTTAATGAGGCGAGTGCAGCGGCAAAGAGCGTAAATTAGAGTATGTTGTGCTGAGTCCTTAGTCATGTATCTAGTGAGAAATGAATACCAAAAAATAGATAAGCACCTTTGGACACACGCCAAGATACGCCACATATATTACGGAAGCTGTTGTACATATTTACGTTGATGTTGATTTTTTTTTTCGAATGAAGTATTAAAATGAAAACAGATAATCTCTAAGAGTTGTAAGTAATTATTTTCTTACTCGCGAGTCGTCAACCAATACAGATATAAGTACTTTTCTAAATGATAAATCAGCGAGAGGTTTATCACACGTCACCAGGTACTCAAGGCGGGAGGAGTTGCGTAGGAGGGCAGGAGGCAGGTCATCGTACATCGTTCAGGCTCGCGCCCTTTTTATTCCGTCTCTAAAAGGAGAACCGTCTACCGAAAAAACACTTGAGTCAGTAATTACTTTGGTGAATGAATAAGTAAATACGTCCATAATGAATTCATTCCGTACATGTTAGTAAGGCTACATAAGTTACGACTTCATTACCAGCTGTCAGCGTTGAGCGAGACGACGCGGGGAATATATATGTTCGTAAAAATGTTTCTCGTTAGGTTTCCATTTGATCTTTGTGTGCTCTCCCTTAGCGCCACAATTCATGTATACAGTCTCCGATTATTTAGAGGAGCTCAGACTTAAGCCTCCTTGACTAGAAGTACCACCACCAAAACTATCAATATTATTATTATTATTATTATTATTATTATTATTATTATTATTATTATTATTATTATTATTATTATTATTATTATTATTATTTTTATTTTTATTTTTATTATTATTATTATTACCACTACTACTACTACTACTACTTCTACTACTACTACTACTACTACTATTATTACTATTTCCATAACTACTAATACTATTACTTATAATAATAATAACTAGCGGGACCCGTGGAAATTCCATTGTTACTGTGCATTATACAGCACCGGGAGTATAAATTCCATTGTTACTGTGCATTATACAGCACCGGGAGTATAACTTTCACGGTTAATGTGCAGGACGTAGCACCAAGAACATGTAAGAGGAGCCTTCTCTTCTTAATCTTATTGTAAACCTCTTAATCCTCTTCCTTTTCCTCTTAATCCTCTTTTAAACCTCTTAATTCTCCACCTCTTCCTCTTAATCCTCTTAATACTTTTCGTCTTCTAAACCTCTTCAAAACCCCTTAATCCTCTTCCTTTTCCTCATAATCATCTTTTAAGCGTCTTAATCCTCCATCTCTTTCTTTTAATCCTCTTTTAGACCTCTTAATACTTTTCCTCTTCCTTTTAATCCTTTTCGAAACTTCTTATTCCTCTTTCTTTTCCTCTTATTCCTCTTCTGAACCTCTTTATACTCTTCTTTTCTTCTTGATCCTCCTCTAAACCTCTTAATCCTCTTCCTCTTAATCCTCTTCTAAACCTCTTAATCCTCTTCCTCTTCCTCGTTAATATCTTAATCCTCTTTTACAGCTCTTACTCCTCAACCTTTTCCTCTTAATCCTCTTCTAAATATCTTAATCGTCTTCCTTTTCCTCTTAATCCTCTTCTAAACCCCTCGTAATCCTCCTTCTCTTCCTATTGATCCTCTTCTAAATCTATTAATCCTCTTCGTCCTCCTCGTAAACCTCTTGTAAACTTCTTAATACTCTTCTAAAATTCGTAATCCTCTTCCATTTCCTCTTAATCCCTTTTTAAGCCTCTTAATCCTCTTCCTCTTCCTCTTAATCCTCTTCTCAATTTCTTAATCCCCCCTCTTCTCTTAAAATTCTTCTGAACACTAACGGGGTCGAGGCTCTTGGTGTGTTCGAGATAACGGGGTCGAGGTTGTTGATGTGTTCGAGATAACGGGGTCGAAGTTCTTGATGTGTACGAGACAACGGGGTCGAAGCTCTTGATATGTTTGAGATAATGGGGTCGAGGATAAGATGACATCAACATCAACAACAACAACAACAACAACAACAACAACAACAACAACAACAACAACAACAACAACAACAATAATAATAATAATAATAATAATAATAATAATAATAATAATAATAATAATAATAATAATAATAATAATAATCATAATCATAATCATAATCATAATCATAATCATAATCATAATCATAATAATAATAATAATAATAATAATAATAATAATAATAATAATAATAATAATAATAATAATCATAATCATAATCATAATAATAACAATAACAATAACAATAATAATAATAATAATAATAATAATAATAATAATAATAATAATAATAATAATAATAATAATAATAATAATAATAATAATAATAATAATAATAACAATAATAATAACAACAACCCATGTCACATCAAAGCGAGACAAACATAAACGAGAATATAAACTTCGAGATAAAGAGTGATGTTGACTTGTCCACACTGAATGACCCTTTAACCCCTGTTGATATGAAAAGGTCTGTTACTGAAAAATAGTGTCTTTTGTACTGACAACATAACTGATGAATATGTCTTAAATGTACCTAAGAATTACTTGGTTCTTTATATGTCAAACTATTTAATAACATTCTAGATATTTTTATTTTCTGTCAGAGTGGCTCACCGGATATTTTGTGCCTCTTCATAAAAATAAGGGAGACGCTAGAGATGCTGACAACTATGGTAGCATTTGACTAACCTGTTCAGCTGTATGGGGAAACTGTTTACTGTCATATTAATAACCGACCGCCTTAAACAGTATTTTGACGATAACCACATCGCCAAGGCAGGCTTTCGGCAGGAGTATTCTACTCTAAACCATGTATTTCTACCTAAGTGTGTTGTTCAGTTGTTTAAGAGGGAAGAGCGAGTTTTTTGTTGGTTAAAAAACCCCACTTTTGATACGGTATGGAGAGACGGATTACGGTGCAAGCTTGAGAGGAATGATATTGATGGTACTCATGGTAGATCATTTAATGCCATTCGTAGCATGTATTACAATGTGAAGCCGTGTGTACTGGTAGGGCAGCAGATGTCTGATACTTCTGGATGTAACATGGGTGTGATGTGAGGAGAAAGTCCATCTCCATAACTGTGTGCGACATACAAGAACAACTTATTGGGCGTAATTAATTATCTAAACTTCAATTATGATCTTGTAAATTCATGTTTAAAACTACTGATGTTGATGCACGCAGACAATACGATCATTTTGTGAGACAGTGTGCAAAACATGAAACAAACGTTGATAGCTCTTTACAATTAGTGTTTTGACTGTAATTTGGAGGTGAATAATTCCAGTAAAACTAAGACAGTCGTGTTCAGTAGGGGCAAAGTTGGAGGCAATAATTATTGGATACCGCCGGGTGAGGAGGAAATCGAGGTAGTTAGTGAGTTTAGTTACCTGGCCTGTCTAGTTACACTGTGAAGTTTAATCAAAGGGAGTTAGAATTAAAGGAACAAGCATCTAGGGTTTTGGACGCAATAATCGGTAATTCACGTTGATGTGATTTGCCAGTTGACATGCAAATTGAAATGTACAATAGTGGTACCAGTAACGACATTCAAGTGTAATATGGGGTAATGATGACACAGAATTAGAATGATTACAGATGAAGTTTTCTAATCATGTTTTGTATGTACACAAGTATACAATCACGGACATTGCAATTTGGGGTGTATCAGTGGAAATAAGTATTAAGTGCAGGATGATGCTTGGACAAGATCGCTAATGAAAAAAAGTCATACAATTTATACTTGTTTGCTACAATTACACTTGTCTGGGGTGAATTCATCGTCATGGTTAGATCAATCAGGAGTATAATCATGTATCGAATGTGTTCTGTCTGATGTGTGGTTGTCTCAGACTATAGAAAATTCAAGAAAATTTTAAAAAGCAATTGAGTAGAGGTTGAAAGATCTTTGGATAACAGTTTGGTATAGATATGTCATAATAAAAGACATTTGTAATAGTTAGAGTATATATAAAGAAGTGTATGAGATCGAGGAACACCTTGTAAAATTAACTAAAATGAATCGCATCTAAGTAAATTTCGTATAGGAAATAATCAATTACCGGTTACTAAGGCTACCGGCAGATAACGTAAAATAAGAAGAGAGGAACGCTGTTGTGATAAACTTAAAGAGAGACAGATAGATGATGGACGCCATGTTTTGTTTGAGTGCCAAAATCAGGATATTTCTCAGGTAAGAAATATTACAAGAAATACTATTATAAAGTAAACCCAAATCAACTTAAATTCACTACAGTAATGCAAAGTAAAAATGTAATTGTATTGAATAACCTGACACAATTAATTAAAGTAGTTTTGACGCTTTAGATAAATGGCTGCGGAGTAATTGTCTGGTGAGAGGATTTATTATTTTTTTATAGGTCGCGTCGTCATTTCTGAATACTGTGACAACATGACCGAAGGGCTGCGCTCCATACTTTTTTTCCGTAAATGTCTGAGGATTAAATCTATTCAATTCAATTATATGCACTACCACCACTGCACCACCACCATCATCTGATTCTAATTACCATTACTGGAATTCATATCACACTTTCCCTTTTCCTTCACAGCCATTACCACCAACTAACCAACTTCTAAAATCGAGATAAATTACTATAGCAGAGCATATCAGTTCACCCAAGATGACCATATAAGGTTCGAAAGGACCATATACTTTCACCACCCCTACAACCCGATCAACAAATCTTTTTTCCTCCCTCTCTCTTTCAACGCTGACGAGAAAAAGTTGCCCAGCGCGTCACTTGGCCCGCGGTGGAGATGCTTCTTCGTTAGCAGCGGCTCCTCCGTGACAAGCAGCCTAACCCCACCTTACTGTCCCTTGCCTTTCGCTCTCTTCTTTTCCTGCCCTTTTGTCTCCTTACCCTTGTTTCCATCCCGCAGCGAAAGGAGACACTACCTACGTTACATACCATTTTGTACTTATATTATTCTTCCATTCTCTTCCATACGGCCACTACTTTCATGACACCATCTCATATCTCGTCACCTCCTCCACCTTGTCTATCCCTCAACCATCGCCCTGCTTGCATATATACTTCACAAACATACGTAGCTACACTAATCTTTGCCTGCGAGAAGTCCTGTCCCATTCTCACTATCCATTTCATTGTCACTTCTTCGCATACCACTTCAATCATTATCCCTTGTCATCATTGCGTCATCATTCTTTATCCTTTTCGCATAATATCTTGATGCCTATTTGTCCTGCATAGCTCTGTTACGTAGCCCTCCCTACCCACACTAATCTTTCCCTAACATCTTCCTCATCCACTTCACAGCGCCGGCCTTTTATTTCTCTTTCTACGCCGCATCCTTTCTCCTTCTATTTCTTGACCTCTTTTTCGTCCTTGTTCTCCTCATCCCTCGCCTGTCCCTCCTCCTCCTCCTTTTCCTCCTTCCCTGATCGATCCTCTTTTCCTCCTTTTATTTCTCTTTCCCCGCCTTATACTTTTCCTTCCAATTCTTCACCTCTTCGTCCTCGTTTTCCTCAACGTCCGCTAATCCCCAGTCCTTCCTCCCCTCGTTCCTTGACCATTCCTCCTCTCCTCTCTCCTCTTCAACGCCTACAAGACAATGTCAGCGTTGCGATATGACGTCACAGGCGTCGACCAAGCACTCCAGACCGTCCACTAGACTCTTCCATCTACACACACACACACACACGCCCACGCACACGCACACACACACACACACACACACACACACACACACACACACACACACACATACGCCACGCACACGTACACACACACACACACACACACACACACACATGCGACACACACACACACACACACACACATATAAGGGACACAAAACAGGGACGGCTCACCGAGGCTTTACAAGATCACGGTGGTTGTAATCCTTTAGGATGCAATTTAACATTTTAACGCCAAGATTATTCTAATGCGTTCTATTTATAAGGCGGCGTAATTTAATTTTTTTGAACTACAGTCACTCATCAACATTACGAATAGTTAGTTT
>NC_066511.1:10900520-10909595 GCF_024679095.1 Eriocheir sinensis
CGCCACTGAGGAAGCAAAAGCGTAGAGGTTAGTTCTCATCTAAAATCTAATTAAAATAGACATATTACAAGGGACTGTTAGCAGTAGCATGACGAGCAGTCCTGCCCCGCCATAATGCAGGGGCGGGGTTCTGGCTGTCACCTTCTAAATTGCAACCTGAAATTTCAGTCGACTGCCCATAGTGCCCGCTGGTAGTGCCTGGTTACGGGGGTGTTCAGGGTCACTCAGAAGAAAAATGTGTTGAGAACATCCGGGGTAATGGACCAGGTCACCATTGATTAGTGAACCTTTTGAACTTCCAGTATACAGACTTTGATTACTGAAGCCGATATAAAGGGGCCCAAAAGAAGCCTTTGATCGTGTTTACATCGAGACTGGAAACTAGAGGCTCGGGACAGAAATAGATGGGAACGTTTGAGAGGCTTACGTCTTGCAGTGGATTGATTCAGGCTGGTGATAAGGTATATACATTTTTATCTACATAAATTTACATGCCACATTACCGCGCATACTTCGTTGCAATCTATCCACTGATTGACATTTTTTAACGGTGATCTATTATATCTCATCACAACCATTTGCTGATTGCACCAGATCCTCTAAAATACTCTGATCATTGTGTCATAAGTGTTCCCTTATTACCACAGTATATCTATTTAAAGTCTTGTGGGCGTTGTTACTTTATTTCATTTCCGACAATTCGAATTTTAGTGCATTTCTTTACCAACGAGATCATTTCATCAAACTGCGACTATAAAAGACACATTGCTTGTTCCTCCCATGAGTGAGAGACTGCTTTTTTTTTTTTTTGCCGGAGACTACGTGTAATGAAGTGAGCTGATTGATGAATTGGTTCCCACGACCATGTACAGTAAAAATATATCTTTACTATGGAGCTGAAGTGAAGTCTAGGGTGTCAGAAGAGGCGTCATTAGCAACGTTATGTGAGATGGGAGACATCGCTACTGTTTGATCATATAAAGACTTGACTCGTAAGGCGCCTGTCATCTCTTTCCGAGTTTCATGACAATGTGCTACAATGTGGTCTTTCCGATGATATTTTCCGTACTAACTCAGCTTTGCATCCTTTTAATTATCATCTGCACTCGCAACCGTGTTTCCTCAAATGCAATAAAGGAGATAAAACAAGACCATGTGACCTAGTTTAAAACTGCTCCAAGTAAACATGAATCCGACTGGTTCCGATCCCTCACTTGACGTCTTAAAACATTGGAGCTACGTCCTATTTTTTGGTCTTTCTTTACATCTTCCAAAGCTACGAGTTCTTGTCTTCATATATCAGGGATACGAAGGTGGAAATTCTTCTTTAGGTTTGATTATTCGTAGCTCTCTTCCCTTCAACGCGGCTCTTGATTCTCAAACGTTCAACGGAGCGGCGCGAAGAGTGGACGAGTGATAAGGGATATATTGATAGACTGGTGCGGGATGCGAGGGAAAGAAAAGAAAACCTTGGCAGAAGAGAAGGAGACTGACGAGAGGAGGAAGGAAACCGTGATAGCGAGGAGGAAAATATGAGGAAATTCCAGAAAACGAGCTTTAATACATAATCCAAAATAAAGAGGCAGAGACGACAGGATACAAATGAAGAGGAGGGAGATAAAAGGAGGCAAAGAGGCAGAAAATGAGGATGGTATAAAATGTGGAGGGAGGGAGGCAGGGGCGAGAGAGGGACAGAGAGTGAAGGACGAGGTGGAGGGGGATAGTGAGGGTTTAGATCTTTTCATTATATAAATCCGTTAACCAACTCGAGCAGGAAATAATTTGGAGATGACAAATACTGGAGATTACTTTTGAGTCTACAGTGGGCGAGTAGGAGGAAAAGGAAAAGGAGTAGGAAGATGAGAAGAAAAGGTCTGAGAAGAGGAAGGAAGGACTGGAGATGGGAAATACATGAACAGAAAGAACAGGAAGGACGTGAAGGAAGAAAATGAACAATGAGGAAAGGGCCGAAAAGAAGAAAGGAGGATGGATAACGAGAGGAAGATTATTAAGATGGAGGATGGAGGCAGACATAAAGGATAAGATATTGTGAGATAGAACATGAAGCAGGAGGAGTAGGAGGGGGTAGAAGAGAGGACGTAAGAATTCAAGGACGAGAAAGAAGAGATGCGAGGACAGAGATGGACGAAATGAAGAAGGTATAGATAGAACATAAAGAAGACAAAAAGAAAGAAGACGGATTATGAGGGGGAGAAAAAGGAGAGGACAAAGAATTCAAGGATGAGAAGAGATGCGAGAAAAGAGGTGAAAGAAATAAGGAATGTACAAAAAAGAAAAAATGAACGGTTGTATCTGTACCCGACAAAGCTACAAGTATAATAAAGGAAGAATAAAAAGTATATAATAAAATACAAAATAAGTTAATAAAACAAATAAATGAGTTAGAAATTGAAATAAACAACAAATGTGTGAATAATGATGATGATGATGAGAGAGAGAGAGAAGAATAAAACAGAAAAACAAGGAAGAGAGAAATTGACTCTTGACTCTTGAAAAAAAAGAGAGAGGAGAGAGGAGAGAGAGAATCAGAGAGAGAGAGATGGTAAAAAAAAAAAAACACCCTTCTCAAGTGAAATGTTTGCTACACACGCCTCAAGGGTCTACAAGCTTACAGCGAGGCGACACGTGTCAAGCGTACCGTGAAAGAATGATTGGGAAAAAAAATACTCCTCAATCTTTGTCTCTCACGAGTTTTAACACACCCACAGGAAGAATGGAAAGAGGAAGGGGAAAAGGAATGAAAGGAGGAAGGAAAGTGGGTGAGAGGATAAGAGGAAAGGAAGGATTGAAGGAAAGATGAAAAAAAATGGTGAACGACAAGGAGTGAAGGAAAAGGAAGGAAGAAAGGAAGGAAAGAAGGAAGGATGGAAAAGAAAGTGCATGAGAGAAGAAATAAAGGAAGGATTGAAGGAAAGGAAGAAGGAAGAGAGAAAGGAAGGTAGGAAGGAGGGAATAAGGAATAAAAAAAAATGACAAAGAAAGAAGTGAGGAAAGAATAAAAGTAGAAGGGATGGAAAGATGGAACGAAAGAGGAAGGAAATGGATGAATGACACTTACTGAATAAATGATCTAATGGATGAGGGAGGATTATTTAAATTACTAAGCTGATTGTATTCTTTTAGTCTTCAATATGAGGTACTCCAAAGCAACAACTTCCACATTTCTGACAACTGTGTGTTTCTTAATTTTGATACTGTATAAATCTATATTCATCATATATACCGATTCTAAGCAAGCTGTGGACAGTTCTGGAGATATTTTGCCGAACAGTTTTTTTAATCAAAGTTCTGAGGTTCATTATAGTCTGTTTCATTTCGTCTGTCCATCAACAAAGCGGGAATGTGTCATGGATGTGGCACCTGCGCATTTCAAGTTCGTGAATACGTAAAAATAAACTTGTGATAGACATTCAAGGTCATTTTTCAATATTATATTTGAATGTTTATCTATACAATAAACAACTCAGTCGTTAGCCTAACATACAAGCACACGAAAAGACAAGCTTGTATCAAATTACATTGTCACAACATACTCGAGCGATTCATGTTTTTTCAAATTCGTTGATTGATAGCTCATTTCAGGTATATTAATAGACATCTGGCTCTGTAAGTGCAAATAAAGAGTATTTTTATAATTCACTGCATGTAAATAACGAATGATATTCAAAATAACATGGAATGATAAATAATATCTGTTGAATGTGATGCTAAGCTATTTCGAGTATTATTCATGTTATTTACATGCAAAACTTCAAAATCCCTTATGTATAGACACGTGCAGAGGCATATATCATTTTATGTACCTGAAGGGAGATGAGATATGGGTATCTGAAAGGCTATAAGTCGTTCAAGTAAAATCAGACTATACTGTTTGATACAAGTTGCTCTTTTGTGTGTTTGTATGGTATGGTTTGTGTATGCGGTTCATATAAGAGGGCTTGAGTTTTTTTTTGTGTACACAAACATTCAAATATATCACTGAAAATATAAAGTTAATCTTCATGCAATCACTAATTAACAATGCGCAGGTGCCACATCTACATTCACTTGAGTGGACAGACGGAATGAAACGGACTATAATTACAAACCATTTCAATCTTCTCTGCCTCAATTTAACGAAAGGTCCTCAGCCTCACACATCTCCGCCACTTCACTGCTTGACCTTCCATCCTGCCATGTATCTCAGCATCCTGCGATCACAACTGCACAGAACATCCATAAGTCTGTTTGTCAATGCCCATATTTCTGCTCCATACAAAAGAACACTTCTCACACAGGCCTCGTAAACCCTTCCTCTGCTCCTGAATCCTATGTAGCGGTTTGCTAATAGACTGGCTATTTCTCGCCATCTATCTCATGCAACTGCTACCCTCGCTCTCACTGTTCTCTCCACTCCTGCTTCACAGTCCAACACATCTCCCAGGTACCAGAACTGCTTCCTCCAACACCTCAAATCCACCACCAGCCCGGCATCATCGTCATCATCACTACCATCACCATCATCCCCCTCCCTCACACATCTTGGACATACAAAGTTATGTACCCCTCGCAGATTGCTCAGACCTGAGCATCGTTGATGACACCATTTATTACACTCAGTACACAACACAATTTGCTCCTACTCGTCTTCCATAGCATCCACATGGCCATTTTCGTGACTGGATCCTTTCTCTTGCCTTATTTCCAGTCACCATCAATTTTGTCTTTTCCATGTTTAGTTTTAATCTCCTGTGCTCCATTTCTTCCTTCCATCTGTTAAACATGTCAGTCACTTCTTCCTTTGATTCTGCTGTCAACACCAGATCATCAGCGTACAGTAGCTCCCATGGGCCGTCTCCTCTTGCCAATTTAGTAGCCTCTTCCATTACTGTGATAAAGAGTAGTGGACTAAGAGCTGATCCCTGGTACACTCCTACTCTTATGTCAAAAGCCTATGTTTTCATCTTTGACCTCGATTCCACATACAGAGACATCACTGTAGCCACGAGTCTTTCTGGCACTTTTTGCCTCCTCAGTGCCCACTCAATCGCTCTCCTCGGCATTCGGTCAAAACCCTTCTCCAGGTCCACAAAGACATGCTATAGTTTCTGCTTCTTTTCACTAAACTTTTCCTATATTTGCCTCATAATAAAGATTGCGTCTGTTGTCGACCTTCCTGGACTAAAGCCAAACTGCCGACCATCTACTTTTATCAGTTTCCTTAACCTCTCCTCCAACACCTTTTCAAACAATTTCATTCATTGCTCCAATAGTCTAATTCCTCTATATTTTCCACACACACTCCAAAGCATCTCCCTTTCCTTTGTAAATTGACACAGTCACACTGTTTTTCCAATCTTCGGGAATCTCTCCCTCGTCGACAATGCTTCTAAATACCCGCGTCAGTTCTCCTATAATACCTGCTCTTTTTAGCAAGTCACTTGTCACTCCTGTTGGACCTGGCGCTTTTCTACTTTTCATTCCCTTTATTGCTCTCTTCACTTCTTCCTCTGAGATCTCTTCTATCGGCCCTTCCACTACACCCATCTCTTCCAGATTGTGCTCATTTTCCTCATTTATCAGATCTTCAAAGTAACCTCTCCACCTCTCTAGTATCTCCTCTTTCTGTATCTTGATAACTCCTCTTTCGTCCTTTATATACTTTGCTCCGATTACATCTTTTCTCTCTTTCTTCATTTGTTTTGCAATTCTAAACATTTCTTTTTGCTTCTCAATACTATTCAGTTCTTCACTCCAACTTTCCCATGCTAGCCTCCTCGCTCTGGCCACTTCCCTTTTTGCTTGTTTTCCTTTCTCTTTATATTCCCTCTTATCTTCTTCATTCTGTGTTCTCTGCCATCTCTTATAAGCTCTTTTTTTTCCCAAACTGCCCTCTGCACTGCTTCTTTCCACCACCATGTTTCTCTTTGTATTATTTTATGTCCTGTGGTTTCACCACAAAATTCCTTTGCAGCCTCCAGAATATTTTCACTCAGTTGTTTCCAGCCTCCTCTGTTTATGTTATTTTTCTGCTGCACCTTCACTTTAAATTGTCTTCTCGTTTCCTCGTCCTTCAGTTTCCACTCTTTTATTTTCTTATCGCCTATCTGTCTTTTCTTTCTCTTCAAGTTCCTCACTTTAAGATCTGAACACAGCAGTCGGTGTTGCGTTAAACATGCCTCTCCTGGGATGACCTTGCAAGCTCTTGCATGTATCTCCCTATCCTTCCTCAGCAATATGTAATTAATTTGTGTTTCTGCTCCTCCACTCTTGTATGTGATTTTCTTCTCCCTGTCCTTTTAACTCGGTAGCTGCGGGGATCTAAGCGAATTAATGAGAAAAAAATCATCGCTCTTGCAAACCACTTCATAATATATATCAACGCATTTTGTGATTAGTTTATGCATCATCCATTTTGGGGGGGTTATATCATGGCAAAAATGTGGCCCGTCGCTGGTACACGGTAAAGCCACCAATTTGGCCCATCGCTGCTACCGGGTTAAAACCTGGTGTTTATCACTCTCACTACTTACTCTGACAAAATTCTAGTAAAGTTTCTCCTTCCTGATTTCTCCCTCCAAATCCACGCGCTCCCACGACTTCTACGAAACCTCTTCTGTCCTCTCCAATGTGTCCATTTAGATCTCCAGCAACAAGTAGCACCTCTGATTCCGGCACTGCTGCCACCTCATCATCTAATACACCCCAGAAAGCTTCCTTTTCTTTTTCCGTCCTACCAGCTTGTGGTTCATATACTGAAAATATATGCCCAACTCTTCTTCCCATCACAATTTGTATCTTCATTATTCTTGAATTTGTCCTTTCTACTTTTATCACATCCGCCATTAGATCTTCTCTCACCAGTACTCCAACACCACCTGATTTCTTCTTTTCTCCCGATCACCAGAACTTGTGCCACTCCTCTCCACAACCAAACATTCTACACCCTTCTCTCAACTCTGTATATGTATATATATATATATATATATATATATATATATATATATATATATATATATATATATATATATATATATATATATATATATATATATCTATAGATATATATATATATATATATATATATATACAATTAATCTCTGAGTGCCTTCATGAATGCTAAAGTTAAACTGAATTGAATGTTTTTCAAAATTTCTGAAAAGCCAAGCATAATGGCTTATCGTTGTGAAGCTGATCTATACGTTGGGTGATGCCGTGGATGTGGACAGTTGTTATAGATATTTGCTACAAATTCAGCTTTCTTCTTTGGGCTGGTCAGAATCTGATGCGTATTCTGTTTGTGATTATCTTCGTAAAAAAAAATGTTATGGGATAAACTAATTTGGTCATTAAGTCTCTTCTGTGTCGCATTTTTTGTTAGTCAATAGCATAATGGTGGGATTTTTCCAGCCCTGGGAACTCTGCGACTCTGCAAACATTATTTATATTTTTAAATTGATTTATAAAACATAAAGCAGTTGCACTATTATTAGGTCAGTGAGCCATCTGCTCTACTTTACCCGTGCTGTGTCTGCCACCTGTAAGACCTTCAGCTAATGGAAATAATCAACTTCAGCTGTGCTGCATGTGTAAGTGCAAAGTTCAGTTTGATAGAAAGTATGTGTGGCGGAGCCTAGCACTAGTGGATCATAATATACTCGTGTCTCGCTACTTTAATCACGAGAGTGACTTCCCGTTTCATTATGTGCTGGATCCACCTTCCACCACCGTTAATACCGCCACGGAAGGCCTCCTCGCTTCTTTATCTGGTAAAGTAATGTTACTTAGGACGAGAAACGTGTGAATTATAGCAAGTCGAGGTTGCGACTTAGATTTTGACTAAAATGACTTAAATAGACTTAAATGAAAAAACTAGAACATCCGGACAGTTGAGCAGTCAGCAGTAGTAGCAGTAACACGACACGACGTCTGCCCGACGCACATAAAACAACAATTAAATATCCCTTAGCGGTGAAGTCGTTGATGAAAAGGTTGGCAGTCTTCTTATCTAATGAAACGAACATGTACATTTATATAAATTGTAATTTGTCCAGTTACAGTCTTGAATAACTTTACTGTCGTACATCCCAGAACCACTGAAAGGAGAGTTTAATAACTATATCACAGGTGCCATTTTGTTATAAAAAAAGCCGAGCAAATTTAAATTGATGCTGATATAATAGTGTTTACTTGTGTGCTCGGTACTCTTCGAGATCCTGATCATAACTAGAACACACACACACACACACAAAAAAAAAAATTGTTACAGCTCAGTGAAAAGTATTATTTTAAGTTTATTTCATATAATCGAAACATTGTGTTTTGCTCTGTTAATAGACATTACTTTTGCTGTTAGATGGTAGTATTTATTAAAAGTAAAGGGGGTGGGATATTCATAATTTTCAAGGGGTAAAGAATGAAGGAGCTTTCCCTTTCCCTTCCTCGGTACAGACGACCGGCCGTGACAACGAAGCTGGCAGAGCTGATGTTATTCAGCCTCCGACGGACGTTTATCGACCCACCGTAAGTAAAGGGAGGCTGATACCTGGATAGGGGCGCGTGGCGTCTGCTTCGAACAGGGACGGAATGGAGTTCAATGTGCAATGTATTTGTGGGCAGAACAATTAGTAACACGCCGAACCACAGGAATATTGAATTACAAATCATTATTTCGGATTGTGAATGCACCAGTCAAACGAGAAATTGAATTATGATTCTACTGTTTCTTGTAATCTCGACAGCAGGTAAATCATATACAGCTGTGTTACCGAAATGATTTGTTAACGTAATTAAATTTATGTTGTTGATTTGTATGCTTGGAAACATTGCTCTCTGTCGACTCAATTCCGTTTACAGTATTACTTGCAGCGACTGAATATTCTGTTTGCTTAGCGATGATATCTCTTATTCAACACTCCTTTGTGATCTCTCGTAGTGGTGCGTTCTGCTGACTGCGTGGGTTGGCAGCGGTGCGGTGGTTGTGGCGGTTGATGCAAATGGTATAGTAGTGATGGTAATGATGGATTCCGGTCAGGGTGGTGTTGATGGTGGTGATGGTGGTTATGTAAGTGTGAC
>NC_066511.1:10909695-10972195 GCF_024679095.1 Eriocheir sinensis
TTGGGAAATATTTTAAGGGATCAAGTCTTAAGAATATGAGTTCCTCTGTGCAGGCGAGTGGGAAGCTGAGTTAGAGTATGGGTTTGTCTTTGGGTGGGGAACAGAGCTGTATGACGTAACCATGTCTGTTTAGATATAGATTGTTTTATAAGTAATGGCCAGAGTTGGAGATTTAGGTACAAGGCTGAAAATGAGAGACATCATTCCTTGGTGGTAGGTCGTTGCAGATGATACTGTGTTGTTGACAGGAACTTAATGGTTGTTAGAGAGGTTTAAATAAATATGGCAGATTGTGGGAGAGAAAAAACTGAAAGTTAATGTGGGCAAGAGTGAGGTAAAGGTGTCTGAAAGAGCAAGAGGAAACCATTGATTTTGCAATACCAAGTGGAATTCAGGCATAAGTTATGACAGATTATGACACATGTAGCACAGCAAGCATGAATACATTTAATGGAAATAAGCTGTATAAGAGTAGAGTGTGGAGGAAGTAATAGAGATGTGTATGAGAGTTAGTATGGGTGTAGCAAAGGGAAGAAAATTGTGGAGTGGTTAAATTGATTAACCCGGTAGCAGCGACGGGCCAAATTTGTGGTTTTACCGTGTAGTAGTGACGGGCCAAATTTGTGGTTTTACTGTGTAGTAGTGACGGGCCAAATTTGTGGTTTTACCGTGTAGTAGTGATGGGCCTAATTTGTGGTTTTACCGTGTAGCAGTGACGGGCCAAATTTGTGGTTCTACCGTGTAGCAGTGACGGGCCAAATTTGTGGCATGATATAACCCCCCCCCCTCCCCCCCCCAAAAAAAAAAAGATGATACATAATCTGATCACAAATGCTTTGATATATATTATGAAATGGTGTGTGAGGGGTGATTTTTTTCTCATTTTTCTCGCTTAGAGGGACCAATAAGAAACATGATCCCCGCTGCTACCGGGTTAATCATGGTACAGGACTCGGAGATAGGTAAGACTTATAATGTCGGTGAATGAGGAGTTTGTTAGGAGTGTATAAGAGCAAGATTAACCCTTTCCATCCGAGACGCAGACGTCGGCGTCACAGTATGGAAATGGTCAAGAGGAAATAGAAAAGGATTAATCCTCTTCTAAACCTCTCATTCCTCCTCTAAATTCCTCTTAATCCTCTCCCATTTCCTCTTAAGAAGTTTAGAAGAGGATTAAGAGGTTTAGAAGAGGACTAACCCTTTCCATATGGTGACGCCGACGTCGGCGTCGTCGGAGTGAAGGGGTTAAGGGAATTGGTATGAAGGGAAAACCAGTAAAATTTATCCACAGAATAAATGAGTATAAGAAAATTGTCAGATAAGAGATCAAATGTGTGAAGTAGTGATGGAACAGGAAAAATTGGGCACTGCCATTAACACACCCTTAGGGGGAAGTTCTTGTTTGTGGACGGCTCATCAAAATTATATAGATAAAAACTGATGTAGTGTGCATTTGCAGTGATAATTGTCTGCCGTCAGAGGGAGATCTCTATTCTTTTTTCTTATTTATCTTATATCTGGCACTCTCCACTTGTAAGAAAGGGCTTGTATTTTTGGAAGTAATGAAATCATATCAAGATAATGATAAAGTATTGCATTTTCTTTCAGGTGAAGCTGCGCCAAGTAGTAGTACTAAGGAAGGAACTGGAGGGAATGGTAGCAAAGATAAAGGTATTGATATTCTTCAAAAACAAGAAACTATGTTTTCCTCAATGGAAAGGCAGTATGAGATGGCAAGAATTGCCACACACACTCACAAGGGATTTGGTTTAGGCTTCACTAGTCAGTCTTTTATACCAAAGTAGTAGTTGTTATCTACAGCCTCTCTTTTAACTTTTTTTTTTTCTTGTACATAGCATACACTGTGCACTGTTGTAGAAAATAACTCGTTAACGATAACTTTGATGTAGATATTCAGTCTAGACAAGGTTAACCTGATCATAGTGCTGATGATCAGAAATTAAAAACTAGAACACTAATTTACATTTCCTGTTGCCCCTTTTGTCAAAAAGATATACAGGATCTCTATTAAGTCATAACAGCAAAGACTTAAGGTGTGGCAATGCCTCAAATTCATTTTGTAGCTGCTACTCTGCTAGAAATTGTATTTATTTATTTTTTATATTTTAATAGCACCCAGTTAGATATTATGTGGCAGCAATTATCAATATTTTATTACCAGATGAGGTGAGAGGAATATCTCTTTCTGCTGTCATGAACTGAATCTCGTCTCTTGCTGTTTAATTTTAAATACTGACTCAAGATATTGCATTGAGATACAGTCATAGCAGCATCATATTCCTAAGCAAGCATGGTTTATTACGAATCACTATGAATTCTGGTAAGTTGTAATATTGTTGTTTGTTTTTCATTATTGGGTGATTTCAGATAGTACAAAATTTGAAAAAAGCACACACACACACACATGCATGTCCACAAACATACTTGAGTGTATTTTCATTACACTATATGGCTTTAATCAACATACCATGTGCTAGATTCTTTTTGATCAAGATTATCAGGTACCTAGGTAGCAAAAAAATTCATAGAAAATAAATGTGTTCCAAGATCTTCATTCAAATGCATGAGTAAACAAAACTCATTTAATTCCATATAATAACAGTTTGATAAAACATAAGCCTAAGGATAGTGTACCTGGATAGTAAAGATTGAATTAAAAAAATGTACCTCAGAAGTCACATTTTTTCTGTCCCCTAATTGGCCCAGCACTGGCATTACTGTGTTCTTAACACAAATTTTGATCATGATAGCTGAGTAGCATTGATGATGATCTGTACTTGCATATATCAGTCTCGTCAATCATACATCAGGATACATGAACTGTTGCATCTATTTTCTGTTTATCAAAGATTTCTTATTTGGCACCTCTGTTCACATTGAATTATGCAGATATACTTCCCTGTCCTGCAGTTTTCATTTAAATGAATGGTATGGAGTAGGAATGCAAATTGACAAAATGCTTGCTTAAACAGTGATTATATCCATTGAGAAACATCAAACTGGGTCAGCTGTATGAAAAGTTATAATACACTACAAGCTTTGCACTATTTTTCTTGCATTTTCCTCTTAGTCTCTGATTTTTTAAGCCATATGGAACTTTGCTGTACTGAAATTTATGGCCGGCAGTTGTCTGAATAGTATATGGTAAAATGTCCCCAAATTTGTACCATTAATTTAAGATTATACTGTAATAAAATGTCAAAAGTAGAACCATGTTTTGACCTCATTTATAAAATAAATCATTAGCCCATCAGCGTCGGTACAGCTGGCAGCGGCGCCAAACATGAGTAGTGTCTGGTTCGGTACGGCTACTAGTGTTTGTGACCCATAACCCCAAGTTGGAGTAAATTGTAGACCATGGTAACATGTGGCAATTCACTATATATGACTCAGGTAAAAAAAAAATGGTCAATTTAGTTTTTTCTCTCTCTCTCTCTCTCTCTCTCTCTTTTTTTAATAACAATGACATTTGAGTAAAAATATAAAATACTAATAGCTGCTTGGATGTTAAAGGGGCAGGCTAGTGTATACATCCCATACTATATTGCTAGTCTCATATTTGGTCCATATTTCCCATTTTTAACCACGCTTAGCTTCAATTCATCCAAAGTGGACGGTTAAGAAAATGGAATGGCATAGTACCCTGGCACTCATGTATGACTCATCAAAACAAAGTCAATAGATTAAAATTCATAAACTCGGTCTGAATACACTTTCATTTGTATGATGACACATTCTGGTTCTCATCTTTCCACTGATCAGGCTTGTAGGCAAGAGGGAGGGAGTGTACTTCATCTTTGTTTCACAACTCAACTTTCCTAGAAGTGATTACAGGTAGTCGTCGAGTTACGATGGGGATTTAGTTCTGACAGGCAGGTAGTAAGACTAATTGGTCGTAAGTCAAAATTTACATTAGAAATAAAAGAAAATATAATTCAATGGTCTCATCTTCATCTTTGAATGTTTTGTTCATCTAGGATTGCTGGTTCTGGTAAATGGTCACCTATAAGAACTGCTGCAGAAATATTGTGAGGGAGCTGTTTGGCTCCCCCTCCCCCACCTTTAGGGGGTTGTGCAGGCTAACTGTTGAACCAAACAGCTGAAACTTGTAAATAATGGAGATAATTGAGGAGACTCCCTCTACCCTTTGCTTGCCAACTGCAAACCAACTGGGGTCTGCTAGATCTAGCAGCAAGCTACTATAGCAGACTGTAGTCCTGTACAATGATAGAGAAGCAATTTGCAACTGCAGTGTGATTAGTACTTACTGCTTGAGTTCTTAAAGCATCTGAAGGGGAAGGGTGAGTGGGCTGGCCCAACCCATCCACCCTTTCCCCCCCTCCTGCCTTATCCCAGCCTGGGTGGGGTGGGGCCAATGCATTAGGATGGCAGTGGGATGGGGGATGGGGGGGTGAGGCACAGGAGCTCTGTGTAAACAAACTGCTGCTCTACCTGCAACAGGATATTTGAAATGTCAACTCATTACTCAATCAAGTATTACTAATATTATTGGCCTGGTTGTAAGTGCAAGCAGTTGTTGGTTGCATACATTGTAACTTGAGGACTATCTGTATTTAATTCTAATTTACTTCTGAAATAAAAAAGAGTTTCATACAAGTAGCCATTTTTTTTTTATTAAAACAGGCAATGATCTTATTGATAACAGGAATTTATTTTTTTCCTCTCATAATTTATGGATCCACAAAATCATGGACTGATGTATTTTAATGTTGAAGTGTATGTGACCCAGTGGTACAAGGTAAGACCTTACAGAACATTGGTACAAATGGTAACACATTCAAGTAGTCAGGCTCCATACATAATTTCATTGACAATTTTTGGAGCTTAGCAAAACCATGCATTCTTGAAAACTGCATAAACAATCAGAAAATAGATTATTCCAGTTTAAAAACTGGTTGAATGGTTGCCATCTTGTTCTTATAATAAAGCCTCCATAAATACCGGTTTTCCTTCATGTGATTCTTGAGACTTAGAATCCTGATCTATTTGGCTACACCCACATTTCCAGGGTTTAGGATTCCATTAAAATAATTGCAGGTATACAAAATGGTAATCTTTTGGTTTTGGCATCCATTTGTTTTTTCTTAAGAACATCTGAAGTTGCTAATATTTCTCATGGATGGTTCACAACTGACAACCTTATTCCCAGTAACAAGCTTAAAATTTTCAAGAACCAATTCCTCACTTTTAATTTATCATTTTTACAGTCATCAGTTGAGGGCAGTAACAAAGAAAAAAACAAGGCATGCCAAGTGAAGCACCTGCAAAAGCAGAATTTAACGTTCAGAAGAGAGGGCAGTTTCAGATGGAGAGGTGTCTTGATATTCCTCTCTTGAAAAAGCGTTCAAGTTGTAGAATGAAAGAAATAGACTCCAGACTGTTCCAGAGCTTATCAATGAATGGGATGAAGGAATGATCGAATGAAGATACTAGTTAACTCTTACATAAGGGATTTGGATAGCATAAGGATGAGCTAGACTAGAAAGTCGTGTACAATGGGCCCATGGGAGAGGTGGAGGCATGCAGTCACCAGGAAAACATCTGTAGAAGTTAGAAAGAGAACATTGCGGGGGAATTTGAGCGGTAGAAAATTGTCAGTAAGAGGAGGGGAGTTGTTGAGACAAACGCCTGTCCTGACTCTACTCTGTCCAAAAGGGATGTATGTGTGGAGGTCCCCCTCTACACATGGATGTATACACCATTATGATGGTGGTATACAGGTTATATGGTTATTTACATAATTATATGCTCACCTTTTTTTTTCTTAGCCTACAAGAAAGGCTCAAGGAGCTGTAGTGCAAGTCGTTATTACTGCCATTAGAGAACAGATAACTCTGACAAACGCGTCCCGCGCCGCGTCCAGAATGATGCGGGTTCGCGTCCCGCTCGCCGCCACAAGCTGGATTTTTAAATCATCGCCGAGTGGCCTAAAGTCCAATTCACACTTAGGCGATCTTGGGACGTCAGCGCCACGATTCTTTCTGGTATCGTCGGAATTTGATGCACGTAACCCGTTCCATGGGGTGTGGATTATTATAACACGACGCTTGTAGGAGTATTTCCCAAATGCTGGAGGAAAGCTGCACAACGATAACGATGTCTGCCACACAGCTGCTCGGTTTCTGAACGATCGACGACGATCAGTCTTAGAGATTTGGATTTAATGTGGTTTGTGGTATACGCCCCAGCCTTTCCCTAAACGCTAATCCTAGGCGGTGGAAATGGAAGCGGCATTGACATGTGTTGCTGCCCTGACCGATCCACCCAACACACACACACACACACACACACAAAAAAAAAAAAAAAAAACTACAGCTAGGTTAATTTTAAGTTTTTTAATTTTAGAATGTTCTCCTTATATAATATGTGTATTTTCAGCTCTCGAGCTGCTTATTTCTAAATAAACCGCATATTATTATTATTATTATTACACACACACACACACACACACACACACACACACACACACAAGTACGTTGTACACAGGGGCGTCAGGAGCATAGAGTGGCAGGCAGCCACCTTGATGAAAATATTCCAAAATACTGGCGTGGTGAGTCATTGCCGAGGACCACACATTTAGCTGTCACTCAGAAATCGCTGAAGTGAAGGGTTCGCCGGGAAGCTATCCCATAGGAGAAGGATTGGTAATGGGACTGGTGGAGAGGGGAAGGGTTGGTTATGGGACTGATGGAGAGAGGAAGGGTTGGGAATGGGACTGGTGGATAGGGGAAGGATTGGTAATGGTACTGGTGGATAGGGGAAGGGTTGGTAATGAGACTGGTGGATAGGAGAAGGATTGGTAATGGGACTGGTGGATAGGGGACGGGTTAGTAATGGGACTTGCGGAGAGGGGTATGGTTGGTAACGGGACTGGTGGATAAGGGACGGGTTGGTAATGGGACTGGTGGAGAGGGGATGGGTTGGTAATGGGACTGATGGATAGGGGACACATTGGTAGTGGGACTGGTGGAGAGGGGAGGATTGGTAATGGGACTGGTGGAGAGGGGAAGGGTTAATAATGGGACTGGTGGATTCGGGAAGGGTTGGTTATGGGACTGGTGAAGAGGGTAAGGGTTGGTAATAGGACTGGTGGAAAGTGGAAGTGTTGGTAATGGGACTGGTGGATAGGGGAAGGTTTGGTAATGGGACTGGTGGATAGGGGAAGGATTGGCAATGGGACTGGTGGATAGGTGAAGTGTTGGTAATGGGGCATGTGGAGAGGGGAAGGGTTGGTAATGGGACTGGTCAATAGGGGATGGTTTGGTAATGGGACTGGTGGAGAGGGGAATGGTTGATAATGGGACTGGTGGATAGTTGAAGGATTGGTAATGGGACTGTTGGATAGGGGAAGGATTGGTAATGGGACTGGTGGATAGGGGAACGGTTGGTAATGGGACTGGTAGATGGGGGAAGGGATGATAATGGGACTGGTAGATAAGGGAAGGACTGGTAATGGGACTGATGGAGAGGGGAAGAGTTGGTAATGTGACTGGTGGATAGGGGAAGGATTGGTAATGGGACTGGTGGAGAGGGGAAGGTATGGTAATGGGACTGGTGGAAAGGGGAAGGGTTGGTAATGGGACTGGTGAATAGGGGAAGGATTGGTAATGGGACTGGTGGATAGGGGAAAGATTGGTAATGGGACTGGTGGATAGGGGAAGGTTTGGTAATGGGACTGGTGGATTGGGGAAGGATTGGTGGAATGGGAAAGAGTCGGTAATGGGACTGGTGGAAAGGGGAAGGATTGGTAATGGGACTGGTGGATAGGGGAAGGATTGGATATGGGACTGGTGGAGAGGGGAAGGGCTGGTAATGGGACTGATGGATAGGGGAAGGGTTGGTAATGGGACTGGTGGATAATGGAAGGGTTGGTAATGGGACTGGTGGAGAGGGGAAGGGTTGGTAATGGGACTGGTGGAGAGGGGAAGTGTTGGTAATGGGACTGGAAGATAGGGAAAGGGTTGGTAATGGGGTTGGTGGATAGGGAAAGGGTTGGTAATGGGACTGGTGGATAGGGGAAGGGTTAGTAATGAGACTGGTGGATAGGGGAAGGATTAGTAATGGGACTGGTGGATAGGGGAAGGGTTGGTAATGGGACTGGTGGATAGGGGAAGGGTTGGTAATGGGACTGGTGGATAGGGGAAGGATTGGTAATGGGATTGGTAGAGAGGGGAAGGGCTGGTAATGGGACTGGTGGATAGGGGTAGTGTTGGTAATGGGACTGGTGGATAGGGGAATTGTTGGTAATGGGACTGGTGGATCGGGGAAGGATTGGTAATGGGACTGGTTGAGAGGGGAAGGGTTGGTAATGAGACTGGTGGATAGGGGAAGGGTTTGTAATGGGACTGGTGGATGAGGGAAGGTTTAGTAATGGGACTGGTGGATAGGGGAAGGATTGGTAATGGGACTTGTGGATAGCGGAAGGACTGGTAATGGGACTGGTGGAGAAGGGAAGGGTTGGTAATGGGACTGGTGGAGAGGGGAAGGATTGGTAATGGGACTGGTAGATAGGGGAAGGATTGGTAATGGGACTGGTTGATAGGGGAAGGATTGGTAATGGGACTGGTGGAGAGGGGAATGATTGGTAATGGGACTGGTGAATAAGTGAAGGGTTGGTAATGGGACTGATGGAGAGGGGAAAGAATGGTAATGGGACTGGTGGATAGGAAAAGGGTTGGTAATGGGATTGGTGGATAGGGGAAGGATTGTTAATGGGATTGGTGGATAGGGGACGGGTTGGTAATGGGACTTGTGGAGAGGGAAAGGTTTGGTAATGGGACTGGTGGATAGGGGATGGCTTGGTAATGCGATGGTCGAGAGGGGAAGGGTTGGTAATGGGACTAGTGGATAGGGGAAGTATTGGTAATGGGACCGGTGGAGAGGGTGTAGCAGTCACCGCTCAAATCACGTGCTCTCTTACTCGGTGACTCCTCAGAAAATGTGGCGTTGCAGCACTACCTATGTTCATTGTCGCTACCCTTATCTCCCTGTGTTATGTCGCGTCTTCATTGTTAACTTTTCTTGTTCCTCGTTTATCTTTGACTGTCCGTCCATATCCTCTTATTGTCCACTCATACACATTGTTCCACACACATACCAACACGTAAATGTTATTCAAGCCAAACAACATTCATACAAACGCATACACACACAAATACCTTTACTATGTGTCTCGTTTGTGCCTATGACCTTTGTATTTTTGGCCAAATAGAAATGAGACTCGCCAGTCCTCGTAGACGGACCGACTTGGTCGGCTAGATTTCGATCGCCGATAAAGTCAGTCTGTCGGCTCCCTGCTACGGGCCACCTTTGGCAAAGGCCCGTGCTCCCTCGTGCAAGAGGGAGCAATATTCCCGCCCCCCCTTCAAATAAAGTAACCCTGGCGGATATGTGTTTCTCTATCGAACCAATTAGCACTTAGAACACTCGCTACCACCAACAAGGGGAATGGTTGGTAATGGGACTGGTCGGAAGGGGAAGGGTTGGTAATGGGACTAGTGGATAGGGGAAGGGTTCGTAATGGGACTGATGGATAGGGGAAGGGTTGGTAATGGGACCGGTGGATAGAGGAAGGGTTGGTAATGGGACTTGTGGATAGAGGAAGGATTGGTATTATGCAGAGCTGGGACTACCGATTGACATTTGGGATCGGTACTACCGGCGGTAGATTACTGCTACCGATACCGATCATTCGGTATTTTGAAGAAACTACCGAATACCGCTACCGATCGCATGATTGGCAGTCAATCGGTATCGGTAGATTGATAAGCGAGCGCGGGACTTTTTTGTTAAGACTTAAGAGAAGACGACCCCGGCAAAATGAAACGGACAAGTTTCAACACGTTCGAGCGCATCTATGGGAAGCAGTTAGCAGGAAATTCCAGGTATTACTTTGACGTCATCACGCTTAGCCAATCACCGGCCGTTCTGGGCGTTCTCAGCCAATCAGAGGCAGCCACGACCTAGCAGATTCTCGCTCCCGCCAAAAGTTTGGCGGAGCCCCACCTTGTTTGGCCTGCCGACGCGAGTAGCCTACACCGCTCTAGCTCCTACGCTCTCGACAACGTGCTCAGCCTCATCGCCTAGTGTTTTAAGTGGCAGTGTTTTTAAGTCCACCCGCCGCGGCAGCAGCACTTAATCGTTTTGTGCTTTTAACTTTTCAAGTGATTTTCCTTTTTTAAACTTTATTTTACCTCAAGAAGGGCGCCGACACCGACCTGGAGTAGGAGGCTCAAGACTGCTTCAGTTGTAATTTTTTTTTGTGTTGGGAAGAAATTTATTTTGTGAAAGTTAATAAATAATGCTGTATTGTCTAGTTTGTTTAAATTTAACTTTTTTTCAGTTTGATGTTTATTTTTTGAGGGAGAAATTCATTTATTAAATAAGTTATGTATTTTTGAACTTAAAAAAGGTATTAAAAGACTCTAATTTACTTCTATTCTTAAGTTAACCGAAATAAGAGAGAAATAACTTAAAAAGTGAGAGAGAGAGAGAGAGAGAGAGAGAGAGAGAGAGAGAGAGAGAGAGAGAGAGAGAGAGAGTAACCCTATCACCGAGATATTCAGTTATGGGCCTTTAAAAGCATTTTTTTATTATATAATTATAGTTTTTTAATCTACCGATACCGAATCTATACCGATCGGTAGATTTCTGAAAAATCTACCGATCTACCGATACCGATTGGACGCGGCTCGCTACCGATTACCGATACCGGTGGTAGATTTTTTCTACAGAATCCCAGCTCTGGTATTATGACTGGTGGAGAGGGGAAGGGTTGGTAATGGGACTGATGGATAGGGGAAGGGTTGGTAATGGGACTTGTGGATAGGGGAAGGGTTCGTAATGGGACTGATGGATAGGGGAAGGGTTGGTAATGGGACTGTTGGATAGAGCAGTGTTGTCCAAACTGGGGTCCGCGTACCCCTCGGGGTACGCAGCATAGATCAAAGGGGTACGTGAAAAGACGATGAACACACACACACACACACACACACAGCAGAAACTTCCCATTTTCTATGAAGGAAAAGAGAGAGGGAGGGACGGTTGGTTACCTAGGAAGGACGCGTTTTGTACGTGTACGTAAATATAATGTAATGTAATGCAAATATGATATATATAATTGACTTTAGTCAGCCATAGGGGGTTCGTAACAGTGGGAGAATGTAATAAAGGGTACAATAGGCGAAAAAGTTTGGACAGCACTGGGATAGAGGAAAGATTGGTAATGAGACTGGTGGATATGGTAAGGATTGGTAATGGGACTGGTGGAGAGGGGAAGGGTTGGTAATGGGACTGGTGGATAGGGGACGGGTTAGTAATGGGACTGGTTAAGAGGGGAAGGGTTGGTAATGGGATTGGTGGATAGGGGAAGGGGAATGATTGGTAATGTGTCTGGTGGTTAGGGGAGGTGTTGGTAATATGACTGGTGGATAGGGGACGGGTTGGTAATGGGACTGTTGGAGAGGGGAAGGGTTGGTATTGGGACTGGTGGATAGGGGACGGGTTGGTAATTGGAATTGTGGAGAGGGGAAGGGTTGGTAATAAGACTGGTGGAGAGTGAAAGGATTTGTAATGGGACTGGTAGAGACGGGAAGGGTTGTTAAAGGGACTGGTGGTTCAAGTGTTGGTAATGGGACTGGTGGAGAGGGGAAGGGTTGATAATGGGACTGGTGGATGGGAAGGGTTTTTATTGGGACTGGTGGATAGGGGAAGGATTGGTAATGGGACTGGTGGAGAGGGGAAGTGTTGGTAATGGGACTGGTGGAGAGGGGAAGGGTTGGTAATGGGACTGGTGGATATTGGAAGGATTGGTAATGGGACTGGTTGATAGGGGAAGGGTTGGTAATGGGACTGGTCGATAGGGGAAGGATTGGTTATGGGACTGGTGGAGAGGGGAAGGATTGGTAATGGGACTGGTGGAGAGGGGAAGTGTTGGTAATGGGACTGGTGGATAGGGGAAGGGTTGGTAATGGGACTTGTGGATATTGGAAGGATTGGTAATGGGACTGGTTGATAGGGGAAGGGTTGTTAATGGGACTGGTGGAGAGGGGAAGGGTTGGTAATGGGACTGGTGGAGAGGGGAAGGGTTGGTAATGGGACTGGTGGAGAGGGGAAGGATTGGTAATGGTGTAGTGCGGCGACGGCCTGATGAACGAGCCTCCCATAACCCACTTAGCCAGTGGGGTACCTCTTTGGCCGACTCGGTAAGGAGTGGCTCTCCCGTCACGCTGGTCGCGGGTTCAATCCCAGGCAGCCGGGGAATACCCTCTCCTTGTCTTGATTAATTTCTCGTGTGTTTCGATACACGCAGAGGCCGTGTTGGGAAATAGGAAGGATTTAGAAAATAAGCTCGTGGGGCATTACAGTGGTGGCAGCGGTGGGATCCTCTCCTCTGTTGAGTTTCCCCGAAGGGGTAGCAGGTAGGATGGCCCATGCTCCGAGGTTGATAGAAAATGGAAATATTGGAGGTATGTCTCAAAGGGACATTGTGGAGTTATGTCTCAAAGGGACATTGTCAACACACATAAATTAATCTACATAGGGGGGAAAGCCGTGTAGTGCGGCGACGGCCTGATGAACGAGCCTCCCATAACCCACTTAGCCAGTGGGGTACCTCTTTGGCCGACTCGGTAAGGAGTGGCTCTCCGTCACGCTGGTCGCGGGTTCAATCCCAGGCAGCCGGGGAATACCCTCTCCTTGTCTTGATTAATTTCTCGTGTGTTTCGATACACGCAGAGGCCGTGTTGGGAAATAGAAAGGATGGAAAATAAGTTCGTGGGGAAGGGTTGGTAATGGGACTGGTGGAAAGGGGAAGGATTGGTAATGGGACTGGTGGAGAGGGGAAGGGTTGGTAATGGGACTGGTGGAGACTGGAGAGGGGAAGGATTAGTAATGGGACTGGTGGAGAGAGGAAGGATTGGTAATGGGACTGGTGGAGAGGGGAAGGGTTGGTAATGGGACTGGTGGAGAGGGGAAGGTTTGGTAATGGGACTGGTGGAGAGGGGAAGGGTTGGTAATGGGACTGGTGGAGAGGGGAAGGGTTGGTAATGGGACTGGTGGAGAGGGGAAGGGTTGGTAATGGGACTGGTGGAGGGGAAAGGATTGATAATGGGACTGGTGGAGAGGGGAAGGTTTGGTGATGGGACTGGTGGCGCGGGGATGGTTTGGTTATGGGACTGGTGGAGAGGGGAAGTGTTGGTAATGGGACTGGTGGAGAGGGGAAGGGTTGGTAATGGGACTGGTGGAGAGGGGAAGGATTGGTAATGGGACTGGTGGAGAGGGGAAGTGTTGGTAATGGGACTGGTGGAGAGGGGAAGGGTTGGTAATGGGACTGGTGGAGAGGGGAAGGGTTGGTAATGGGACTGGTCGATAGGGGAAGGATTGGTAATGGGACTGGTGGAGAGGGGACGGGTTGGTAATGGGACTGGTGGAGAGGGGAAGGATTGGTAATGGGACTGGTGGAGAGGGGAAGGATTGGTAATGGGACTGGTGGATATTGGAAGGATTGGTAATGGGACTGGTTGATAGGGGAAGGGTTGTTAATGGGACTGGTGGAGAGGGGAAGGGTTGGTAATGGGACTGGTGGAGAGGGAAGGGTTGGTAATCGGACTGGTGGAGAGGGAAGGGTTGGTAATGGGACTGGTGGAAAGGTGAAGGATTGGTAATGGGACTGGTCGAGAGGGGAAGGGTTGGTAATGGGACTGGTGGAGAGGGAAAGGGTTGGTAATGGGACTGGTGGAGAGGGGAAGTGTTGGTAATGGGACTGGTGGAGAGGGGAAGGGTTGGTAATGGGACTGGTGGAGAGGGGAAGTGTTGGTAATGGGACTGGTGGAGAGGGGAAGGATTGGTAATGGGACTGGTGGAGAGGGGAAGGGTTGGTAATGGGACTGGTGGAGAGGGGAAGGGTTGGTAATGGGGATCTAATTGCGTTATGGAGTTAAATGTTAGAAATTGTGGTGGGGATGTTTCTCCTATTACCTGTTATGATTGTTAGGTATACCAGACTTCCGTTTTTATTCATTGTTTTTATTAGTTTTCACTTTTTACGTCATATTTTTCTCGGTCAACCATTACAGATCAGAAAACATTGTGTAAAGTCTTTTTCTGTATCACACACGAGAGAAAGTTTTCGAAAAAAAGTATTGCGCGTAAGGCATTTATTGTTCTTTGTCTTTATGCTTCTATGGAGACTCACAGTAATAAGATCAACGATAAATACAATGGTAACATGAATCAGACTTCAATTCCATCACAATTTCACTCATTTTCAAGTTTATTAGAGAAGTATCACATTTCATAAGAACACACACGTCCTTTTAATGTATCTGGGGTATATGTTTCCGTGATGGACTAAAACTGTTATAGGTGACAGGCATTCAATTCTGCATATGCCCTTGGTGCCCTTGATCCACTGAGGAAAGCACGGCGATGTGTAAAAGCTGTTCCTTAATAGACTGGGGATTAAAAGAGTAAGCTGTTTCCCTTCCTTCCTTTGCACTCAGCGAAAAGAGGAGTTAGGGCGTACGTAACAGCCCGATATGGCAGACTGTTCGTATCTAGTGTTGAGGAAGCAGGGGTTTTCATGACTAGAAGCTTCAACCTACGGAAAAGCTCTCATCTCGTCGGGCAAACTAGGTTGGGATCGGTGCATCAGGTGATCCTTTCGTAAAGTCGAAGCCCCTCGATGCGAAAAAGCACCCGTCGGAAGCATAGGTTAGACAGACTAGCTGGCTACCGTGGGAGCCGGCGACTTTTTTCTTAATTTGAAATCTCCCTTTCGTATGTCCGCCAAGAGACGGTCGACGACGCATCCGCCATTGTCTTCCTGTGGGTTCGGGAGCCGCGGTCCCTTTACTCGCTTCTTGCCGCCAGTCGCCGCTCTCTCTGCCTCCTGCAGACGCCGTTGCTCCTCCAGTCGCTTCTTTCGTTCTTCCCTTTTCTTCCGTGCTTCGTTTTCCTGCAGGCAATTAAGTAAATACAATTACAATGAATTCGGTTTAGGGACTGGGTGATATGGCATGAAAGAATTGAATGGCAGGTGAGACAGATCTATGGGTGAGAGAAAGGAAACTCATGAAGGGATGATAAATAATTTTTGAAAATCTGAACAAGAATATAAATGAAAAGTAATGAGGCTTGAGTATGAAAAAAAAGTAAATGAAAGCAGGAGGAAGTGAACATTATTACTTGCATTTTTCTCTTATCCACTAGAAGTTTTATTAAAAGATGGCAGCATTGAAAATATATAATAGAATATAAAAGCTATGTATATACAGACTGCATCTACCATGTCATGCAATATGTATACGGTGTTTCCTAACCCGACACAGAATCAGTAAACAAAACAAGACCTCAATGGTGCTGAACGTTTCGTGTAATAATGTGTAAACTTGAAGGCTATGCTTGTACGCTTAGAGTTGGGTTTCAAGAGTGATTGTCATGTTGTTCTGCTCAGCCGAAAGATAAGGAGTTTATAGTAGACACAAAATACATAAACCAGGGAACGACGGAAAATTTCTAGATAAGGAAGAAAGAAAACTGACCGAAATTTGGTTAGAGAAGCGAACGGGTGGGAGAAAGGGAGGGAGAAAATCAACAGGAGTAGGAAGAAGAAATGCGAGAAAAGAAGAGGAAAATAATATTGACAAAACAGGGAGAATAACTGCAGTGAAGTAGCTGGCAAATACTAAGCTAGTCAAAATAATTACACATCCACATTGATCCTAATTGGAGTATGTAGTCATCATCGTCATCCTCACCCTCTTTAGCTATTACTAGTATATTCTAGTGCCAGACAAAGGTCTTTTTCAACGTGCTGCGCCTTTCTATGTGTGATGTTAATGTAGTTATTCCATCCTGCTCCGGAGAATGCGCTAATTTTATATCGCTGCTTGCTTTTCTGTCTGCCCTGACTTTTGCAGTTCTAAGGGAGAAGTGGAAAAAAAAGGAGTAAAAAGTGAGTGTACATGTCTACTTTTTTCACTTTTCTGGTTCTTGAATGACGAAAAAACAGATAAAAAGGAAAAGAAGAGAGTTAACTACACTCAACAGCTTATATTTCTTTCCTCCTCCTAATTAAGTAACACGAAAAAAAAAATTAAAAAACAGAAATTCAGGAAGTTGATAGGAGAGGAAAACGTCAAAAAACGATAATATCAAGTAAAAGTGAAGGAAGAAAATTAAATTACATTCAACGACTTCTGCTTCTTTCCTCCTCTCAAGTAAAACTTAAAAAAAAATACAGAAAGTTGAAAGAAAAGAAAAAACAGGTCAAAATAACGCACGATAATATGAAGTGAAAGTAAAGTACAAGTAGATAAGGTAAAGCAAAAGTAAGTAAAAGTAAGTAAAGTAAAAGTAAAGGAAGAAAATTGTCAAAGTCTTGAGTGGAAAATAAAGTAAAACATAAACATCAGCCCCGAGCCTCACCTTCCGCGCACTCTGCACCTTACAAGACAGCGTGTGGAAGATGGTCACGCAGTCCTCGAGGCGGAACTTGTCCTCGTCCTCACAGAAGTACTGGGCCAGCTTGACCCTTGAACGCTCCAGCTCTTGAAGACTCGCCTGGAGATCCTGCACAACCTCCGCCGCCTTCTTTGTGAACCCTGTGTTGGTAGCGGGGCAGGGATGAGGAGGGGGTAAGAGTGTTGGTTAGGAGTTGCATTGTTCACCTGATTTATTGTGGAATTCTTTTACTTCTACCCCTCCCCTTCCTCCTCGTCCTTCTCTTCCTTCTCCTCCTCCTTTTCCTCCTCCTCCTTTTCCTCCTCCTCCTCCTCCTTTTCCTCCTCCTCTTCCTTTTCCTCCTCCTCCTCCTCCTTTTCCTCCTCCTCCTCCTTTTCCTCCTCCTCCTTTTCCTTCTCCTCCTCCTCCAACTCATCATCATCACATCATCATCATCATCATCATCCGATTTCAAGCAGGATTTTGAGTTAGGTGGTGCAAGAGACTCGAGAGAACACACACACACACACACACACACACACACACACACACACACAAACACACACCCACCTGAGAAGTGCTTCTGGATGTCCTTGGGAGCTACTTCCAGCTTCTTGGTCAGCCCCGTCAGGTCAGTGGTCAGCGTTCCCACTTCACCGCTCAGTCCTTCCACACTCAACCTGTTCGGGGAGAGGAAACAGACGAGTGCGTGAGAACACCGGGATTACGTTACTGCAACATCTACGAGAATATGTTATGATTTCCATTGTTGACAGATGCAAGAAGAGTAGCTGTACATTATGAGCGCCATGAATACAGAAAGAAGGCACCATGGAGATAAACGAAATCAAGGCACATGAAAGAAATGGATGATGAATACATTGCGTCATCATAGCAACAACAAGGGTACTTTTTAAATACTATTGCTGACAGATTCCAGACCTACTGAATATCTGGAGTACCAAGATGACGAAGAAAATTCCGTGAAGATAAGAAAAGAACTAGGAATGCTTGACACTAACCTGGCCGGCTGTGTCAAGTCCCCGAGGCGGTCCAGGAAGCCGAGGATCTCCATCTCCTTCTCGTCCACTTGCTCCACGATGAAGTGCAGCAGCGTCATGCCCGGGGTGTTGGCGCGCGTCTCCCACAGCTTGGAGATCGTGGGCAGGCGGAAACCGAAGGCGTCCCCTGCGTAGCTCCCCTGCGTTATGTTATATTATGCGATGTTACGTTTGTTTGTTACTATCACGGTTAGTTGTTTGGCACCACTGTTCGGTAGCGCGGACCTCTGCATAGTCTTCATAATCCTCTCATTATTATTATCGTTTATTATTAATTTCATTTGTAAGTGAATCGTTCAGTGCGCTTTAATGTTTATAAAATGGAAGAAAAAAATTATACCAAAGATAGACATAAAATAACGAGAGAGAGAGAGAGAGAGAGAGAGAGAGAGAGAGAGAGAGAGAGAGAGAGAGAGAGAGAGAGAGAGAGAGAGAGAGAGAGAGAGAGAGAGAGAGAGAGAGAGAGAGAGAGAGAGAGAGAGAGAGAGAGAGAGAGAGAGAGAGAGAGAGAGAGAGAGAGAGAGAGAGAGAGAGAGAGAGAGAGAGAGAGAGAGAGAGAGAGAGAGAGAGAGAGAGAGAGAGAGAGAGAGAGAGAGAGAGAGAGAGAGAGAGAGAGAGAGAGAGAGAGAGAGAGAGAGAGAGAGAGAGAGAGAGAGAGAGAGAGAGAGAGAGAGAGAGAGAGAGAGAGAGAGAGAGAGAGAGAGAGAGAGAGAGAGAGAGAGAGAGAGAGAGAGAGAGAGAGAGAGAGAGAGAGAGAGAGAGAGAGAGAGAGAGAGAGAGAGAGAGAGAGACCGTGCAATGATAGGTGCAAGAAACAAACAAGAAGAAGGCTCTCACCATATTAATAAAATTGCCGAGCGTGAGGATGTAAGCAAAGAAGTCCTTGAGGCTCTCACTGGCGAGGACCTTGTCGGCGGTGGCGAGGAGCGAGGCGAGCTGAGGCTTGAGTCTGTCCGCCGCAGGGTTCAGCTCCTCCATCTGGGGGGAAGGAAGGTTATTAGGGTGAGGGATGCAACGGGGAAGAGGAATAAAGGATGTAAATGTGACTAGGGAAAGGCTAGGGAATGAGGGAGAAAGGAGGGCGGACTTTGGAGGGTAAGTAGAGCAGAGGTTCTCAGTCTGGGCCTCTAGAATCCCCAAGAGTTTCCAGGGGCACTTAGATGACTGACAAATCTGTATCCTCTTCATAAAGTAACTATAGTTTCACTCCTGTGTAAAATATTTGTACACTGACCATGATGTTGATCCTTAACTGTTAAATAGTCATTACAATTTTGATCACTCGATAATATCCATCGTAGTAATATTCAACTGTATATTAAAACAATCTTAGTGTATTGCCATGTTATATTCAGTGTCAGATGAATGGGTTACTGGTTGATGGTCTGATAACACAGGAGGTATTTGGTAGCAGAAGGTTGAGAGCCCCTGGTGTTGAGGAACGAAGGCCGCGAGGGGGGAAGGCAAGAGACCTATTGTATCGTGTCTCCAGAAACAGAGAGAAAATAGGGTCGCAAGTGAGATAGAATAATGGGTGAGGATGAGAGGAATCGTGGGGCACGGAGGAATAGCACAGCCAGAGATATAAGAAGTGATAAAGGTATTGAGAGAAAAGTGGATATACAAAAAGACAAAAAGGGAAAGGCGGGAGAGGAAAGATCAGCGATGACAAATAAAAAAGCACAAAAAGTATTCAATACATGCTTAGATCAAAATTATAATGACACCATATGGACCGACCATCTGCTTACGTGAGTGGGTAATTAATGTTTTTTCCTTTACCTGTATCATGCCCTCGAGCCGGACCTGGTAGCCCTCCACCTTTAGAAGCTCCACGTAAAACTTCTCAGCGTCGCCAAGCTTCGCCGGATCCCCTTGGTACTCCTTGATCATGTTCACCTGAGGGGGAGGAAGTAGTTACGCGTTGGCAGGGTTGTTTGGACACACACGCACGCACGCACGCACGCACGCACGCAAGCACGCACACACAAAGACAAACACAAACACACCTCGCCTTCCTCGGGGAGTATCCTTATAAAGCCCCTCAGCCGCTCAGCTCCAATCTTCGTGCTGCGGCACTGCCGGATGTCGTCCACCACCTCGGCGTGCGAGGCCTTGAACTGCTTCATGAAAATATTCACGTTGAGAGACTTTTTGGCGTCAAGGAGAGACACTTCGGTGGTCGATTGTTGCTTGGTGGGACGCGGCGTGGCAGGTGCACGCTTCACCTGGCAGAACAGCTGCTCCACCTCCTGGTAGTTGATGTTGGCAATGGGCGAGAGGCTCAGCTCCTCCTGCACCTCCTGCCACACAGAGTTCCTGATGGTGTGGCGGTTAACTTTGCTCCAGTTGAGGTGCTTCATCTTGGTGCTGGGCCGCGGCAGCCGCTGGCTCACGGTGACGGGGGCGGGCATGGCTGGGGGGAAGGGGCCGCCACACCCGGGAGGGGGTGGAGGGGGAGGGGGCCCACTACCAGGCTGGGGGGGTGGGGGGGGCGGGACCGGGCACCGGGGTCGGGGGGGTGGGGGTGGAGGGGCAGAGCACCCCGGTAGGGGGGGTGGAGGTGGTGGAGGAGGAGGGCCTCCAGGCAGCGGCGGCGGTGGTGGAGGAGGGGCAGGGCACCCGGGTAGGGGTGGTGGTGGGGGTGGAGGAGGGGGAAGGCCACCAGATGGTGGTGGTGGTGGTGGTGGTGGAGGAAGGCTCCCTGACAGTGATGGTGGTGGAGGAGGAGGAGGAGGAGGAGGAGGAGGGGGAGATGATGGACCACCAGATACCTGTGGTGGAGTAGGTGGAGTTGTAGTAGGAGAACGAGGATGAGGCTGAAGAACTTTCCCATCAAACACCGGGAGTGTGGGTGGGGGGGGCGGGGGAGGGGGAGGAACGGAGGTGAGAAGACCGATATGCTTTACACTACTCTCACTCTCTCCAGGGGGCAGGCTGGGTTCGGATAAGGTAGGAGCGGTGGACAGACTATCGGAAGGTGGGTCACGTGTGGAGGGGCTGGAGGGAAGACTAGAAGACGGGAAAGGCCTTTCATCGAACCCCTCCGGCACCTCCAGGTCGAGCTGGCGTAGGTTGACGGGCGAAGGGGGTCGCGTGTGCCTGCGAGCAAGAGTTTGGGTGGCCACGCTGCGGGACTCCTCCCGGCCAGCGACCGTTCGTGCCCAGGAGTGTGTGACACAACCCTCGGCTGCGCGTAGCCCGATGCGGTCCAGCAGTGACCACACAGCGTCGCTGTTATACAGAGAGAGATAAAAGGTGGTCAGTAACACGGCTTTGACGCCTCTCAGATGGTTACATACAAGAGTGACCTTTCTAAAGAGCTTCCGGTACTAGGAAAATAATCAACAATATCTTAACAACTCAGCATCGCAACTTAACAGTTGCAGCCCTGAGTTGGTAAATGATTATGTAGCGTCTCAATGGTCTCATGCCTGCGCCATGACGGGCGGCGGGCCGACTACCATCCAGGCCCCTCAAGAAAGTCTAACGGCGCTATAGGCTGACACTTAAAAAAATATAAAAAAATTATTAATTAATAAAAAAAAGAATAATATAACTGAAATATTAATAATAATAATTTAAAAAAAGTGATTAAGACAACCGTATCAGTTAAGCCGGTGAGCTTGACACCTTAAAATAATAATGTAAAATAAATATTAATTAGTTAGATAAACGAATAGATAAATAAAACTAATCCATAAGCAGCATCTCTGAGCCACTACGATCACAAGAACCTGATCACCTCATCATCTCAGTATCGATCTTCACAACGGAGCTAAATATTTACATGTTCGTAAGTCCCCGTCAAATCTCAGTACTACGTTTTAATGTCAATCTCAGTACTACGTCATAATGTCAATCTCAGTACTACGTCATAATGTCAGTCTCAGTACTACGTCATAATGTCAGTCTCAGTACTACGTCATAATAACAGTAATGATGATAACAGCAAGAAGAAAAGATGGCTGGCAGTAAAAGTTGTAATAAACCCTCTGAGTCACCCACGAGCCGGTGTGGCATCCGTTTTATCCCCTTAAAAAGGTTATATATTGTTGTTAATTAAAGATGCATTGTCAATCTAATCATCGAAACATTGTATTTACTTCCTCCATCAACGGCAAGTAGGTTATGTTTTCGGCAAGTAGGTTATGTCTTCGGTGCTGTTTGTTTGTTTGTCTGTCTGTCCGTCAGGAGGGTTACGCAAAAACTATTCTGGATCTGGATCTGAATACATGATGTGCATGGCACCCGTACACGTGCATAACACGCATATTTGTGTTGGCTGTTGGGGGGACGGGGGAGCCGAGTGTGCTGGGGAGGGAAGTGAATCAAGTGTAATTGTTAGTGTTGGTGTGTTGTGATGACAAGTGAGTGTGTATTTGTTTTCTGAATGAGTCTATTGTACCGCAGTCTAAAATCTGATGAGGGAGGCTGTTCCAGTCACGTATGGCGCGTGGAAAGTATGAGTGCTTGTATGCGTCGGTGTTAGTGTGATATGTTTGGTATTTATGGATGTGTGTGTTACGAGTACATTGACTGTTTGCGTTGTGTAAGTATGTATGTGGATCAATGTCAATGTGAGTGTTTGTGATCTTGTACATAAGTGTAAGTCTGTGTGCTTGTCTGCGTAAGTGAAGAGGTTCCATGTTTATCTGTTGTTTGATCCGTGTTGTGATGCCAGGCGTTCGAGTGTAATTGTTTGTAATGAACCTAGCCGCCTTGGTGTTGATTTGTTCTAACCTATCAATGTTTCTGTGTGTGTAAGGGTCCCACACCGTGGAGCAGTATTCAAGTGTTGGTCTCACACGTGTGTCATAAGCTATGTGTTTTATGTCGGTGTGCAGTTATGTAAATTCCTCCTCCGGAACCCCAGAGTTCGGTTGGCTGTGGCACTGATGTGGTCTATGTGGGTGTTGAACTTAAGGTTAGTGGATAGGTGGACACCAAGATACTTGTGCGTGTGGACTGATTCAAGTTCTGAATTATGGAGAATGTAAATGTGAAGGATGGGGTTGTGAGCTCTGGAGAATCTTAACAGTTTGCATTTGTCTGGTCGGAAGTGGATCTGCCAGGTGCACTCCCACCGCTGGAGGGCGTCCAAGTCTTTTTGTAGCAGTCTGCAGTCGTCGGTAGTCTTTACTGCTCTAAACAGCAAACTATAGTTGGAAAATAGTCCAGTGGAAGAGTTAGGCGTTGACAATGGAAGAGCGCTAATGTACAGGAGGAAAATAAGGGGGCCTAGAACGGTGCCTTGTGGGACACCTGAAGAAACAGGGACAGTGTCAGATAAAGATCCGTCAAGAATACACGTTGAGTCCGGTTAGTAAGAAATGCAGTGATCCAGTGTAGAATAGGTCCTGAAATACCGTAGTATTTCACTTTTAATGTCAGTCTTTTGTGCGGGACTTTGTCGAAGGCTTTGGCAAAATCTAAAACAATAGTGTCAACTTGTTTAATGTCACGTCGGTCAAGTAGCCTCGTCATGTCGTGAAATGTAGTAATTAATTCATTCATTCATGAAACTTGATGGAATGGTGCAGCATCGGGCAATGAAGACCCCCTATACATTTTGGAAAACCTGATAAAAATTAACTGAATGATGGCGAATGAATAGTACAACAAGAATCTGTCAATGATTTGGAGCGGCCACGTGGATTCCCCCCACCCCCAGCCCCGGTGTTTTGAGAGCAGAACATGAGAGCTTCCAGTGGGTACCCAAGAGTTTTCAAGCCTTCTGGGAGATGGTCAGAGACTAAATAAAAGCGTATTCCAAAGAACACGTATCATCCGCCATATTATTCTTTTATTTTACCGGCTTTTATCGGACAGGGGCCAGACCGCATATTTTTGAGCTGCATGCGTGATTTGCACCTCCCCGCTGCTGAGACGTGGGTGACGCGCGGGTCGCGGCTCACAAACCAATCATGTAATCCTCTCCTAGTGTTCTCAGTGTACTTCCCGGCAATACGCATGGAACTTGAAGTAACCTAACCTAACCTAACCTAAACAGGACCGGGGGCTGAACACTGCTATGGTTCAGGTATTTGCAGAGAGGATCAGTTCTGCATACAGCAAGAAAATGGAAGCACTCGTGGTCTGGGCTGGAATCCTGTGCTGAACCATCTCTCAGACCCTCCGGTTATCCACTAAAGGTATTCATGGTTGGGCGGACCACTACACAAACACGTTCGATTTTTCCATGGCCAACCAAAGTCGTTTAGTTCGCCAGGTTTTTTTTTTTATTCATTCGTTATCATTCAGTCAGTTTTTATCGGAGTGTTCCTCGAAATGGATGAATAATGGAAACAAACTTCAAAACAAAATTTTGACCAATATCCATTCTTCGGAATACTCCTTTTTAGTTGTATGTGGTTACTATGTGATTTGTGTGATCGGAGTTTCTATTTTGCCCTTGGCGGAAGACTGCGCTCTACGATTGCCCTATTTTGTTTGTTTCTCAGTGCGTTAATTAGACAGTGATTTTTACCCAACTTATAGCGTACACACACACACACACACACACACACACACACACACACACACACACACACGAATTATCAGCCCTAAAAACGTAAAAAACAATAATAATGATAAATTTATTGAAAGTTATTAAAAGTCTTATAAAAACCTGGTACGGTGTTTACTGCCGAGCACTGAATCAGAGGAGCCAGTCATCTTCATACCGAAATTTCTGCCGCCAGTTGCGGGCCGCGCAGGGCCTTGAGGTCATCAGTCAGGCGACATCCCAGGTGGAGCATCCTCTCGTTATGCTCCGCCGCAGCACCTCAACTCGGAGCAGGAGAGTTTGAGGCCGGGCGGATGGCGCACGGAAGAGACCACGGCTCCCGGTGTGCCGATAGGGTGACTGATGCTTACCGGGCCAGAGCCTTGGGCCGGGGAGCTCCTTCGTGTAGGAGGGAGCTCTTTAGTGTTGCCCGTGCAAGGTTGCTTGGTCGTAGCTGTTAACGCCGGTAGGAAGATATCTCCATTTCACTTATATCTAGAAACGGGTGGGAACAGTCACCGTATTTGTGTTTTGGGATGACGTCAGCGATGAGTCAGACCAGAATGAATAATGAGCACTAGGATAGTAATTGACACACTTTTACCCTCGCCGCGATGTGATCTTTCTAGAATGAGTCATCTTTGCTCACACCCACATCATTTCAAACATAAATATCTTTTGCTTGCATTTCCTCCAACTTCCCGAATTAATGGTGTGAACTACAGATCTTTGGTCTTAAACAAATATCTTTTCCGTCGTCTGGTATTTCCTCTAGACTCCTGAAGTTGAAGTTTCTAGGGAAATTTTACTTGCAAGACGCCTAGTTGGAAGGCGCCCCAAGGATGACTAAGACGGCGGCCATAACTTTTCACAACACACGGGAAGGCTTTGGCGTCGTGTTCATCACAAGTCGCTGACGTGTACACAATAACCGGCTGACGGGGCGGAAGGAAACGAGGCACCGAGGCTGAATGAATAATGTCACTCTTCTTGAGACACTTACGGGGAGCGCAGCCCGGACGGGAACAGAGTTTGCTCATTGACTAATTCCCAAACGCCCTCACCTTCACCCACTCACCGCCAGAAATGCCGTTGCTGCCACAGATGTTCATATAATCCACGAAGGTAATTATTCTGGCACCTTCAGTCAGCAATGTCGGGGGTACGATTCAAATATATTCACAAAAAAACTAAATTCCCAGTCAAAAAAACTAACGTGAGCTACAAGAAAACTAAATTAAATCCACCCATGTGACGGCATAGGAAATATGAATATAAATGAAGTTTTAACGAGAAGACAAGCTGGTCGTCACGTGTGTGTGTGTGTGTGTGTGTGTGTGTGTGTGTGTGTGTGTGTGTGTGTGTGTGTGTGTTGGGGGAGGTGGAGGTAGGGCGGGGTCACGGCAGCTGCTTCAATTATTTTACCTGCTCGCCACACCTGAGCAACTCCTAACACACCTGTCCTCACTTGGAGTCACACTTAACCTACCTGCGTTCTTCCCTTCACCTACAAACCGAGTCCATTTCTCAGCATCACTTTAATATTCTTACGACAATTAAACTAAACTCTATCCATCTGCATGCTCGTGTGCCCCCCCAACACACACCCACACCAACACCCACACCCACCCACACACACACACACACACACACACTCACCCCCCCCCACACCCACCTACCCACACACCCACCCACACACACACACACACACACGCACACATCTCCTACCTGTCCTGGTCTTTGGGGTCCACTTGGCTGAGGTTGATGAGGAGCCCCAGCAGCTGCAGGGAGTGCGGCGTGTTCCTCACCTGGGAGGGGGGACGGAGGGAAAGGGAGAAGTTAGTGTTTCTTCGACAGTGCATTGAGCTTCAGATAATATGGGCTGTTTAATTTTCTGTACCCTCACAAATTCGTTCCATCCTCGTCTGCATCGTGTTTTTATCCCTTTCGGAGGTAGAGATCAAAGCGCCTTAAAATGAATGGAAAACTTTCTCCGGTGTTTTAATATTTATGAAGAAATAATGTAAATATTCTTTCCCAGTAAAAATAAGTCCTTGGAATGAATGAAAAACCTGTATAGTGGTAAGAACTTTGTACTCGTGGTTGATAATGAACCTACTCTCTCCGAATATGAGAGGCATTAATAGGCATAATTAAGAGTAATCGTGATTTCGTCTGATATCTTGTTGGCCGCACCTAACTTGGATGACTCACGGCGTATCTGCAGCTGCTTCCAAAATTCAAACCACCGGCAAGCGCTGGCCGAGGAATGACTGAATAGATAAATGAGATCTAGGGAAAATGCACGCTGGAATTAGTAATATACGTATAAATAAGACTGATTTCCTATTATTTCAAGTTCCGGTGTTTGATTTGCTTTCTTGGGAGACATTACTTGGTAATAAATAAAACTGATGATGAGTCTAAACCCATGACACTCGATGAGAGGAAGAGTGAAACACGTGTTGCTATAGGTACCGGATATTAGCGGATGATATTATTGTATGTGTTTTGGATTTCTTCTTGATTAAGGAAATTTCATAAATGTATGAGTAGTAGTTATAGTAGTAGTAGTAGTAGTAGTAGTAGTAGTAGTAGGAGGAGGAGGAGGAGTAGTAGTAGTAGTAGTAGTAGCAGTAGTGTCTTCATAACACAGATTGGGTGGGGTATACATCACACCGAAACATTCAACCCCCCCCTCCTCCCTCCCCGCGTTAACTCACCTTCATGAAGAGATTGTTGAAGGCGTCGTAGTGGTTGAGGTCTCGCGCGGCGTCGGGGCCAAACAGCTGCTCAAGGTCGTCCTCGTGGCTGTCGTCGAACACCGCCACCTGCACAGACAGGCCCTCGTCCTCCACGGCGCGCAGGTACTCCAGGATGCGTGGGAGATCCAATCCTATATGGGGGGGGGGGGGAGGGGTTGAGGTGGCGAGTGAGGGTATTGGTGGAGGTAGTGGTGTTGGTGGAAGGGTGTTAGGTGTTAGATAATAGTAGTGGTGATGGTAGTGGTCGATAGGGTGGTGGTGGTGGTATTAGTGGTAGTGGTGGTGGTATTGGTGGTGGTGGTGTTAGATGTTAGATAGTAATGGTGGTGGTGGTGTTAGATGTTAGATATTCGTAGTGGTGGTGATGTTAGTTGTTAGATAATCGTGGTTGTGGTGTTGGTAGAGGCGGTGTGTGTAGTGTTAGATGTTAGATAATCGAGGTGGTGGTGTTGGCAATACTGGTGTTGTTAGACGTTAGATAATCGCGGTGGTCGTGGTAGGGGCGATGTAGGTGATGTTGGGATTAGGTATAGGATAATCGTGGTGCTGTTTGTGAAGGTGGTGTGATTGGTGTTAATGTTAGGTGCTGGAGTACTGTGATTCACCTCAGGATGGTAGAGGTAGCATGGTTGGTGCTAGAGGGGAGGTGCTACTAGGATGTGGTGGTGAGGGTGATAGTGGGGGGTGGTGGTGGTGATTGTGGCGCTAAGTGATTATCAGGAAGGTATAATTCATTGTGCATTACTTCATGGACCATAACGAGAGCCAAGACTGCAGAGTGATATGAGGAATCTTAAACATTTCTCACTGAACAGATAACAAGAATCACCTAACACTTGAACCCGCTCTTAAATGACAGTGGCATGTTTTGAGTCTGAGTGAGAAGTACTTAAATCAACTGCCATAATAATCCAAGGCTCGCTAAGAAGCTGGTCATAGCAAATCCCCTGTAAGAATAAAACGCATATACACAGTGAAGGAGTACTCGCTTCCTAACCCCCTTCTCGTTAGTTTAGATTCAGTGCATGAACAAGTGTCCGAGGGCATGACTAGGGATAGAAATAGGGAAGAAGGTGATGGTGCTGAGGATTATGGAAGAGTAGTAGTAGTAGTAGTAGTAGTAGTAGCAGTAGTAGTAGTAGTAGTAGTAGTTGTTGTTGTTGTTGTTGTTGTTGTTGTTGTAATAGTAATAGTAGTAGTAATAGTAATAATAGTAGTAGTAGTAGTAGTAGGAGGAGGAGGAGGAGGAGGAATAATAGTAGTAGTGGTAGTAGTTTTAAAAAGGGATGAAAACTATAGCAGAATGGAAATAGGCAGATCAAGAAGAGTGAAAATAAGAGAGAGAAGAAAGAAGAAAAATCAAAAACAAAATTTAATATGAACACATACTGATCGTTAAAGAGAAGAAAGAGAGTGAAAAAAAGACATTATCGTCAAACTCTGAGCACGATATCTGAAGAAAAAACAAACAAAACAAAACAAAGACAAAGAAAAACCTTGAGAAGTAAAAAACGAAACAATGGGAAAATGATGAGGGGGAGCAGGATGAATAGAAGAAGGAGACAACACGGATGGATGAAAGAAGTGGGTAAGCTCACCAACAAACTCGTTCCTAAGGGATGCTCTCGTGGGCAGGCTGCCGGCGCCCAGGACGACACAGTTGACGAAGGCGAGGAGGGTCGTCTGATACTCCACGACCTCCGCGTCCCTCAGCTCCTCCATGACGAGCTGGAACCTGTACCGCTGGCTCTTGTATACCTGCAGTAGTAGTGGTAGTAGTAGTAGTAGTAGTAGTAGTAGTAGTAGTAGTAGTAATAGGTGAGATTAAAAGTAATTGAGATAGTGGCAGTGGTTAAACGAAGGTACAGATACCGTAAGGGGAAAGATGATAAGGAATTAATAAGTAAGATAAAAAGAGATTGATGAATGAATGTTTTCCTTGTATTATGACTTCTATAAGGAGAGAGAGAGAGAGAGAGAGAGAGAGAGAGAGAGAGAGAGAGAGAGAGAGAGAGAGAGAGAGAGAGAGAGAGAGAGAGAGAGAGAGAGAGAGAGAGAGAGAGAGATAGAGAGAGAGAGAGAGAGAGAGAGAGAGAGAGAGAGAGAGAGAGAGAGAGAGAGAGAGAGAGAGAGAGAGAGAGAGAGAGAGAGAGAGAGAGAGAGAGAGAGAGAGAGAGAGAGAGAGAGAGAGAGAGAGAGAGAGAGAGATTTACATAGAAAATCAGACCACACAGACCCCCATGGTCCAGACTAGGTGGTCTGTCCTTAATGGTAAATGTATTAGTGGGAGGAGGATTTGGAGCATGGAGGAGAGGGGGAGGAAGAGGGGAGAGGAGGAGGAGGAGAGGGGAGAGAAGGGAAGGGGAGGAGGGGGAGCAAACACGGGCTGTCAACCTATTAAACCTAAGTGATTCTACATTAATCAGATGGCTCAAAACTTTGCATTTCTACTCTAGTTAATATTAAGTCGAAGGAAGTGTCGGTCGAGCTTGTGTTTAAAGGAGTCAATAGTGTGACACTGTACCACTGAAGGTGGGAGCTTATTCCATTCTCGCACTACAACGTTGGTGAAGAAAAATTTGGTGCAGTCTGAATTTACTTGTCTACATTTAAGTTTTGCGCCATTATTTCTCGTTCGCAAGGTATCATCGATCATAAACAATTTTGATTTGTCCACATTCGTAAATCCATTACGTATTTTAAAACATTCGATCAGTTTTCCTCGGAGGCGACGTTTCTCAAGAGAGAACATGTTAAAGGTGGAAAGCCTCTCGTCGTAGGGTTTATTGCGCAAGGAAGGGATCATTTTTGTTGCCCGATGTTGAACACCTTCTAATTTTGCAATGTCCTTTGCATGGTGGGGAGACCAAAACTGTACCGCATATTCCAAATGGGGTCTGACTAAACTACTGAAGAGCGGAAGTATTACTTCTTTATTTTTTTAATAAAAAGTTTATTTGCTGCATCGATGCATTGCTGTGAGAATTTGAGGTTTGACGCGATTTTGACACCAAGGTCCTTGACGTACTGAACGCTTTTGAGTTTGACGCCGCGCATTTCGTAATCGAACTTCTTATTTTTTGAGAGAGAGAGAGAGAGAGAGAGAGAGAGAGAGAGAGAGAGAGAGAGAGAGAGAGAGAGAGAGAGAGAGAGAGAGAGAGAGAGAGAGAGAGAGAGAGAGAGAGAGAGAGAGAGAGAGAGAGAGAGAGAGAGAGAGAGAGAGAAATTAATTGAATAGTTTAACAGTTAACATATTAACAAAACAAATGAAGGAAAAATAAGAAAAGTCAAAGCAGATCCCGCACAGACTGATAGAAATACTAACGTCGCTAACTGTATATCATCTCTTCTTAAACCCTTGCACGATATTTTGACCAATTTCTGCGTCTTTGCTGTACATACTGACACCGCGAATCAGACATCGGCAGCACGTCCTTGATCATCCTCGGGCTCACCTTGTAGTTGTTGAGGGCGTCGAGGGCCAGGGCGTGGCCGCGCTCGGAGTACACACACAGGGCCGAGAGCAGCTCAAACACCTGCTTCTTCACCAGCATGTTGCGCGAGTCCAAGGCTGTGAGGGAGAGCGAGGTCTGGGGTGAAAAGCTGTGGATGATGGGAGTTTACAAAGAGCTTCATAGATTTAAATAGATATGAATTTGAGATCTTGTTTGAAAAGCTGCGGAAGGTGACATTTTACAAAGAACAGCATTGATTTGCATACATATATATTCGAGATATTGGTTGAAAAGCTGCGGAAAGTGAAAACTTACAAAGAACTGCTTAGTATAACATAAATATGAATTCGAGATCCTCGGTTAGAGGTTGTGGATGATAAGAGTTTACAAAGAACTGCATCGTATTACATAGATATAAATTTGAGATCTTCGGTTAGAGGCTGTGGATGATGAAAGTTTACAAAGAACTATATAGAATTACTAATATATAAATTCAGACCGCAAAACCTATATAATGCGACACAACATCACAGGGTTGCTGGGTATACAGGATTCGATTACTTTATCTTTTTGCTGCTGTAAGTTAAAGGGATATTATAGATGTCTGGAGTGTCGTAAGAATACACACGTAAAAAGATAGGTTCATATAATTCAAGATGGTTTAGTGCTTTTTTTTTGGTGTATAAGAAGGAAAACTTCAATCACATAATGTCCCTCTCTAATGGCTAAATTAATTGAGAACATCAGATTATAAAGATTCAAGAAAAAAAGAGAAAGTGCACACACACACACACACACACACACACACACACACACACACACACACACACACACACACACACACACACACACACACCATAATTATCATTCCCATTAAATTTGTTGCAGGCATCACACTTTGGCGATCAGAAATCAATCGGCATCTGATAGTCGTTACAGTCGTGTTCGGTTTATCATCTATGTTATCTGATCTCTATTATTAGCATGCTGCAATTTTTCTTCTTTTGCTCCCGATTTCATTCCAAGCTTTTTTTTCTGCGAGTTACAAGTTACTTCCGTGGAATGTCATTTTATTATCTGAGTTTTAACTGTATTTTTTATCTACCTAAACACACTAGAACAAATGGTGGTTTAAACGAGTCATTAATCAATTTACGTTTTATTTTCAAGATAAACGCCACGTAATACTTCTTCACGTGCGGCTAAGGTACTTCAGTAATCTCAGCTTTCATATCTCCAACACTACGAGAGCTGCTTTACCTTATCTCACTTGCAACACCCCACAAGTACTCCTTAGGTACATTTTCCCTGCCCTGACCACACCCCGCATTGTGAGCAGGCCGCCGCCGCCCACCTTCATCCGTCCATACAGTCACAGGAGGCTCCCGCATCAGTGCAATTCCCTACTCATTATGTCATTATTTTTATGCTCCATACAAGTGACACAACACTAAGAAAACAACACACACACACACACACGCACACGCACACACACACGCACACGCACACACGCACACGCACACGCACACACACACTTTCATCCCTGCGATTAGTTTACTCGACATTTACTCAATTTACAACAATTGCAACATTTACTCAACCACGCACACACACACACACACACACACAATATATATATATATATATATATATATATATATATATATATATATATATATATATATATATATATATATATATATATATATATATAAACAACTGAGTAGAAGAAAAAAGAAGAAATGAACAAAAATCAAGAAAAAAATAGAAAAAGAGGAAAAATAATAGCAAAAGATAAACTCCCTTACTCACCCTTGGCCAGTTTCCGGACGTAGCTCGAGTCGTTGGTGATGTAGTTGAGTCCGGTGGTGGAGTTCATGACGGCCTTGATGCAGAGGACGCACTCGAGCTGCAGTAGGGCGTCCGCGATGGAGGAGAACCCGCGCTCCCCGAGCCGTTCTAGCGACTCGAACAGAACCCCGAGACCGTCGAGGCCCAAGAAGTCCTCGAGCCAGTCCTTGCTGGCCTGTAGGATGGGAAGCGAGATGTGTTAGCTGCCCCGTGCAGTCTGCTAGAAAAGTTGGACATGTCGATACCTTTATTCTTTCGTAGCTGCCAGTGTACATGCAAGGAGTGACTGTCGTCTTTAGTATAATGTAAGAAAGAGAAAAAAAGACATTTCCAATCTTCCTTGACTATAGGAAACAAGAGGTGACGATTCTTTATCACTGCGTGTGTATGTAGTCCATGAAGAGATTAAATGCATCCTTTACTCTTTTCAGCCTCGCGTTAAGACCGTTGCCAGCTGTATTTATTAACTTGTGAACAAATCATGTGTGTGACGCTCCGTTTTAGTCAGTGAAAAGGAAGCAAATTGTATCCGGGAAGGAAAATCGCATACTTTTTTTTAACTTCATTGCTTAATATTGCACTAATAATTTACCTTTTAACTGCTACCTCACAACTACTTAACGCTTACAGAAAAAGTGAAAAGTTGAATGAAAACAGGTTATTGTTACCATTATTTATGGACCACCGGATGTCACGCCCCTCTCGACGCTCATTTAGCAAAGTTCTTGTCACATAATCAACAATGCCATTCCCGGAAACTAGGAGCAGCAGAGCGTGTACGAAGCGTGTGTGGACGAGGATTTGCAGCGTCCATTACGTTTCTTTCTCTTCTTAACGATACACACTTCTTGCATTCATATCAGGTTTGAATAGGTGATGACTATGTAAGAAGCTGCGGGGCGACCAATATCACTTTTTTGCTAGCAGACTTAAAATTCCAATATCCAGGCAATGAAAAGCAAAAAGTCTCGCAAGCTTCACTATACATTACCTTCGCAACTCTACGTCCTCCCTATAGCGCCACCTACATTAAAAAAAAAACAACACACACACACACACACACGATAACCCTAATAACAGTGATTTTGCCCCGTAGCTTCTTTGATAGCCATTACATATTCAAAGAGAAAGGGTCACGCCAGCTACTATAAAATTCGCCCGCGTCACTAACGGACCGGGGTCGTCCAAGAGGCCCCTCAGGATAGTCTACCGGCGCAATAGGCAGCACCACAAGAAAAATGATAAAGCACCTCATTAACCCACAGTCCCATGAAAAGAGAGAAGACGTACCATTTCCATGAGCTTCTTGAGTCCCGAGTAGTTGGACAGAGAGAGAGAGAGAGAGAGAGAGAGAGAGAGAGAGAGAGAGAGAGAGAGAGAGAGAGAGAGAGAGAGAGAGAGAGAGAGAGAGAGAGAGAGAGAGAGAGAGAGAGAGAGAGAGAGAGAGAGAGAGAGAGAGAGAGAGAGAGAGAGAGAGAGAGAGAGAGAGAGAGAGAGAAATTATTATGTTATAGTGGCCAGACTAAAATGTTTAAAAGAATGCAGAGGAAATGGGGGAGAGATGATGAGCAAAAGAAAACACACTTCTTAATTGCACACAAGTGAAGTTTGGTGATGATTTGAGTATCATGAAAATCCTCTCTGATGCTGTTACAAAAGTAAGCAGGAGTCAAGAGCTGTTCAACATTTTAAGGGTTTTAATTTTAAGGGATTCAAATGACACAGATTGGTAAATAATGAGATTTAGGAATTTCGGGCGTGGCTTTTGAGTTTATCACATATGTTTCTCCCTGCTCTATCACTTTTCTTCTTTTCATTATCTAATGTTATGCTGGTAATCTCATTATATCACTCACCGAAGCCTCATCATCTTACCTGCGCTATGTCGTCCAACATGCTTGAGGTGGATATTTTCCTATCGGATCCGGAAGAGTTGCTGGAGGACGATGAGGATCGTCGAAAACTGCCATCCTCTCCGTCCGATTGCACCACCTCCCTCGCTGCGGCGGACCATTTCAGCCTTGACTGTTTCTTTGTTAATCTTTTAGGGAAAGAGGAACAGGATCCGGATGAGGCATTGGCAGAGGGAGGGTCAGAGGCTGAGTTGATTTTATTTTCTGTTGTCGATTCCGTAGGGCTTCGGGTAGTGTTGGCACTGTTGGGTGGGTCGTCCACGGGAACAACAGGGGAAGAGGAGGAGGTAATCGCTGGGTCAGTAGAAGCAGCACTAATGGGAGCACTACAAGGGGAGTCGCTTATCGAGCAAGAACCGAATTCGTCACTAAGCGTAGAGAGATGCCCAGTAGGAGGGGAAGATGACGTGGGTGTTGGTGAGTCAGTATCCCTGTCTTTCAAAGCGGGACTGGAGTGGACAGGAGAATGGAAATCAGTTGGCTCGGCTGAAGAGCAATCAGCTGTGTCCTTCGATATTTCTTCCTCCATTTCTTCCGCAAAGACAGAACCACTCTTTCCAGTCGCCTCTCGCCTTCCCACGCCCTCCCGCTCACCGCAGGCCCGCTCCGACAAGTGACAAGGGGACCCAGACGTGGCGGTACGCATGGTGGTATCAACGACGTCACTCTCATCACTCCCCCCAAATGCGTCATAATACTCGTCATCGCTTGGGGTTGGGCTCTTGCTCCCTCGATCGCTGGTAGTGTCCATCTTGCCGTGATCGGGGAGGCGGAGGCAGAGGGAGACACTAGTTGGTGGCCTTCAGGTGGGCCTCTACAAAAAGAGAAAAAAATCACTCTTAGACGGTCTTCTGTAATGCACCGTAATAAAAACACCCAGACAAACCGGAGCGTCTAAGTGTAACAAAAAAGTGCTCGTAATAACCAGGGGGTGAGCAGGCAGCGGCGGCAGGTGTACGAACTAGGCTGTGTGGTATGTCATTAAGCAGGTGTTCCGGCAGTGAGCACCTAACACCTGGGGAGAGCAAGAACGGAATGCACACCCACGTAGTACACCTGAAACCGTGTCTGAGAGAGAGAGAGAGAGAGAGAGAGAGAGAGAGAGAGAGAGAGAGAGAGAGAGAGAGAGAGAGAGAGAGAGAGAGAGAGAGAGAGAGAGAGAGAGAGAGAGAAAGAGAGAAAGAGAGAGAGAGAAAGAGAGAAAGAGAGAGAGTATAGATAATTAACAATCGCAAGCCATTGTAACCCATATAAAGGTCTATTTACACACACACACACACACACACACACACACACACACACACACACACACACACACACACACACACACACACACACACACACACACACACACACACACACACACACACACACACACACACACACACACACACACACACATTATGAAAAAGAAAATATTTGATGCCACGGAAACATCAACATCACACCCACACCCCACTCCACCCCACCATCACACTCCTAACCCCTTCCACCTCCTCCAGCCCCCTTCCTCCACTACCGCCCCGAGCAACCCCCAGATTCCTCCCCCCTTTTACCTTACCTCACGCCTTTCCACATTGTCCATCACCTCCTTGCACCCTACTTTCAGATTCCAGTTTATCCCTACCATACACTCCACTCTTCAAACCTCCACTGCAGTCTCCTCCACCCCCTTTCGACTCCACTCCTCCCCATACGGTGCATCCACTCCCCAGTTCTCTTACACCCCACTACTGCTTCAAACCCACCCATCCTACCCACCCCACGCTTCTGCCACCCTCCCCTTCCCACCACCATCACCACGTCCGCCATCAGTTCGTTCATCTGTCTTACCGTGAGTGAGTCATGGGGCCATAATATTAGTCACTTCGTCGGCCAAGCACTCACATTTGACAAGGCGTTGTGACACGAGTTGTGGGTCCTTCCATGGGTAGCTTTATGGCCCTGGTAGTAGTCTGACAATGGCTCTGTGCCATGAACGTGAAAAAAACCCACACACATTAAAACGCATTTACCCTCTTTTTTGGTCTGCTTTTTTTTTTTTTTTTTTTTTTTTTTTTTTTTTTTTTGTCGCCATCTCAAGGGAGAGGACACGGGCTTTTTAGATCCCGTCAGGGTCATGCGGATTTGCTCTTCCGTGGAGGGACCTTGGGCCCTTGTCGGGTGACGGCCAATGAAAGGAGGATGCCGACAGACCAGCTGACGTCAGCCGAGTCGACGGGAGTGAATGTTACAATGAAATTGGGCACTTCGCTTTAGAATAGTTCCCATCGTACGGGGGAACTTTAGCGTAGGAAGAAACACTGGTATGCATACTAATGTAGAAAACGTATCTTTAAATAAAGACACTCTCTCTCTCTCTCTCTCTCTCTCTCTCTCTCTCGGTTTACCCGAAGCTCCCTCTTACAAAACGGACTGCCGGAAGGCGTCGCGAGAGGTTTTTCCCATGTCGTATTCGCGGTCGGAAGTCCACTCGAGCCACTATCCTAGAACTGATAAAGTCGGTTTTTCAGCAGCAACACAATATTAACTTTATATTAATCTAGACATTTCTGAAAGTCTGACAATTTTCCTGTAGGGGCCTGGGGCCGAGATGGAAGCCTCGGACCCCCTCACGGCCTAAGCGAGGTTACCGGGGGGCCTTGCGCCCCCTCACAGCCTCGAAGTTACCGAGGGGCCTTAAGAAGGTCCCCGACCACTGCAGGCGCTCCGAAGAGGCAGGAAACCCTAAATGGCTGAAACATTCATGGTGCCCCAACCTTGATGAAACGGTTGTTATGAGAGTTGTGTTGTCGGTAAAGGAAGACTAATCCCTCAAAATTATGGATGAGTCTTATCTGACCAAGTGTCGGGGTGGGATGCTGACCCTGACTCAACTGTCGGGGTGGGATGCTGATCCTGACTTTAATGTTGGGGTGGGATGCTGACCCTTATTTAAATGTCGGGGTGGGATGCTGACCTTGACAAATGTCTGGGTGGGATGCTGACCCTGACCTAAGTGATGGGGTGGGATTCTGACCCTGACCAAAGTGTCGGGGTGGGATGCTGACACAGACTCAACTGTCGGGGTGGGATGCAGACCCTGACCAACCTGTCGGGATGTGATGCTGACCCTGACTGAACAGTCAGGGTGGGACAGAAACGTTGACTCAACTTTGGTTTGAACGCAAACAAAGATTTGAAATGACTCTTAAGATTGAAAATAAGAGAAGGCTGTTAATAAAGTCGTTCCCTCCGAATTAGAATAAAAGGTTGTTGTGAAAGTTGTATCTTTCGTCAAGGAAGAATAACGCCCTTGAAATTATGGGTGAGTCTTATCTGGGGTGAATAAGACTCATCCATACCAACAGACAGCAAGGATAGAGGAAAAAAAATAATACACCATCACTTTTAGATCACAACACCATCAAAATTATGGGCGAGTCTTATCTGGGGTGAATGAGACTCATCCGTAACAACACATAACACAGGAAAAGGAGAAAAATAATACACATCACCTTTAGACCTTAACGCCATCACACTCAAGGGTTAGTCTTACCTGAGGACACAACGACTTTCACGAACCTTCATCACAACAGCCAAGCTCACTACAAGACACAGCCAGAACAAACACATTCTTTACTTACTCAACTTACTTTACTTTCTTGATCAGTACGCGCTCGCTCTCTCTCGCGCTCGCGCTCTCTCTCTCTCTCTCTCTCTCTCTCACACACACACACACACACCACCTCCGTACCGAAACTGTACAAGTAGCCTATTACGTAAAGCATAAAGTATCAAATTGAAATGAGTAATGAGTATGAGCTATACTTTTCAAAATGATACTAAATAGATAATAGCTGTTACTGAAATGTTACAGAGGTATAAGGAAAATTAAAAGTATTAAAATGACATGAAAAAACACGTACTCAAGGGCCGGATTTGGCTCACGAGCCGCCAGTTCAAACTTCAACAGTCCTGTTAGGGTGCTAAGATGGCCACTCGGCCCGAAAAATTGTTTGTCTGCCCAAATCTGGGGGACTGCAGCCCCCCAGCCCCCCCGGCTCGTACGACTATATGGTCCTACCCGAAGTCTCATTCTGAAACACGATTATACAAGAATACCCGAGCAAACGTTTTCTTTCTTATCTAAATGTTTGCACTAACTAATCTTTTTTTTTTAAAGATTTACATATAAAAATTAAATTATCTCTGTATGACTGATAAAAAATAGATTTAATCAGAAATACATAATACATAATTAAAAAAAATCATTTAAGAAAGATACTATACGTTATATTTTGCTTCCACAGAAAAATTAGATATAATGAAATTATCGGGCGATCGTGACACAATCTGCTTCTTGTCTCCCTTGGAAATAGTAGTTTTTAGGGGGTAAATCCTAAAAGAAGAAGAAGTAAGTAATGATTTATGGCAGACTGGTGTCTTTCAGATAGTCTTTATCGTTTCGGACCATGGGCAAACTTCGGGCACATCACGACATTTATTTATCCTCCCGATTTAACAGTGAGACATCTGATTCACCGTTATTATAGACATGAATAAGAAAATTAAATCAGTATTCCGGATTATAACTGCCTGCCTGTGAGGAACTGGAAATAACATCATTTTTTCGTTCATTTTCTCGTTCAGTGCCATCATTCACTCGTTTATTCATTTACTTAATTTTCATATTACTCTTTGGCGTGTAAAAGTTATCAGTTGTTCCCTATTTCTCTTGAAACCATTCGGAAATCCATTCTGAACCATAGAAATGATACCCAGATAATCGTACATCCGAGGCCTAGAGTTCCAAGGATATTCAGTCGAACCCGTGAGCTTTTAAAAGCCGCCCCACGACCCAACCGAAACTCCTTGCATTACCCTACAAACCGAACCCCTCAAAAATATATATATTCATAATCTCCTTGGCGGTGGAAATAAAAATAATCATACTAATACTAATACTACTAACACTGATAATGATGATACACAAACCTCCCAGTTGTTTACGATTTAGCCAGCAAATATGGGGGAACAGTAAGCATTCCTCTTCTCAGCCAGCCAGCGCACCGCCGCCTCCACTTCCACACCCACCCACACTGGCGGGCCACAACCTCACACTGACCTTCACGCATCCCTCTTTCTGCTGTATTTACTCTTCTTCACAAGTGGTAATTATAATATTTAATTTCGCTGTCGTCAACTCGATGATAAGATTGATAAGGTATGTTAAAACACCTGAATATTTCGGACACAAGGAATGGTCACAGCTGACAGCAACACTTGAAACTACGTAGTATTACACACATATGGAACTAAATAGACTGGTATTGTATTTCAACGCGAGTAATGCAAGACTATTTACCTACCATTTGAGTAACCACCACCAGGAACCGCGTTATTTTCAACATGTTTACTAATTAATCTTTACCTGTTTTTTCAACGCAGGAATTACGGTAGTGTTGACTTTTCCCATTGACTAAGCACCATTTGAACTTCTTGTTTCGTTTTTTCTTCGTAACTCGTAATTTTCAACAACAATAAAATAATCTATACACAAATTTCGACGCAGGTATCATTGTAGTGTTTACTTATTCATGTGACAAAGTACCACTAGAACTTCACATTTCTCCTTTGGTTAATGTGTTATTCTCAACTCGTTAAGTGGTGACAGCCGTGCGCTCCCTTACCTCCCGCCGTAGCTATTTTCAAGATCTACACATCTATTCACACTCAGCAGGGATGCAGCGGAGAATTCATTACCACACGCTACCTGAGGCGAGCCGCTTGCTTACTGAAGGCTAGCTCGTCTCGGGTGACCAACTCAGCGGATACATACAGCTTATTCACTTCTTTATTTAAAAGGTTAAAAAAATATAATGAAATACCCTTCTCACAATAAGCGCACTACGAAGAATTAACTGTAAGGGGAAATACCCAACGTAGTCTGTACCAAAAAGAAAACTCGCAATATCCTTCCCTCCGCTGACTGAAAGCGGTAACGCCTACACTCGGGCACAGGAAACACGATAAGACGCTCGAGCTCCCTCCCCCCCAACTACCCTCCAGTGTAGAAATAGGTCAGCGGGGCCTCGTTCAGACGCACCGTGATTAAAAACGAAACGATTTATCTTGGTGTTTCTCGAGTCTCACCACACGTTTCTTTCTCCAGGTCATTTAGTGCTGCACAGAACTTTAATGTCCAAGGTTACAAAATGTTTCCTGACACTTTTTTAAATCCATGCTATCGTTTAAATATCTTCTAATCATATTATGTCAACTGTCCGAACATTATTTACTATTCGGGTGAGTCAGACGAGTGTTGTTGATAACGTGTGCGAGCCAGCCAACCATACAGCCTCTCTCTCTCTCTCTCTCTCTGTTCACTGATGTTGCCGTTCCCTTCAACTTAAGCTTGTCACAAAAGACTGTCATTATTCACATTAATAAATCCTTTTAACCGCCGACAAAAGAGAAGATGAATTGTGTCTTCGAAGTGCATGATCTTTAGTCTCTCTCTCTCTCTCTCTCTCTCAATTCGTAGTCTGGTGTGCTTCTTTTAGAGATATTTTATTTACTACAGCAACGAAGACAATAATAATAAAAATAATAATAATAATAATAATAATAATAATTATAACAATAACAATAACAATAATAATAATAATAATAATAATAATAATAAAAATAAAAATAATAATAATAATAATAATAATAATAATAATAATAATAATAATAATAATAATAATAATAATAATAATAATAATACCAGCGAGAAAAATAAAACTAATTCTATCGATATATGATTTGCCCCCCGCCTCCCTTTACCTTCATTATACAGAAAGTCACTGCCTCGTCACCGTTCTTCTCTTCATGTCAAGCCCCCCAAATTATACGGTTTGGTGCCTACTAGAGAAGAGCACCGTGGCAAATGTCTCTATTATTTACTTTGGTGACACAAGCGACATCTCTCAGACCCAGACCGAGACCAAAACGTGCACCGGAACTCTCCCCGTGGATTCATGGGAGTGACGTAATGTGACCCTTGCTCTCTCTCTCTCTCTCTCTCTCTCTCGTCCTTCATCTCCTCCCCCCCCCCTCGTCTTTTCCCTCTCCTCCTCCTCCTCCTCCTCCTTCTCCTCTTTTTCGTCATTCATTTCTCACGTTTCCGTTGTACATACTTTTATCATTACACTAAAATGGGAAAGTACGTAATGTCATTCAGCTTTACATTGTGGTTAAAAGACCGAATGTAGTGTGTGTGTGTGTGTGTGTGTGTGTGTGTGTGTTTGAAGCTCTGGTGGCGGATCTTTGGGAATGGGCATGTGTGTGTGTGTGTGTGTGTGTGTGTGTGTGTGTGTGTGTGTGTGTGTGTTTGAAGCTCTGGTGGCGGATCTTTGGGAACGGGCACGTGTGTGTGTGTGTGTGTGTGTGTGTGTGTGTGTTTGAAACTCTGGTGGCGGATCTTTGGGAACGGCTGGAACCTCTCATCCCACCCACATAATTATACCCGGGAGGTGTGTGTGTGTGTGTGTGTGTGTGTGTGTGTGTGTGTGAAGCTCTGGTGGCGGATCTTTGGGAACGGCTGGAACCTCTCATCCCACCCACATAATTATACCCGGGAGGTGTGTGTGTGTGTGTGTGTGTGTGTGTGTGTGTGTGTGTGTGTAAGCGTGCTTGACTTCACTGTCACACTTTACCAACTATGAAATCTGCCAGACACATTTTCCAATATTTGAGGTAACAAAAATATTCCATACTCTCGAAGTGGGCAGGAATTCACAAAGTAATGCACCTCGCCTTATCACCGTGAAGTCAACGAAAACGCTCCAAAATTTTACTCGATCATTCATGTCTGTCAACCACACACACACTTATACAAAAGACCTCACCAACGTTCTCTTTCAATCAATCATTCTGAAGACTCCCAATCACTTGATGTTCCAACGTAATTCCAGTGCGGTCCCTACAGCTGAGACCGACCACTGTGACCACACTCCTCACCGCACCACGGGCGATGAAACACTGGCTCGCAGTCGAAGTTTTCTGGATATATCGCTCCTATCTCACCGTTTGGCAACTATCCTTTCAGGGAATATGTTTGTGTTAACACGGGATGCTTGTGGTTCTAGCCAATAGATTATTTATTGTACACACACAAGGTGGTTACGCCGATGAAACAAAATATCAAAGCAATCAAAAGAATGTCAATAATAAAATCATAGAATTTCACAACTCCTGAAAGGCATCGTCTAGGAGGGACTTAAGGGACTTCAACGCAACGCATCTCTTTTTTTTTTTTGTGTGAATGGCAGTCATAAAACATGCGTGACAGACGAAACGGCTTATTTTGTTACATTACATAAGAATCGTCTGGCTAATGAACACAATTACACGCACGGAGACGAGTCCTGGGACGTTTCATAACATTTTTCACATTAAATTCATGTAAACAACATCACACAGGGTCAGGTAATAAACAACTACATGATCCTCCAAGGTAATACATCATTGTTCAGGTAAAGAACTGTCAAAACACCAGTAAATGACACACTCGATGGAGGTGCTTTTGTGTATCTGGCATCTTAACATCCAACGCCACCACCCTCGCCACCACCAGCACCACCACCAGCACCATCACCACTTCCCACCCACAGCATACAGTATGAGTGGCGTCTTAGGTCGAAAATCCTGTGTGTGTGGGTGTTGTGTTGTGTGTGTGTGTGTGTGTGTGTGTGTGTGATGTCATGTGTGTGTGTGTGTGTGTGTGTGTGTGTGTGTGTGTGTGTGTGTGTGTGTGTGTGTGTGTGTGTGTGTGTGTGTGTGTGTGTGTGTGTGTGTGTGTGTGTGTGTGTGTGTGTGTGTGTGTGTGTGATGTGTGTGTGTGTGTGTGTGTGTGTGTGTGTGTGTGTGTGTGTGTGTGTGTGTGTGTGTGTGTGTGTGTGTGTGTGTGTGTGTGTGTGTGTGTGTGAAAGATGTCATGTGTGTGTGTGTGTGTGTGTGTGTGTGAGTGTGTGTGTGTGTGTGTGTGTGTGTGTGTGTGTGTGTGTGTGTGTGTGTGTGTGTGTGTGTGTGTGTGTGTGTGTGTGTGTGTGTGTGTGTGTGTGTGTGTGTGTGTGTGTGTGTGTGTGTGTGTGTGTGTGTGTGTGTGTGTGTGTGTGTGTGAGTGCACTGGCACCATCATAAGAGTGTGACTCATAAGGCGTAATGGTCTTTGTTACTTATAATTATTATCATCATCATCATCATCATCATCATTATTATTATTATTATTGTTATTATTATTATTATTATTATTATTATTATTATTATTATTATTATTATTATTATTATTATTATTATTATTATTATTATTATTATTATTATTATTATTATTATTATTAGTGTTATTATTATTATTAGTGTTATTATTATTATTAGTGTTATTATTATTATTATTATTATTATTATTATTATTATTATTATTATTATTATTATTATTATTATTATTATTATTATTATTATTATTATTATTATTTAGGAGTAGTAGAAGTAAAAATAGCATAGTAGTAGTAGTAGTAGTAGTAGTAGTAGTAGTAGTAGTAGTAGTAGTATATAGTAGCAGTGGCAATAGTAGTTATTATTGTTATAGTTGTTGTTGTTGATAAGATCTGTTTTTTTTATTACTGAAGAGTAGAGTGTGATGACAAGGAAGAGGAGGAGGAATAAGATGAGAAAGGGTGATAATAATATTACAAAAAAAATATCGCAGTTACATTAATTAGCTTCTATGAGCTGGTGTTTCGTCCTATCAAAACACTTAACTTAGAACATCACCGATAAAGGACAGAGCGACGTTATCTTTCTGAGAGAGAGAGAGAGAGAGAGAGAGAGAGAGAGAGAGAGAGAGAGAGAGAGAGAGAGAGAGAGAGAGAGAGCACAGCACGACTCCAATCCAGTGTGATTAGAAGGAGCGTTGAGCGAGACTTCCTTCCTTCTTCCTTTCTGACCATACCAAGAACCTTACAAGACGTCCCTTCATCACGCCTCCCCTCTAACCGCGGCTGTTTTAAGTTCACTGCATGCAAAAAAAGACGGAGACAAGTAAAAATTAAGCTGCCACATACGAGAGAGAGAGAGAGAGAGAGAGAGAGAGAGAGAGAGAGAGAGAGAGAGAACATGTGTAACCATTCCCTCCCCGGCTGCATGAGTCGTCCGCGGCTCCTCGCTGGTGGTAACCTTGGCTATGACTTCATGGAGTGTTGCCAGGTGCCTCCATTCACTTCTATGCGACCCACATACCTTGTTTCACCTTTTCCTCCCCTCCCCCCAACCCGCTCTGCTTTCCCCGGATGAGAAGTGTTACATGCTCGCTCTCTCTCTCTCTCTCTCTCTCTCTCTCTCTCTCTCTCGTGCATCCTCAAAACAAAACATATTATTATGATAAGAGTTGCCTTTTTGTAAGTATGCCAAGCAATTTACATGAAAGGAAAAAAAAAGTGCATGTGCGTGACGAAGAAAATTAAATGCCCTCCCCTGTTAATTACGACACACACACACACACACACACACACACACACACACACACGGATTTCCGTTGTGCAGTGGCTAGCGACCTCGCTTCACGACCGAGAGGACCCAGCTTCGATTCCTAGGCGGAGTTGAGACGGATGGGCAGTCTCCTTTAATCCATGCCCGGTGTCCCCCCAGCAGTGAACGGATGCCGTGTCAGGCGGGGGTTATAATAATAATAATAATAATAAACGGTTTATTTCATGGAGTACCAGGCAGCCCTAGAGCTGAAAATATACATCAATGGAAGTCCTATCACGTGTTTATTATGGTAAACAAGCCTACAATTTTGCTCTCCTCAGTGATCAAGAGCAGTTGGTTCAGCACCCTACACGTATTCCCGACCGTCTTGGAGACAGGCCAAACATACTAGATTTCTTCCTTACCTCTAATTACCCTTCTATTTACTCTGTCAAACTGTTCTCCCCGTTGGGCTCCTCCAATCACAACCTTATTTCTGTATCCTGTCCTATCGATCCTGTCTACCCTCTGTACACACTGAAGAGGCGATGCATCTGGCATTTTGCTTCAGCTCGGTGGGACGACCTGAGGACGTACTTTCCGATTTCCCGTGGAATGATTACTGCTTCCAGGAGAGAGACCGCTCTGTGTGTGCTCAGCGCATCACAGAGGTGATTGTCTCTGGAATGGAGGCACAACTTCCACGTAGTTTCTCTACTCCTCATCCTAAAAAGCCTTGGTTTAATCACGCTTGTTCTCGTGCTATCAAAGATAGAGAGGCAGCTCACAAAAGGTACCAGAGCCTTCGCACTCCTGCTAACCATGATCTTTATATTTCTGCCCGGAATCGTGCCAAATCTATTCTTCGACTTACCAAAAGCTCTTTCATCAATAGGAAATGTCAAAACCTTGCTTTTTCTAATTCTTCTCGGGACTTATGGCACCTAGCCAAAAACATCTCTAATTTCACTTCTTCATCTTTCCCTCCACTCCTTAACCCAGACGGCAGCACCGCCGTCTCATATATCTCTAAGGCTGAACTCTTCTCTCAAACTTTCTGTAAAAACTCCACTCTGGACGATTCTGGGCATATTCCTCCTACTCATCCCCCCTCTGACTCCTTTATGCCTGTTATTAAGATTCTTAAGAACGATGTTTTCTATGCCCTCTCTGGCCTCTACTTTCAGAAGGCTTATGGACCTGATGGAGTGCCTCCTTTTGTTCTCAAAAACTGTGCTTCTGTGCTGACACACTGCCCGGTCAAACTCTTTCATCTCTGCCTGTCAACATCTATATTTCCTTCCTGCTGGAAGTACGCCTTCATACAGCCTGTCCCTAAAAAAGGTGACCGTTCCAATCGCTCAAACTACCGCCCTATAGCTTTACTTTCCTGTCTATGTAAAGCTTTTGAATCAATCCTTAATCGGAAGATTCAAAAGCACCTTTCCACTTCTGATCGCCAGTATGGGTTCAGCAAGGGGCGTTTTATTGGCGATCTTCTTGCTCTCTTAACTGACTCTTGGTCATCCTCTCTTAACCGTTTAGGTGAAACTTTCTCAGTTGCGCTAGACATATTGAAAGCTTTCGATAGAGTCTGGCACGAGTCTTTGCTTCCTAAACTTCCCTCTTACGGTTTTATTCTTCTCTCTGTAACTTTATCTCCAGTTTCCTTCCCGGCCATTCTATCTCCGCTGTGGTAGACGGTCACTGTTTTTCCCCTAAACCTATCAACAGTGATGATCCACAGGGCTCTGTCATATCACCCACTCTCTTCCTGTTATTCATCAATGATCTTCTTTCCATAACAAACTGTCCTATCCACACATACGCTGATGACTCCTCTCTGCATTATTCAACTTCTTTCAACAGAAGACCCTATCAACAGGAATTACAAGACTCCAGAGTGGAGGCTGCAGAACGCTTAACCTCAGACCTTGCTATCATTTCCGATTGGGGTAAAAGGAACCTTATGTCTTTCAATGCCTCAAAAACCCAATATCTCCACCTATCAACTCGACACAATCTTCCAAACACCTATCCCCTATTTTCAACAACACTCAGCTGTCACCTTCTTCAACACTAAACATCCTCGGTCTATCCTTAACCCAAAATCTTAACTGGAAACTTTATATCTCTTTCTATAGCAGCTTCATCGAGGTTTGGCGTTCTGTATCGTATCCGCCAGTTCTTCTCCCCTGCACAGTTGTTAGCCATATACAGGGGCCTTGTCCGCCCTCGTATGGAGTATGCATCTCACGTGTGGGGGGACACAACTCTCCTGGACAGAGTGGAGTCTGAGGCTCTTCGTCTCATCAACTCTCCTCCTCTTACTGATAGTCTTCTACCTCTTAAATTCCGCCGCCATGTTGCCTCTCTTTCTATCTTCTATCGATATTTTCACGCTGACTGCTCTTCTGAACTTGCTAACTGCATGCCTCCCCCCCTCCCGCGGCCCCGCTGCACTCGACTGTCCACTCTAGCTCATCCCTATACTGTCCGAGCCCCTTATGCAAAAATTAACCAGCATCTTCACTCTTTCATCCCTTACACTGGTAAACTCTGGAACAGCCTTCCTTCGTGTGCATTTCCTCCTACCTATGACTTGACCTCTTTCAAAAAGAGTGTATCAAGACACCTCTCCACCCGAAATTGACCTCTCTTTTGGCCACTCTTTACTTTTGTCTGTTGTGGAAGAAGTGAGTAGCGGGCTTTTTTTCTACACCCTTTTTGTTGCCCTTGAGACGTCTGCTTTGTTGTAAAAACTAATAATAATAATAAAAACTAATAAATATTATAATATTAATAAGAGCGTTCGGAGACAACAGACATCCACCAAGGACATTATTTTCTTATAATAATCATAACACCAATTATGTTTGTCTCCTCAAAGAAAAAAATTGACTTTGACCTCTATATCAGCAAAAATGTTATCGTAAAGGTGACCTCCATCATTCATTATCAGTTTTTATTGTATTCCATCGGAAAGGGCCGGACCCATTCCTGGGAAGTAGGACACTTCGCCACACTCTTGAAACACTTTTGGTCTGGTATTTCATATCCGCTGGTGGCATTCAGGCTCGGGGCTGGGCCGCCTACCAATCATTTCCGGTGACCTTGTGAAGCACTCATGCTCTGTTCTCAAGGCACTGGCCGGGTATTTCGATATGGTTGCCTTATATTATTGCTCCATTCACTTTTTATCATTCATCTTTATTCATTCGTCATCACTCACCATCTTTATTCGCTCATCATTCGCCATCATTGAATCTACTTAATATCGGACATTCCCCAAAATTGAGTGATTTTTTTCTTGGCCCATGCTTCACCTTTTCCACAAAATTTCACTAAACTTAGTCTTTGTCTCCTTCCCAAGACCTATTGGGTTCCTTCACTGAGCTCGACCTGCCATTTGGTGGCCCTGGTGGAGCCCCTGCCAGAGCCAAACCTGCGGTGAGCTTGGGTCCAGCGAGGCTTAATTGGCATTTTTCTATACCAAACTAGCAATATATCAGAGATATAATGGTCACTGTCACGTTTACACCAAAAAATCTGAGTGCTGTATATTATTTATGTCGTTACAATGAACATTGTTGGCAAAATAAGAGCATTCATCAATATATCCTACAACACTCCTTCCCGTGCTTAATAGGAATGCATCAATGCGGCCTCATGGGTAAATATTTCTTTCATGCAAGAAAAGAGAACTCAAACAAGTCCAGCATGGTGTCATTCTCTCAAAATTCTATAGAGATGCATTCCTCCCTCTCTCCAATCAGAGCGCTGGAGGTTGTTTACACTGCTACTAAACATATCGTAAGCTGCCGGCAGCAAGTATTATACCTATCTCATATTTCAAATTTTAATCATAATACATACATCTTTAGCATCTTATAATATTACATTCACTATATAGAACTTTAAAAGAGCGGCATATAACATGTGACGATTGTTTATGTGGGAAAAATATATATATTTTAATTTCCTATTTCTTGTATTTCCCCGTTTCTTAAATACTACAAGTAAGTCAAGTGTCTATACCGTAGCTATGAGAAAAATATGTGATTTCTAAATACTAGCGAAAAACTAGTAAGAAAAATTATTTGGACGTACGCCGCATGAATATTTTTTTGGGTAGTTCCACCAGGGCCACCAGATGGCAGGTCGAGCTCAGCGAAGGACCCGGTAGACCTATTCCTCACTCCTGTCTCCTTCCCACGCCCTATTCCTCACCCCTGTGTCCTCCTTAGGCCCAATTCCTTACCCCTGTCTCCTTCCTAAGCCCTTTCCTTTCCCCTGTCTCCTTCCTAAGCTCTATATTCCTTACCTCTTTCTCTTTCCTAAGCCCTGTTTCTCACACCTGTCTCCTTCCTAATTCCCATTCATCACCCCTGTCTCCCTTTAAAGTCTTATTCCTCACCCCTACCTCCTTTCTAAGCCATATTCCTCACCCCCGTCTCCTCCTCAAACCCTATTCCTCACCCCTGTCTCCTTCCTAAGCCCTATTTCCCAAGTCTGCTTCTTCTTATGTTCTATTCCTCACCCCCGTCTCCTTCCTAAGCCCTATTCTTCACAAGTGTCACTTTCCTAATTCCTATTCCTCACCCCCGGCTCCTTTCCAAGCCCTATGCCTCACCCCTGTCTCCTTTTAAATTCTTATTTCTCATCCCAAGTTTCTTTTCTAATCCCTTTTACTCAAACCACATCTCTTTCCTAAGCCCTATTGCCCACTCCTGCCTCTCCATATTCCTTTTTCTTTCTTTATATTCATTTTAGTATGAGAGTCAGTGATGCCAAGGGTGACGCCTCAAACCTATTATGAAACTGTGATAGAGTTTTCGTGAGGGAGCCACTTTGTCTCTACGAAACCATTCGCTCGAGTCCTCAATTTCAACTGCACCACTCCCCTTCCTCCTCTTCTTCCTCCTCCTCCTACTACTACTACTACTCTCCTCCTCCTCCTCCTCCTCCTTCTCCTTCTCCTTCTCCTCTTCCTCGCACACTGCCACTCATTGCAGTCTCGGAGCCTCAAGTGGATCAAGAAAGCACAGAAAATGTTCTCCAGCGTCTCCCCCGAGGCAAAACCAGTCCCCGATTTTGGGGGCGTTCCAGTTCACCCCTTCACAGCTTGAGGAGTTTTATGTTTGAATGTATCCCGCAGTTCCACAGGATCCTCAAGGGTGCTGAGTACACTGAACCGATTTGTGACTGAAGCTGTACACTCATGAGCACATGACAAGTCTCAGTCTCTCGAGATCGAATATAGTTTGGTTACATCTCGGGATTCTTCTTAACCTGACATGAAGCTTGAGTGTTGCAACAACAAGCCTAGGATCAGTTACAAAGAACTCAGCACTCCGAAACACCTTGCAGTTATGAAGTATCCTCCAATGAATGCATACAAGGATGTGGTCGATTTTCTTGGCTACCCCTCCGGCACTGCTACGTATACCAAGTCCAGCGGTGCAGCTCTAGTTTCTGGTATGTACCAAGAACCTGCAATTCTCAGCCTCCTGGATCTTGCAAAATTCAGGAAAGAGTTTTTGGTGTTCCTGGTGCTAGTACCATGGGAACCAGCACATAACTCGTAACCAACTCTATCAATGCTAAGAAGTAGCATTGAAGTCGCCTAAGACAAAGAGTGTGTCCTGAGGGGGCACTCTTCTAATACGGAGTCGAGTTTGGCGCAGAACAGCTCTTTTTCTTCGGTTTCCCACATTTCAGCGGGAGGGTACACAGCAACAAGAGAGCAGCTCTGAAGCCAGGGTGCGTCAGACTCCAATTTCACGAAGGAAAATGTGACGTGAGAAAGGTCTGCTTCAGAGACCATGATGCAGCTGCCGTATATGCCTCAGGGCTAATCCGGCACGCCAGATCTCATATAATAAATCAAAGATAAGCTCCGGTGATAAATATTATAGTCAGCCGTAAAATTTTAGCTCTCTATAAATATTGAAACATCCTCTAACATATGACGCAAATCCCGTAGATTTTCGCTAAGGCATGTATACACAATCTTCCTATGTCAGCTCATGAGAACCAGTCATTCAGCGTCTGTCTTTCTAGTCCATCAAGCCAGAGATCCTTTAAATGGAGAAATGCGACAACCCGCCGTGATGTGGGCCATGGCCCAAGGGGATGACATTTCCACTGCCCGACGTTACCAGATGATATTTTTTTTGCCAGATTGCTGGGCAGATTAACCTCTCCGTGAAGACTATCTATATGTTACACATCTTTTTACATCCCTTATTTATTTTTCTCTTATGAACCATTTACAAAACCTGCAATGGTCATGTCAAACAGAGTGAATCACTCAACGGCGCACATGTGGCTTCCGGTAGGACCAGTGTCATATCTCTCACTACAGGATCTCTACCTGTACTTAAACAAGTACTAATACGCAAATATTGCATGCAGTAATGTAGATCTAAGGGTGTGAAACGACAAACATCTGCTAACTCTACACCATCATTCTGATGTTACTGATATAATACATGTTTTCTCCACTAAGAACATGCTTACGTCACTTCCACCAACTTATGATGCAATCTGATACAGGGCTGACAATATATTTTACCGGAAAAACGTAACCCGCGCCATACATTTCAAGGAGTAGTCGTTGGGTAGTCAGTTTTTCCTTGGAGTTTTTTTTTCCCATTCCTATCTTCTTGCTGGCTCATGTGGAATCTATAACATGTGAAGTAACATCTTGTTATATTACTAGAGCCCAACACGGAGCATGAGCCCATATTGAGCATTAAAGCCCTAAGAACTGCTGGTATTCACCTTTACTTATAGGGAAGCAAGGCCTCCTCTGTCCACACAATGATGCCCACGAGCGCCAGCCGGTCACAGGCTACTTCCGATAGGAGGTGTCGCATCTCTCCGTCAGTAGGATCTTTATGTCAAGCCATCAGCCACTACAAGAACCTGCACTTATATGAGCTCTTGAGAGAGAGAGAGAGACACTTCTAACGCAGAGAGAGAGAGAGAGAGAGAGAGAGAGAGAGAGAGAGAGAGAGAGAGAGAGAGAGAGAGAGAGAGAGAGAGAGAGAGAGAGAGAGAGAGAGAGAGAGAGAGAGAGAGAGAGAGAGAGAGAGAGAGAGAGAGAGAGAGAGAGAGAGAGAGAGAGAGAGAGAGAGAGAGAGAGAGAGAGAGAGATTCGTCATCATAAGCATAAGAAAATTGTGTGACAGTAGATTCTTCTCTGACAGAAAATGTAATTCAAACCACCCGCTCACATGGCCTTCCCTCTTGCGGCTGTTTGATGAATCTCACGTCCAAACCAAGATGAAGATCCAAACCTGCCAGTTGACTCCAGTTGTCCGAGGGTGAGTACCTTCCTTGTTTTCACGTATATCTGGATCTGGATGCTAATGCGCAGGGCCCCTACCAGGTGCATATCACGCATATTTGTGTTGGCTGTTGGGGGGACGGGGGAGCCGAGTGTACAAGGGAGGGAAGTGAATCAAGTGTAATTGTTAGTGTTGGTGTGTTGTGATGACAAGTGAGTGTGTATTTGTTGTACATCCTTTTTAATCGAACACACCGCCTGCTTCACACATACACAAGAATAGGCCACTCGTGAAGGTAATGAGTTTTTTGATTGGGCATATTACAGGTACGCCAAGCTCCGAGGGTCTTAGTTAGCGCTAGACTATTCTACTCTTTCTTGACACTGCGTATCTGTCAGTGGGATAATGTGACTTCAATGTTAGTAAGCTAATTTATATTTTACCTACCGTTCTTTTCCAACAGGTAACTAGAGCAAGATCGTTAAGCGTTTACTATCCATATCAGACCCTGTGATATACCGTTTTTCGCAAATATCTTTCAATCGAAGACTCAGATCAGCATGGTTCTTTGGCACAGATTGTTTCACATACTCCGCTAATTTATGACGCTATTGTGCATTGCCAGATGCGGTTAATTATTGCGTTTACTCTTGACTGTGACTCATCAAAAATAGCGACCCCGTATAAAGAAGGGCTAATCAGCTGACGACGAAGAAGAAGACTCGACTGTGATGGCAAAACCTGCGTGAAACACTTACACATTCGAACAGGTGAGTCGTGTAATGGCGGGTAACTCGAGGCTATATGCTAAGTATGGTAGGGTGTTTTATGCACACGACCCTGATTCCTGTTCCAGCGTAACTGAATGTTGCTTAAGTGCTGTATGAAGTTTGTTTGGCAATTATACAACCATTGAAAGTTGTACGAGTATATGACCCTCCTTCCCACACGTTACGTTGAGCGTAGAATGGGATGAAGTACGTAGCCGACGCTTGATCATTTATAGGAATTGAAGCGGGAATTCATTGCAGAGGAAAAACGAGAAACAAGCAATAAAATCGATTACGATTGCTTGCATTAACTATTCAACCTTACTCGGCATATAATTTCTATTTATCTGTCAGTAATTCAAGTCATACGTGTGTTTGGATTCATATCTCGTTTACAGCGCAAGTGGAAGAGAGAGAGAGAGAGAGAGAGAGAGAGAGAGAGAGAGAGAGAGAGAGAGAGAGAGAGAGAGAGAGAGAGTAGGGGAAGGGGAGGGGGGATGGAGGGAAAAGGAGGTAAACGAGAGAAAGAGGGCGGGAGAGAAAGAGGGAATGCGGGGGAAAAGGATGAAGGTAGGAGGGAGGGAAAGGGAGGGATAGGAGTAGGGGAAGCCAGGGCTGGAGGTAGTTGGTGGATACACGTCACAAATACGTCACGCTTCACCTTTTCTAATGTGTAAGTGGCTCACGCAGGTTTTGCCATCACAGTCAAGAGTAAACGCCATAATTAACCGCATCTTGCAATGCACAATAGCGTCAAAAATTAGCGGAGTGTGTGAAACAATCTGTGCCAAAGCACCATGCTGATCCGAGTCTTCGTTTGAAAGATATTTGCGAAAAACGGAACCCTGTCGTAGGGTCTGATATGCATAGCAGTCTTGGGGTCACTTGAGTTCCCCCTGCACGAGTCAGTCGCCGGTAGGACGTCAGGCAGGTTGGGCTGAATAACCCACTGAGCCCTTGATTAAAAGATAACCCTCAACTAGCGCCCCCACCACACGATCACTGCCTTCACCACCACGTGTTTGGATTACGGTAAATATGGAGAGTCACTACGTGCCTTCAATATTGCCCCCACGAGAATAATAACCTTTCCAATGCCTCGCATACTGTTGTACTTCTCTAGTTTTACCGGCGCATCATGCGTATACTCCCTAGGAGGTTATAATGTGGGGAGGTCCGCCCCCCTTGTTAGGAGGGGAGTCGAGGGGGCGATGCCCCCCCCGTTAGAGGTTAGGTTATATAAAGTTTGGTTGGGGTAGTTTAAATATGCTCCCCCACCCAAAAACCCGATTTCCCAGTACGGGTACCCCAAGATCGTTAGGGGAAAGGGATTAGACCTTTTTCTTTACTTTTAAGTACTTGTCCCTCAACCATATGAGGGACATGTATTTCGTCCCTTAACTATAATATGGAGGCGTAATATCGTATTTTGGAGGCGCGGAGTGACTCCACAATTACCATTTTTCCCTATGGACGTAGTACCTCGTGCCGCTCTGGGACTGACGAACTTTTGTTACCATGAAGCACGCCATTGATGAGGCTGTCATAAAGAACATCAAACGGATATTTACCCGTACCGGTCAGTCGCTTTATTTTAAAACAGTCATGTAACGATTTAGTCATAATAAGCCAAACGAACAAACAGTTGACTGGTCAAGCGAGCTGAGAGGCTGTAAAGTACGCCAGCTGTGGTGCGGGAGTTAAGTGGTGGTGGCGGTGCAGGCTGGCACTGCCGGCGAGGGTAAGTGGCGAATGGCCGGACTGGCTGTCAGTGATATTTACTGTCTCGGTTAGCCCTCGAGACACACACACACACACACAATATATATATATATATATATATATATATATATATATATATATATATATATATATATATATATATATATATATATATATATATATATCATTATCTTTTTTCCTGGAAATGAAAGGGCGTGCGTAACGTTATCGGGGAAAGAAAAGTCTTTCAGGGACTAGATAACATGTTACATGGGCGGAATTCTTGACTTATAAAATAATATTTTAACAACCAAAATAACAACAGTAACAGTAACAATAAAATGGCATACCGGGAGGAGGGGAAGGAGGAGGAGGTGTTGCTTTGGTTCAAAGATTTCTTTATCTACAGTCAACAAAAAGATAAAGAAAACAACAATATGAAAGTGGAGGTTAAAGTTTGAACGACGCAAAAACTGTAGCCTATTTTTTCCAGTTCCGAATCCCTCCCCTTATTTACCTACTCCTTCACCTCTTCATTTAGTGTTTGCATATAATCATTCTCCCTTCCCCTCCTCCCCTTACGCAACTTTTCATAGCCTTGGACATCACTACATCATCTTGCTGGGCGCCTTAGCGGTGGTACCCGCCCCGTGTCCCCATGTCCCCCGTGGCCTCCGTGGTCCCCGCCGTGGCCATAGCCTTTCGGGCAGATGGTCTCGTAGGCCTTGCGTGTCCTGGTGGCGTACACGGTGACGTAGGACTTCTCAGTGACGGTGATATACTTGGGGCGTGTGTTGATGACGGTGTGGGTGATGTACTGCGGCAGCGTGGCCTTCTTCGTCACGAACTGCGGCACCTGAGGGAGGATGTAGAGGCGTCATGGCGGCTCAGTGTCTGTATTATATGAAGGTGCGGATTTGGGTTGTTAATAGCAAAGGTGTGTATTTAGATTGAGTTAGTGTGGTTACCCTTTCAAAAATTATCGGTAGTCTTTTTGAATGGTGATGGACAAAAGGCGAAACTTTACGGAGAATGAACGCTGATGACGGTAGGCGTTGTATATTTTAAGTAGATTTCATGTTAATTTACGAGTTGGAATGAGATCTATATTTTTCAGCAGACTGCACGTACTTAAAAGTATAACAGGTGTGTGACTGGGTTGTTGATAAAAGTGTGGATTGTATAGAAAGATGGCGATAGAGTGAATGCTGCAATTTTTTTATTTTTTTTTTATTTGCTATTGTTTGGATTTATGGTATCATTTGCTGTCGCATGTGAGCGGTGGTGACAAGGAAATAGTTAGTGACTGTAGTGATGATGGTGACTTGTTAGTCGGTGGTGAGAGAGAATAGGCTGCGGTGCTTGTGAAGATGGCTTGTGATGATGGTGAATGAGAGGTTACGGTGATAGTGATGATGACAATGTGGCACTGTTGGGGATATGATGATGGTGATGAAGCAGTTTTCCTTGGTGGTGGTGATGGAGTTGAATGCTATAATATATAATGATGGTATGGATGTAATGGTGAAGGGGAAATTGATGCAGTGGTTAAGCAGAGAGAGAGAGAGAGACTCTCTCTGCTTCATCAGAGAGAGAGAGAGAGAGAGAGAGAGAGAGAGAGAGAGAGAGAGAGAGAGAGAGAGAGAGAGAGAGAGAGAGTCTCTCTCTCTCTCTCTCTCTCTCTCTCTCTCTGTGTACACTCACGTTCTGGGTCTGCGTGATGAAGTATGGCACGGACTGTTTGTTGAGCACCGTTGTGGTGAGGTAGACGGGCTCGTACGTGTTCTCCACAGCCTTGCTGCAAGGGGGAGGAGGAAGAGACAGTAACGAATGGTGGTATAAAATTCCAGGATGGGTGGACAACGTTGATTCTGTGCATGGATTGAAAGAAATTCTTAAATATGGACCTCTTTGTACAGGAATGATCAGTTAAAAAAGTAGGGAAATATCTCGTTAGATGGAGGAAAATCATAGAGTAAGGGAAGGAAATAATTAGAGTAGTGTTTTTTCGCTTTGGTTCTACAGAACACCCGGAACCTTGGATGATATGCTCAAGCCGGACGGACAGACGTGTTGTCTTGCTTTGAGATCGTAAGATGTTGATATGGGTCATTGTCATGCATGCTATTTCATATGACTGGGAAAAATGTTTTAAGTGAAGATGAAGTCGTTGGCATAGTCAGTGCAGTTCGTTTCCTCGGTGCTCATCTCCGTAACTTCGCCCTGGAACCTGTGATGAGTGAGAATTTTACGCCCTCGATCGCATTAGGGGTAGTATAGTACCCTCCCCAGGTACCCCATGTTTTCCTGCAGCCACTCTACCCCGGCACTGAATCGAATTGGGTTTGCGGATTTGAAGCTAGACACGGTAAATGCCTTACCTCAGTGGAGCGTGAAGGAAAGTAGAAGCGTCTGTAACTGCCTCATCCGTAAGAAACTAAGTACGTGTCATGGCGGGAAAAATCACATGAGATAGACGCAAGAAAGGTGTAGAAAGAGAGGAATCCATGGGAATCAATTGTTTTTATCACACGCCATAGCGAGAGTATGAATTATTTTCCATCAATGACTGTTTATATTAGGCTTATTTTCAATGAGCGACTGACTAAACGGTCATGCAACTGTTCTGAGGTGACTACTATTCTTTAAAGTAGCGCTTCGGTCAGTGTCTGTGCCACTCGCTCATCCCTTACGCCGCTGCACGCTAGGTATGCCTTGCTCACCCTCCGTTGTAGTAGGGCACCGGCCTGTACTCCGTTTTTTCCAGCCACACCGTTTTGTAGCCACAGTCGTATTGGTCGCTGGCCAAGGCTGAGTGTGCCGCCACCACCACCGCTGCCGCCACCACCACCAGGCGCCGCCCCCACGTCTCCTGCGACCTCCTGCTCGCCTGAAAAAAAAGGAAAATATGAAAATGTCACCAAAGTAAGGATAAATGTATTGAAAGGATACAGTAATGTAAAGATTCTACAAGTAAATCATTATACAGAAAGAATAGCGAATTCATGCAACTACTGAGCGAAATGATAGAAAAGAATGGCAGCAATATATCGATAAGGTTCACTTGTCGAAAGGATAAAATGAAGCAAAATTTTCATAAAGAAATCATTTCTGGGCATTCGCAAGGTTAGTACTTACACAGCATATCCATATAGGAAAGGAACTGCAAATAGTTGTTAATGTGAACACACACACACACACACACACACACACACACACACACACACACACACACACACACACACACACACACACACACACACACACACAGTCTCACACACACACACACACACACACACACACACACACACACACACACACACACACACACACACACACACACACACACACACACACACACACACACACACACACACACACACACACACACACACACACACACACACACACACACACACACACACACACACACACACACACACACACATACATGAACAGTTACTAATGACCGTTCATTTCCTCCGGGGAAAGTGCGATTTTCTCTGCCATTCGATGCATGTATGTACGGTATGAATTTATGTACACGTATATATGTATGTACGGTATGAATTTATGTACACGTATATATGTATGTACGGTATGAATTTATGTACACGTATATATGTATGTACGGTATGAATTTATGTACACGTATATATGTATGTACGGTATGAATTTATGTACACGTATATATGTATGTACGGTATGAATTTATGTACACGTATATATGTATGTACGGTATGAATTTATGTACACGTATATATGTATGTACGGTATGAATTTATGTACACGTATATATGTTTGTACGCTATGAATTTATGTACGTACACGTATATATGTATGTACGGTATGAATGTATGTACGTACACGTATATATGTATGTACGGTATGAATTTATGTACGTACACGTATATATGTATGTACGGTATGAATTTATGTACGTACACGTATATATGTATGTACGGTATGAATTTATGTACGTACACGTATATATGTGTGTACGGTATGAATGTATGTACACGTATATATGTATGTACGGTATGAATTTATGTACGTACACGTATATATGTATGTACGGTATGAATTTATGTACACGTATATATGTATGTATACGCACGTATGTATTTATGTACGTATGTATGCATGCATGTATGCATACAAATAATACGCAATAATTCGACTATAATCATATAACCGATAAAAAAAACTCTCTCTCTCTCTCTCTCTCTCTCTCTCTCTCTCTCTCTCTCTCTCTCTCTCTCTCTCTCTCTCTCGTCACATCCAGCAGTTTATAACAACCATAACAGTAAAAGGGGTTATATAAAAAAAATCACAGCCGGATTTATTTGGTGTGTTTGTGTGTGTGTGTGTGTGTGTGTGTGTGTGTGTGTGTGTGTGTGTGTGTGTGTTTACAGGCGCGCGCGTTTACTCACATGATAAAGCACCCATTTATTAAGCTAGAAGATCGTCCAAAGAGAGAGAGAGAGAGAGAGAGAGAGAGAGAGAGAGAGAGAGAGAGAGAGAGAGAGAGAGAGAGAGAGAGAGAGAGAGAGAGAGCATGTGGAACAGAAGGGCGGAGAAGAAAGGAAAGTTGGGCCTCGAGGGAAGATGAAAGTCACTGAACGTATGTGGGCCGGGCAAACACTTGAACGAGGCTCGAGAGAAACTATTTACCGCTGTGTTGTTTGTGTTGATCGAGTGGGAGAGCCCGAGATGCTAATTCAACCATGACGGCAGGTGGGCAGGCAGGTGGAAGATTAGTGGGGGAAGAGGGCGCTTGTCACACTTTTTGTTTTTTATTTATATTTTTTCCACTTTTTTATAGTTTTTCCACATTGGTAGGGATTTGGCTTTCTACTCGCTGTGGAAATACGTACATACACAGCTGATAATAATAGTAATAGTGCTAATAAAAATAATAATAATAATGAAATGATAATAATAATGAAATGATAATATAAATAAAGAGTAACAGTAATGATCATGATGAGATAAAAATGATGATAATGATTTGGATGATGCTGATACGAATGATGATGATAACCATATTAATTGAATGACGTCTATGATCTTCACGTTGTTTCCCTGTTATCCTCAAATTTATTTTCCACAATTCTTCCACCTTTTCTCCCCCGCTTCTTTCCCTTTCTCCTCCTCCTCCTCCAGCTAATCTTTCTCCTCCTCCCTCTCCTCCACCTCCTCATCTTTGTGCCATATGACTACTCAGTTGCGGCGCCAAGAGAGAACGCCAAATAATCAGTCCTAATCTTTGTCCTCCTCACCATCCTCTTCCTAATCATCTTCATCACCATCATCACTCCCGCTACCACCACCACCACCACCATTAGCATCATCATCAGTGGCATCATTTGAGGCAGTGCGCAACAAGCGGTCAGAAGTTCAAAGAAAGTCCCAAACAATAAAAAAAGTGAGGTGTTATTTACTTGCTGACTTCATTGAGGGTGTGAAACTCTCTCATAACACCCCCACCCCCTCTCCCCCACCCCCCCACCAGCTGTCGTACGCTTTAGAGGAATTGTGTTAGGCAGGAGAGAGAGAGAGAGAGAGAGAGAGAGAGAGAGAGAGAGAGAGAGAGAGAGAGAGAGAGAGAGAGAGAGAGAGAGAATTATTTCCCTCGTTTGTCTCTTATCCCCGAAATAACAGTAATGATAATAAACACCATCATATAATTATACACTCTTGAATATTGATAAGTGGGCTGAGGTTGTGATGGAATCGTATTGATCAAGTCCATTTTTTTTTCGTAGGTTTGTGTTGCGAAGGTTGTGAACTGTATCCTGGAATTCAAGAAGTAACATAGCAACACGTACCTTATTTTATGCTCATAGACGTTTATACTCATACTCGTGCTTACAATTAGACAGTTTTCAGTTATCAGTAGTGTATGTATATATTTTCACAACGAGTAGAATGTCAAACCCTTACCAGTGTGATAAAACTAACTAACTAAATAAATAACTGTGACAAGTACCCTCTCTACCACTAATGTTGGAATGCATGATATGGACCTTGTAAGTTCAATAAATTTGCTGACTGGAAATAGTCGTGAAGGTGACAGATAAAAGAGGGACCTTACATTCCAATTATCCGTGAAGCCATCCCTTAAATAGACTGACTTGTATCTTATTTATACTTAATTATGTGGATCGACTTGTTCATTATTAATATTGACTATGTTGTACTCTCTTGAGGCTTTCATTCTTCCTGCAAACAAAGTTGTATCACGTTGAAATGTAGACTGAGAAAAACGCTAAACCTGTGCCCCTGTAAACAAGTATATGGTATCTCAACTCAGTTTGATTTTACAGGGAAAAGTAACGTAACAAGAGCTGGTGCCTATTATCATATCATCAGTTTAGCGTTCTTTCTCCATTACATATTCATAAGGATACCTACTCAGTGCACGAATTTGATAACAACTCACAATTTTCAAGTTACTCAACATACTTACCATTCTCAACAGAAAGCAACAATACCGCTGCCGCCACCGAGCGCTGAAACCACTTCCAGCACAGACTCAGCCGCTACTGGAGCCACTGACACACGGACTGAGAGCGAAAGCGTGTGGAGTACGGAGGATTGAGTGCGAAAGAGCGTGAACGTTCAGCAGTGGCACACCTCGTCCAACGCACAGGAGCAGCCACCAGCGCCACCGACTCTCCTGTAAGTACTGAGAGGTGAAAACCATCTGACCAACCACGACACCTGTTACGCCCCCCTCTCCTCCGCCTCCTCCTCCGCCTTCTCTTGCTCTTCTCCCCTCTGAATCGTCTTCACACCACCATCACCGCCTCCTCCTCCTCCTCCTCCTCCTCCTGCTTTTCCTCTCCCTCCCTTTGAATCCCCACCACATCACGACCACCTCAATCTCTTGTCTCAACCTTTCTTCCTCCTCTCTCGTCCTCCTCCTCCTCCCTCTAAATCACCATCACATCACCACTACCTCAATCTCTTCCGTCTCAATTTTTCTTTCTCCTTCTCCTCCTCCTCCTCCTCCTCCTCCTCCTCCTCTTCCCTCTAAATCACCATTTCATCACCACCTCCATCTATCTCTTCTATCTCCGTCATTTTCTTCTCAGTCATACATACAACATGTGTGGAAAGCCTCTACAAATCACAATGTCTAGCGGGCCATTTTGTTCCTGTTTGTTTCTTGCCATTGAGTTGCCTCCCTTGTAAAGAAAAGAAAAGAAAAGAAGGAAAAAAGGATGACCGACATCGGGGTCACTATCAGCAGTGACTGGAAACTGGAAAAACACACGACACCGCAAGTCCGCCTTGCAAAAAAAGCTACTAATACTGTGCTCGGGTTTATAGTGAGGAACTTCGAATATAAGACATATGTATTATGAAAGTAATGTCGTCTTTGCATAACTAAATGGTAAGACCTCACCTGGAATACGGGGTGCTATATAGTCTGGTTCCCTAATTACAAGAAGAACCTTAATTACGCAAAAGTACAGCGACGTTCTACGAAAATGATATCGTTGAAGACACAGGCTCATGAAGAACGATTCAAACGACTCGGTTTCTTTCGTTGGAAAAGAGACAACCGCGGAGAGATTTGATACATGTTTTCAAATACCCAAACAAGGTCAGAAATATCAACCACTCCAGACTTTTTGCACTCCAAGCATATCCAAGAACTAGACACAACTTAATTTTCAATTCAGACTCGGGGATGCAGTGCAGACATCGGCAGAATTATTTATCGAAGAGTCACCCGCCACAAGAATAGCCTTCCTGCAGAAGTAGTCAGTGCGGAAACGATCAACTCCTATAAAGAATCGAATTGATCGTCACGGTTGCGTCACGAGTGAAGTGAACACCCCCCACACGTGCGCAGAACAAGTGCTTTGAAGTGTTCCGCAGGAGGATAAAGTGGCTAACGAATTGATGAAACCACTAAAGCAGGCAGCCTCGTAACAAGCCTTCTGTCTTCCATTTTTCCTCTTCCTCTTCCTCCCCCTCCTTTTCCTCCCTCTGAATCACCACCATCTCTCCTCACGTCATACTTTAATTGAGTTACTGGAAAAGATTTCGACACAGGGAAAGCACTTACTGCCGTCGGTAATGATTTATTTTTTATTTTTTAAGCGACGGTGATGAAGGAGGAAGAGGTGTGTTGTGATACCTGTTAATTTCTTCTGTGGCATACTC
>NC_066511.1:10977195-11044695 GCF_024679095.1 Eriocheir sinensis
CGAAGAATCTTGGCAAGATTTTAAAGCTTGATTACTAACTGAACAAAATTAAATCCGTGCAATGTTGTGAAAAGCGCCGAAAAGTTAAAAATTCTCCGTGGTTTGATAATGAAATCAAACTTGCTCTCCAAAAGAGGAACTTGTTATATAGGCAAAAGAAAACCGATAACTCTACCGAAAACAGTACATTGTGCTACGAAGCAAGACGACAAGAAGTCAAAAGTTTAATCAAACAGGCGAAACGGAGGTACAAAGTAAACATTGCGGTAAATTGCAAGTCAGATCCTAAAAGTTTTTTTTAGATATATAAACAACAAAAAAGAGATTCGAAGTGGGATTGGCCCACTAACAGATAATTCGGGGAATACCGTGACAGACAGCCAACGCATAGCGAACACGTTAAATTCTTATTTCGCCTCGGTTTTTAATAGTAATTCTACCGATACTTCTGCTGTTCATAACACTATTGAAAATCCCAGTTATACCCCACTGATTTGGAAATCAGTACAGATGAGGTTCTCAAAGCGCTGCAGTCACTTAAAACTAACAAAAGTCCAGGACCTGATAAAATATATCCAAAAATTACTGAAAGAAATATCAAGAGAGATACTCAGACCTTTAACAATGCTGTTTAATATGTCTTTGCACCATGGTATCGTTCCTAGTGATTGGAAAATGGCTAACGTAAAACCCATTTTCAAAAAAGGCAACCGAAAATTACCGGATAATTACAGGCCAGTCAGCTTAACTTCAATTATTGGTAAATTATTTGAGACAATTACTCGAGATACAGAAGTTAACTACTTAGAGTGTAATTCGCTAATCCTGGACTCGCAACATGGTTTCCGTAACAACATATCTTGTTTGTCGAATCTATTAACGTTCTACAAAGAGCTTTTTGCAGTCTGTGATGTTTCTAAATCACTTGATATTATTTATTTGGACTTCCAGAAGGCGTTTGATAAAGTCCCACACTACAAGTTGCTTCATAAAATCAAGGAAATAGGTATCGGGGGTAAGCTTCACGAATGGATCAAGCACTGGCTAAGCAACAGAAAGCAAAGAGTTGTAATAAATGGAGTGACCTCTGAGTGGATGCCAGTCACTAGTGGTGTCTCCCAAGGCTCTGTCCTGGGACCCGTTCTCTTCGTCATTTACATCAACGACATTGACCTTGGTCTCAATGATTTCATTAGTAAATTTGCGGACGACACGAAAATCAGCATTGCGGTACTTACGGAATGTAACAGGCAGTAAAATGGGAATTGCCTTTTAATATAAACAAGTGCCAGATTCTGTAGGTTGGATCTAGAAATATAAAGAGGGACTATGAACTGTGCGGCGTTAAAGTTAAAGGCGTTAGCAGCGACGGGCCAAATTTGTGTCTTTACTGTGTAGCAGCGACGGGCCAAATTTGTGCCATGATATAAACCCCCCAAAATAGATGATACATAATCTGATCACAAATGCGTTTATATATATTATGAAATGGTTCGTGTGAGGGGTGATTTTTTCTCATTTTTCTTGCTTGGAGGGACCATTAAGAAACATGATCCCTGAAGCTACTAAGTTAATTACAGTGCTGGTAGGAGAGGGCACATTTTAATGGTTGAAAGAACCAAGGAAGAGACTAGATGGTGAATTGAGCACGAAAATATATAAATATTTGAATTTAGTGATCTAGTACTTTCTGGAATAAAAGACTAGTTGAGTGATGAAACTGAAAAGCAAAGTGTGGGATTAAGCTGAAGAGAAGATCAAGAGGAGGCAGACCTACGAAGGGATTCAGTGATTTTATAGGTCACAAGAAGAGTTTCCCCTCATAATATACCATCGACTAAAACAAGGAGTATTGTATTATGCTGATGATGGACTCTTCTTGTCACACTGTCAAAAAAGAAAGAAAAAAATGCACATAATGATAAAAATAAGTAAAGAATGTGGCTTGTAAATAAACAAGCTTAGAGTAATATACAGTGTGGAAGATGAACTACATCAAACAAAAGACCATTGAGGGGCCACAAAAGCTGGCAAACTTTACTTACTCAGTCATTGCCAAAAGGTGAAGATAAACTTGGAGGCATATACTAAACTCAGTGCTCACATTGGTCTCTGAGGCTCATCTCCATCACAATGGCCTTTTGAGTCTCTGGTGGAAAATAACCCATTACCCCAAGACACAGGGCTGATGTAACATCCAAGATACCCTAGTTTACCTTCCCCAGATTTTCCCAGCTACCCTTTTATTGACCAGCCTGAAAGAGAAGATGAACAGCAGGGTGAGCTGCGTACTATTGACTGCCCAGGCCAGGATTTGAACCCAAGCCTGTAGAATTGTAGCTAGGCGTGGTAAGCACTTCACGATAAAGGAGTGTACCAAAAGCCGTCACAAACTGTTAATAAGTAATACATACTGGAACTTATTGCACTATCATCCATCCTAAATTTACAGAAGCAAATTTTGAAACTTTAAAGAATAGATAAGTGTATGGCAAAAACTTTTTGATGCCCCAAAGTATGCAACTGACTGTACACTCAGAAGATATGTAAGAGTCTAACATGAATCAAACACATCTCAGTGTCACAAGAAAATATGAGAAACTGATCTAATCCAGAAAGGAGGAAATATAAATTTACAATGGATGAACTTGACAGGGTGTGTAAAAGAAAGTTGAAAGTAAATATTGAAAAAGATTAAGCTTATGGTGTTTCAGATTGAACCCACGACCAGCCAGATGAGAAGCCAGTGCTTACCATTCAGCAAAAGTCTCCCCACTAGCCAAGTGGGTTTTTAGGCACTTTCCACATTGGGTAGGACATTAACAAACCTCATTAATGAAGGGCCAGATAATGTAAGGAAAAGTATTATATTACCTAAAAATAAGAAATGGAAAAAAAAAACTGACTACCCCGTCTTGTCCACATATACTTACTCTTCCTTCATTCTCATCACATGTCCAAACCATCTCACCCCACCATGCCTCCCTCACCCCACCATTCCACACTTCACACCCTTTGCAAATACCACGTACATGCTTTCATTGCTTTCTCCATTCCATCGATATCCTGACACACCACATGCACCTCTTATATACCTCATTTTCACTGTGCGTATGTGTGATTGCTGTGCTACATTTCATGTCCATGTCTCAGATGCATGTGACAAGAGTAAAAGATAATACTATTTCTTGCACCCTCTTATACCTCTATGCTTACACTTCCTTTTGTGACTCTCCAAAGCACTTATCACCTGTCTGCCTCTCATCTCTCCCTCACCTCTTCCTTCTTGCTTCCATAGAACTGTCCATAAGTATTTACGTAAACTCAAATACTTCCCCATCTTTTCCCAACCAGGTCTTACATTCTTATCGTGCTCTCTGCTCTTACTTAGTATTGATGCTGCAAACTTGATAGTCTGCTCTCTTGCCCTCTGAAACACCATAAGCTTAATCTTTTTCAATATTTACTTTCAACTTTCTTTTACACACCCTGTCAAATTCATCCACAATCCTCCATCAACATCACAAAAACGCCTGGCACCAAAGAATGCTCTGCAAAGTGGTCAGAATCAACTATCAAACATCTCAAAATTTTTAGATCTAATACATTCTGGTTCATTTATAGTCACAGCTATAATCTAGTTAAAGATATCAAGCTCCTTTTATTCTATCTTGCCCATGTGGACCTGCAGATTAACTTGTGCTTGAAGGTGTTTGGCAGGAACAGACTCCTTTCAGTACAGACATCCACAAGAAATTGCTCATTTTCATTCACTCCACTCACATCCAACACCCAACCACAACACTTCTCCTTGCTTCCAGCTTTTGCATTTATGTCCCATAACAAGTATACTTTTCTTATACCTAATTTTCATACTAAAATAGTTTCTCCCAAGATCTTTCTATTCCAATCTTGCCTTTCACTTTTCATTGACTGGGACATATGCACACACCCATGCAAACTTTACAATGCCTATTTCATGTCAATGCCCATGATCTTGGGGGACTCAATATTGCACCCATGTCTATCACTGCCCATACTACTCTACTTTTTAAGCCTTCTCTCAGTCTCTCCAACAGTAAAGTATATATATTTTTGTATATTCAGTTCTCTATATAAGCCTAAAATTGGTTCGAATAACCAGAATTTTACCAAAAGTATGCAGAATTAGGCCTAAAATATATCTAAAAGTGCCCTTAAGTCGAAAATACCCGAAAGACTCTCCAGAGATTAACTAGAAGCTTTGATATTATTATTAAAGAAAATTACCTGCACATCAGTATATGTTTATTGAATAGCCTTATAACATTATTACAGAATGCCTTACAGAAAACCCCGTAATAATCACTAATACAACAGTTGAGCTCCATTTTTTCTAGAATGATCATCATTTATGTTCCTTTCAGAAGAGTGAATGATGATGGAGCAGAAACTTGTCTTATTTTAGTGTTGTTGCTTCTTCCAGTTGTGTGGTGAACTGTGGTCTACATCAGGAGTTGTGGCCATGGAAAGAGACTGAACCTTTTAGACACAGCAGGGGGATGCAGGCACCCGCCAGTCAGTCTGCAGGAGCTGTCCGTTCCATTCTGTAGGAAGAGAAATGTTCATCAACTCTGAAGAATTACCTGTTGGCTTAAAACCAAGTCCCTGAGAAAATGTCTAGTTTTGTTACCTCACATAACATTCCTGTATGAACCATGTACTGCGTAGTCAGTTGATGAGGCATACACACCGGGGGGCACATTGCCTTACCCACCCTTCAATGCCAACCCTGGGGGTTCCTCAGGATGTCTTCATGCAGGCCCCCTTCCCATAAAAAAACTCACGGCAGGATCTATCGACTTGCTCAAGCTACTAACTCCGTGGGCGTCCCCTTGGCCTCCTCCACTTAGGGTTGTCTCTTACAGAAATAACCCAATGAGCAGGGTCGGCTTCTGGGTAGTATGCCACATGCCTGTACAGCTAGACTTGGCCTTGACAGACAATGCAAGTAATAGATGTCAAATCAGTTTCATGGTGTAGTTGCTAGTTTGACGAAAAGTCATTGCAGAGATATCCCATGATTCTGCATAGACACAGTAATTATTACTAAAGGTATCAATCTGCCTCTCCAAGTCACTAATGTGTCCATGTCTCACAGCCATAGAGTAAGAGGGAGCACAAGGGACTTGAAGATCTGAAGCATTGTCTTTTTGCACAGGTATCAACAATGCCACATCCTTGTGCTATGCGAATCCCAACACCGTGGGCCAAGCCAATCCACCGTAAGACTTCCTGGCGAGACCCACTGTTGTTCTGGACTGCACCACCGGGATATGTGAAATTTTCCAAATTCTCAATGTGAACAGACTGTACTGATTCATCTAGCAAGCCTCCAAACACCTGTACCTTGGTCTTGGCCCAGGAGACCTGAAGTCCCAAGTGCTTCGCCTCATCTTGCTGTGCCTTGAGAGCCATCACCAGAACCTCTGTCGACTCTGCAAAGATTACTGCATCATCATCAAAAACAAGGTCAGTGACCTTGGTATTGCCAACAGATGCTCTAGAATGACTGATATACAACTCTGCCGAGTACCCAGTCCATACAAGTGTTGAAAAGTGATGGGGCAAGGACCCAGCCCTGCCTCACTCCTGCGTTCATGGGAAAGAAGCTGGACACAGCCCCCCTACCCAATTCATAGCACTTTAGGACAAAGTGCAGGCCAGTCAATAGACAAATGATCCTTGCAGGAGTCCTGTGGCATTGCAGGAAATCCCATAGTGCCTCATGATGCACTGAAGCAAATGGCTTATTGAAATCGACATAGGCTACAAGCATCGCCTGTTGAGACTCGTGTCTGTGTTCCACCAGTACCTACATAAAGCGCTAGAACTTACCAGACATGAACCCGGGCTGTGCGGGTCTCTGCAGCTTCAGCACCTGGTTGTGAATCAGCATCAGTAATAGACAAGCAAGCACCTTGCCTGGCACATTGAATAGTGCAATACCACAATACTAGTTGCTGCAGTCCTGGCGGTTCCTTTCTCTTTCTGGATAGGAATGACCAGCCCCCTCGGGAATGGTACCAGATTGCCACACGGCAGTCAAGAATGCATGCAACCTGCAGATCATGCTCTCACCCTCAGCTTTGAGCAGCTCTGCACTGCTGTTACAGGTGCCAGGTGCCTTTCCACCTCTCAACTTTGTAACAGCCTCTCTGACTTTGTCAAGGTGGGCTTTTGTCAATGAGTGAATCAGCATCTGCCACCAGCAACTGGAAGCTGCCCACTCAGAGGGTACGCCCTTCACAAATGCTCAAAGTACTCAGCTCAACAAGCTGTCTTAGATGGACTTTGGAGGAAATGCTGGAGAATGTTGGCTTCAAGCCTCCCTCCCAGGTGAGTGCTATCCAAACAGTAGATGGCTGTGTTGGACAAGGATGGGCAGAGGGGTTGTAGGGTTGAGTACTTTGAGCAGTTGTACATGGTGGACCCTTCAAGTGGGCAGCTTCTAGCTGCTGGGTTGCAGGTGGAAGATGCTGATCCACCAATTGATGAAAGCCCTTCCTCTCTGGATGAGGTCAGAGAGGCAGTGGCAAAGCTGAGAGGTAAATAGGCACCTGTTATTTGTAACATAAATGCAGATCTGCTAGTGGTAAGGCCATGATCCATGGGCGGCATGCAGTCTTGACTGCCATATAGCAGTTTGGTACCATTCCTCGCGACTGGAAAAGGGGGTTGGTTGTCTCCATTCAGAAAGGGAAAGGGGACCACCAGAACTGAAAAAACTACTGTGATATTATGCTGCTCAGTGTGCCAGGCCGGCAAGGTGCTTGCTCATCTATTGCTGCTGTGGATTCACAACCTTACTAAAGCAGCTGCAGAGACTTGAGCAGGCTGGGTTACTGCCTGGTAAGTTGAAACTGATCATATCGTAGCACTTTGCGTACTGGTGGAGTGCTGATGTGAGCTGCGACAGAGGATGCTTGCATTCTATGTCGATCTCATGAAGTCGTTTGATGCAGTGCATCATGAGGCATTATGGGATCTCTTGCAATTCCATGAAATTCCTACAAGGACTGTTATTCTACTGACCGGCCTGTAGTCTATGAGTGCTGTGAAGTGTACGTGTGGGTGTGTCCAGCTTCTTGCCTGTGAATAGAGGGGTGAGGCAGAGCTGTGTTCTTGGTCCAAAGCTTTTCAACACTTGTTTGAACTGGGTACTATAGTTGCAATGCCTGAGTCTTGAGGTGTGCATTAGCATGCTTTAGTAACCTGCTGTCACATAGCACGTCCGATTTTGTGGATAATATTGGATAGCCTAAGCATACAAAATAGTTGTATGCATCAGTATATGAAGGCAATAATGAGGAATATCATCAATTATAGTAACTTTTTGGTTTCAAATTGTTAATACTGTTGTAGTCTGCTGTTTTGTTACTTTTCTTTATGGTGAACTATTTAATGATTATAATCAGTGACATTATAAATGAACAAAACAGCTGATTGTGACTGAATTAATAAATTGGAACTCAAAATAGACTATATAACTGGCAGTACTTGTCATAGTTGCCTACATATTACTGATACTGACAACTATTTTCAATGCACAGGCTACCCACACGCCATGTGACAGCAGATTGCCAAAGCACAATAATGTAGACTTGAGTCATTGTAGAGTTTCTGTTGCCAGTACCATGGTCACTGACCTTGTTTTTACCATTGATGCAGTAATCCTTGCAAAGTTGCTGGAGGTTCTGGTGATGATTCTCAAGGCACTGCATGAGGTGGCGAAGCCACTGGGACTCCAGGTTTCCTTTACGAAGACCAAGGTACAGGTGTTTGGAGGACTGCTAGATGAAACAGTACAGTCTGTTCATGCATGTGGTAAGGACATTGTTGATATCTTAGAAAATTTCAAATACTATGGTAGCATAGATCAGAATAACAGAAGGTCTTGTCAGGAAGTCTTAAGGCGGATTGACCCTACACATGGTGTTGGAACTCGCTCAGCACGAGTGTATGGCATTGTCGATAGCTGTACAGATGGTCAAAGATCCGGATCTTCAAAAATTGCATGTTCTCCCTGTCTTACTCTATGGCTGTGGTAACAAGTGCCTATGCAGATTTATGGGATATTGGAGGAATGACTGTCAAACTGGCAATTACTCCATGAGAACTGATTTGTGGCATTTTACCTGCATAGTCAGTCAATACCAACACCAGCTACGTATATGGGAATGTGGCACGCTATCCAGATCGAGGTGGACACACCGGGTTATTTCTGTAGGAGACAACCCTAAGTGGGGGAGACCAAGGGGATGTCCACAGAGTATATGGCTTGAGCAAGTCAACAGTTCCTACCATGAAGTACCTTGAATGAGAAGGGGGCCTGCATGGAGACTTGCCTAGAGGAACCCCCAGGTTTGGCATCGTAGGGTGAGTGAGGTGATGCACCCCCTAGCAAATGCCCTGATGGACTGATTGATAAGGAAGATTTGCATATTTCACAGACTCTCTACTGACACTTCTAGAAGTATTTTTGACTTAGTATGGGTTTCAGTGGCAGTGTTCTATTGTTTTCAGGAATAACTTCTCAATAAAGCCGGGTAAGGATGATAATCTGGTGTAGCATGTTTCAGACCGTGCCCTAATTTACTCATCATGTTTATTTAACAAGGTGTGGATAATTAATGCATTTATAAGAGTGACAGTGGTAAACTCGGTCACATGGAGTGGGCCGAGATGCGAAGCTAATGTGACACAGAAACAGAGGGGGGGGGGGGGGTTGCATTGTACGAGTTTTGTTCGTAGGCTAAGGCAACAGAAGCAAGGGTGATTCTCTCTCTCGTGACTACATCACACTAGCCTCGCATAGCGATCCACTACATTTGGCCGAGGTCACCATTCTGTCACTCTTGTAAATGCTTTAATCATCCATATCTGCTTAAGAATACATATTGAATAAATTAGGGCAAGGTCTGATACATACTGTGCCAGATTTTCATCCTTACCCAACACTTCGTAAAAAAGTTATTCCCAAATAATGATATAACACTGCCTCTGAAGCCCATAGTAGTACAGCCCATAATTATGCATTTCTAGTGGTTTCTGCAGCTGAAAACTTGCAAATACAGCAATAAAGCTATAATATGTATCAAATGAATAAAAACTGTACTAATAAATATTAAATATTTTAAACTTGTGGTTCTGCCTTTGGAAAGTATATAGTTGAGTATATAGTAAAATTAATATTATTGGATAAAGTATTTATCAAAATTTTCAATTTTTTCTTTTGAATCCTAAATGCTTTTACTGGATAAAGATAATAATTGGTGGTCTGTTATATCTAGAGCATTATACTGGAACCAGACAGCCTCCACATAAGCCATCATAACCATCAATATTATTATTTGTTTATCTATATGACAATATCTCTTGATGTTCTGTTCCCTCAAGGGTACCTCCCTCAAGGAGATGGCAAAGGCATGTGTCCCCAGTTTTCCCTGCTCTGGCACTTCCTCTCAGCACACTCAATACCTCACCTACCAACTCTTTCTCTCTCCAATACTCGTTAGTTATTAATCTATTTCACTGATGGACTCTCACTGACACCCTGTCCCTCGAGATCAGTCCTGCCCCCATAAACTCTTCACAACTAATTCTCATTCATTTTCGTCACATTTCCGAAACATCTCAGAACATCATACTTCGCCCATTCAACCATTCCACAATTTACACACTTTGCCGTTACGCACCCATGTCAAATCTCTCATTCATGCTTTCATTGCTTTTTCCATTCCATCCTGACACTATGACTCAAACCCCTGTATCAACTAATTAGTCTCTTGCTATTGCTAATTTCTATTACTTTAAACCCCATGTATGGTAAGAGGATCACCAATTGCAAGATATGCTAAGTTTCTGAATATACCTTTGAGGTCAGGAGGGCTATGGGAAGAGAGATGATGCATGAACAGCATGTTGACAGGAGAGGCATGAGGAGTGCCACAGCTTCTACTTTGATGATGGGGTTCTAAGGGCCAGACATCACAACGGGCTGGTTTGACTGGCACACGACCCTCTGCAAAATTTTTATTTGCTACACTTTCACATGCCACTAGATGAAGTAGAGGAGAAACAGAAAGACACAGATACAGACAAATAGATATACAGAAAGGAAAGGAAATAGATAGATGAGAGAGAGACATACTATTATAATCTTCCTCTTAAACATCAACTATTACAACCACTGACTCTTTGATATAACAGCGTGACTGAGAGCTTTAGTGTACCTCAAGTAATGGATGGAGGGCTGCCTGGTGGGGAGGGCTGACCAACGCGTGCATGGCCAACAGTGTGCTGACAGGAGACAGGAAGAGTGCAGCAGCTTCTACCTTAATGGTTGAAGTTTCGAGGGCCAGGCATGGGGATGGGCTGCCTGACCGACACACACAATGCTGCAAAAACATCGTTAAATGAGAGAAGTAGACAGACAACCAGAAAACCAACAGACTAAGAGCAAGACATACAGCCAGCCAGAGACAAATATGGCAAGACACAGAGATAGAAAGACAATCAAAGCCAGATGGACAGACAAACACACAGAGTAGGAAAGACAGACAGTCACATACTGAGACAGAGACAAACAGACAGACACAGAGACTGATGGAAAAACAGACAGACACATTCAGACCAACAGACTGACAAACAAAAGACAGACAGACACAAAGAGAGTCAGAAACACATACAGGTGGACACATGAGACAGACACTGATGCAAAGAGGCAGACAGATACATACCATAAAGAGATGAACAAAAAGACAAACACGCAGAGACAGACAGAGATACAAGCAGTGATAGACAGACAAGTAAAGAGACTGATGGACACATACAAAGACAGACAGATAAAAGACACAAAACATCGGTGAGTAAAATTCCAAGGTAAAAAGGGACATTGGTGTTAAATTGATGTGTCTGCTGTGTTCAATCAGTTATAAAGTGTTGATGCATAAAGTATACATAACTGATTGCATTTTTTATCCCCAGGTGGGGGTAAACATACAAAGATAACCTCTCATAATCCAGCCTAAAGGGAGAATCGATGCAGCTGGTGTGATTGCCATATTGTGACCATGTTCTTATGCAGTCGCTGAAAGGGACACTGCTATAACTATTGAGAGTACGTTTCATGTATTAATCCATTTTATAGCTGTTAACATTCCTTTCTTCCTAATTACATTTCTTGCTGAATTTTTCTTTTAACACAGAATATACCTACTACCATTACTACCAAGCACCTCCATGGTGAAGTGGTTATCATGCCTTGCTGTGAATACGCAGGCCTGGGTTCATATCTCAGAACAGGAAGTCGGTGTGCAACCCAGATAGCTGCTCATCCTCCCTATCAGGCTGGTCAATGAATGGGTACCTGGGGAAACCTGGGGAAAGTAGACTGTGGTAACCTGGATGTCACACTGCCCTCCGTCCTGGATATTGAGTTATTCTTTGCCACAGGCTCAAGGGATAATATGACAGATGAGCACTGAGGCCAAGTACAGCATTAGCATATGCTCCTGACTATTGTTTGTCTCCTTCATTGCTCCCCTTTTTAGTGCTTCCATCTCTTTAGTCAACCTTCCTTCATTTAATGCTTAATTTTCTTGTTTGAATTAGACTAAACATGCATGTATACCTACTTAGTAATGCATATTTGTCCTTCCTTGCTTCCCTACTTGGCAATTCCTTCCTCCCTTCCTTGGTTGCTGGCTCCAGGCAGAATCTGAAAAAAAGGCCAGGCCCTGAATATGAGGCTCACTAGACATTATAATTTTCCAAAATGTCAGTTCTCTTTTGTATCAATGACATGCACTAATTTGATTTGATACTGATACCTGGTTGATTAGGGTCACATACTACACACTACAGACAGCCATTACTACTATTATTTATTAGTATCAGCAGCTATTATGCCCTTCTACATCTACTTAGTAATACAATACATATATTCATGTATACATATGTGCGTGTGCCTTCACTTCAGGGTTACCACTCAAATATTATTTGCCTGTGTGTGGTGCAGCAGTATGGAAAAATCTGATCAAACTTCTTTACAGAATGTTTTGAACATTGTGGTTGACAGCACTGCCTCTTGTGTAAAAAAATCCCCAATACACACAAGGCAGAGGAAGAAATTATGCATAAATTAACTGTGCAGTCATTTGTCTTCTGTGCCCCTCAAGTTTAGATCCTTGTGTCTACAGAACTGTGTGGTCATTACAGACAACACTGCACTGCTTCACTGTAAGACTCACAGATGAAAATTTTCTTGTCAGGGCCATAGACTGTTTGACATGTGTGACTTCACAGGGGTCTTAGCAGTCTTACCAGGTGTGTGCGTGTAATGTATGCATTTAAAACTAATTTTCTGAAAATACATTAATTTTTCCATCATTTGACACCAAAATGAAATAAATTATATGGCTGGTTGCTGAGTACATGATCATCAAGACAATGGCCTTCCAACATTCTCTATCTTTCTGTTTAATGTTGGTGTACTCCATCCTACTTTGGCAAATGCTCCAACTTCATCTCTCCACTCTATCTGCCCTCACTTTTACAATCCATGGGATGCTAGTTTGTACTTTGTTGTCCATTTGTCATCAGTTATATGAATGATATGACCTGTCCAAGTTCAATACTTATTACTAATTATCATAAAAAATATCTTCGACCTTTGTCTGTATGTACTCTATGATGCTCACTTCCTATCTCTTCATTTTATACCAAGTAATTTTTACTCTATTCCTCTCTGTGGACTTCTTGGGTTTCTCTCTAAATATCTTGTGTGAGCAATGTTTGTGAATGTGTCCTGGGATAATGGGACCCACCAAAGGCTCTGGAGCCAATGGGACACATGACCATCGCGGCCACATGGAGCTTTAGTAATTTTCCCTAACTTTACAACATTTCTAAACCTTATGTTAGGACTGGCAAGATACATTGATTGTACACCTGTCTCTTCAGGGAGAGGGGCAGGCTGCTATTCATAATGATGAGTAACAGGTACATAAAAATGCAAACCTTTGAGTACAGTTTGCCAAAAAATGCCCTCGTCGCACTCACTTCATTCTTTCCTTCACTCACAGTCTCACATTGAATTACTGGGCACTGATTAAGAGCAGCCCGAGTTCTCAATACCAATATTTTCCAAGGCCACAGACGAAGGTAGTCCAATTATAATGAAGTGTTCTTTACCTTCATTGTATATATGCCTTGTTACACAATCACTATGGTCAGACACCACCCATGAAAATGCTAACTTGTGCAAGAACCTTACTAAACTGGTGTACTTTGTGGCACTGGAATGTTTCTGAATACAGGCCATAGTCTTGTGATAATAAAAGAACATTTTTCTTTGATATGAGCCTGAAATCCTGCATGAATACCCATCAGTGCTTGGGCTCCAACAATGTAGTTACAGCCACCAGTAGCTCCCTTTTCAGTAAAGATTGCAAGGGACTAAAGCCTACCATTATCTGGCATGATTCTATTTAATGTTTTCTATTGTGCTCTCTCCGTCACTTGCCCAAAGAATCACTGCCACCAAGAGCCTCTCCCAAACCATCAAATGCACAGGTAGCTAAACAATTACGTATACATCTTTCAGCACTACTTCTACAGATACACACCAAACCTTATAAATCTTCCACTACCCCTTCCAGTATTTCTTCTACAGATACACACCAAACCTTACGAATCTTCCAATACCCCTTCCAGTATTTCTTCTACAGATCCACACCAAACCTTACAAATCTTCCACCACCCATTCCAGTATTTCTTCTACAGATACACACCAAACCTTACGAATCTTCCAATACCCCTTCCAGTATTTCTTCTACAGATACACACCAAACCTTACAAATCTTCCACTATCCCTTCCAGTATTTCTTCGACAGATACACACCAAACCTTACAAATCTTCCAACACCCCTTCCAGTATTTCTTCTACATATACACACCAAACCTTACAAATCTTCCAACACCCCTTCCAGTATTTCTTCTACAGATACACACCAAACCTTACAAAACTTCCACCACCCCTTCCAGTATTTCTTCAACAGATACACACCAAACCTTACAAATCTTCCACTACCCCTTCCAGTATTTCTTCTACAGATACACACCAAACCTTACAAATCTTCCAACACCCCTTCCAGTATTTCTTCTACAGATACACACCAAACCTTACAAAACTTCCAATACCCCTTCCAGTATTTCTTCTACAGATGCACACCAAATCTTACAAATCTTCCAATACCCATTCCAGTATTTCTTTGACAGATACACACCAAACCTTACAAATCTTCCAACACCCCTTCCAGTATTTCTTCAACAGATACACACCAAACCTTACAAATCTTCCAACACCCCTTCCAGTATTTCTTCTACATATACACACCAAACCTTACAAATCTTCCAACACCCCTTCCAGTATTTCTTCTACAGATACACACCAAACCTTACAAAACTTCCACCACCCCTTCCAGTATTTCTTCAACAGATACACACCAAACCTTACAAATCTTCCAACACCCCTTCCAGTATTTCTTCTACAGATACACACCAAACCTTACAAAACTTCCACCACCCATTCCAGTATTTCTTCAACAGATACACACCAAACCTTACAAATCTTCCAACACCCATTCCAGTATTTCTTCAACAGATACACACCAAACCTTACAAATCTTCCACCACCCATTCCAGTATTTCTTCCACAGATACACACCAAACCTTACAAATCTTCCAACACCCCTTCCAGTATTTCTTCTACAGATACACACCAAACCTTACAAAACTTCCACTACCCCTTCCAGTATTTCTTCTACAGATCCACACCAAACCTTACAAATCTTCCAATACCCCTTCCAGTATTTCTTCTACAGATGCACACCAAATCTTACAAATCTTCCAATACCCATTCCAGTATTTCTTTGACAGATACACACCAAACCTTACAAATCTTCCAACACCCCTTCCAGTATTTCTTCAACAGATACACACCAAACCTTACAAATCTTCCACCACCCATTCCAGTATTTCTTCCACAGATACACACCAAACCTTACAAATCTTCCAACACCCCTTCCAGTATTTCTTCTACAGATACACACCAAACCTTACAAAACTTCCACTACCCCTTCCAGTATTTCTTCTACAGATACACACCAACCCTTACAAAACTTCCAACACCCCTTCCAGTATTTCTTCTACAGATACACACCAAACCTTACAAAACTTCCAACACCCCTTCCAGTATTTCTTCGACAGATACACACCAAACCTAACAAATCTTTCACTACCCCTTCCAGTATTTCTTCGACAGATACACACCAAACCTTACAAATCTTCCAATACCCCTTCCAGTATTTCTTCTACAGATACACACCAAACCTTACAAATCTTCCACTACCCCCTCCACTAATCTTCTAGGCTGACCAAAGTGGCAACACAAAAACTTGATATCGCTCTTAATACTGCCTCAATAGAAACACAGTAAACTGCATAATTTATCATCCTCCACCCTCTCTACACACCTTCCTGGATGATCACAATAGAAGAATGGAAAGAATGAACGAGACATTGAAGATAAATGGAAGATCTGACCGTAATTCCTTTACCTAATGCTTCTCCAGATTCACATAATTCCCAGTATGTCTTCCATTTCTTGCACCATTACCACCCCCTCCACATACCTTCCTGGGTGACCACCGTGGCGACACATGCACTGCCGCCCACCACCAATGAGAAGCTAAGGGTTCAATGGTGGTCCCAATACTCCATGACGGGCAACAGGAAGCTCAGTGACCTCCGCCAAGGTGATGTAGTTGTCCCTCCCAATGTCGAGGCATAGTAAGGCAGACCAATGTAGATGGAAGTGCTGGTGAACCTGAACAAAATGAGGCGGTGGTGACTGGCATGAAGAAACAGGAAAGAATGCATGAATTGACTTAGGCCTTGAGTGTAAGGAGGCGGTCTACCACTTATGCCACATTTGAAGAAAAAAAATCATTATTATTATGCTGAATTATATCGATCTTGGAATGGTATTAAAAAGCCAAACTAGCTACTTAGTTGTTCACAAATACTAATACGACGTTTGAAAAAAAAACCTGGCGTTATACTATAATCTCCTGTCGTGCGTGTGAAGAGCTCTCCTCCTCCAGCGTCCACTCGTACATTACTGATAAACTCACCTCCTCCGCATCATCCACCACCACCACTCCACCACCACGTCCAAGGCGAAACTGAACAACTTGCCTACTGCACCATGACTCGAAGCGCGTTACGAGTCTCGAATAGGTGAATGAGACACTTGGGATAAGATTACTGAATGGCTATTGAGTGTGTGTGAGTGTGTGTGTGTGTGTGTGTGTGTGTTGTAGTGGAAGTAGTAACTGTAGTTAAAAGAATGTACAGAGTTTGTTATAGTATGTATAAAAGAAATAAATCGTAGGTTTAGAACAGCCTATTCACTTGACCAAAGTGTTGGAGGACTCCTTGGTACTGGCTTGGGATCGCGAGTCCAGCGCGTGATCAGACGAAGGTGAATTACATACACACACACACACACACACACACACACACACAGTGGAGGTGAGCGACTACAAATAGCATCAAAAGCCATTCTTATCGCGTATAAATATTTGTAAAAAAAGACAACACACATCACAGCTATTTATAACATTCTCACCTTTATTTGACATGCATAGAATACAAATAGAAACAAAACACTTGACTAACGACTTATCGAAGTGTGAATTTACGACCTTATATTTTAAAGAAAGCCTACGAGTATGTAAATATGATCTTCCGTTATTTAAAATGCCCTTTATAACAACACAGCAATATGATGAGTGATAATTATGAATGCTATTTGCCTATTTCGCTACTGACTGGCCGGCTGGCTGACTAACACTTCGCCCCTTTATGTTTCACTACAATAAAAACTAAACTTCTTTCCACTACTAGTCTAGAATAATCCTGATAATTGGAAAAGACAGCTAAACAACTTTGGAACAGCGTTTAGTGGATTCTTTGTTTATGTTTTTGTTTTTTGCCCTTGAACTGCCTCCCTTGCTGTAAAAAAATAAAATAAATAAATAAATAAAATATCCATGGTAAAAACAACTCCAATATCCAAGGTAAAGACAACTTCAATTTCCATGGTAAAGACAGTTCCTATTTCCACGGTAAAGACAACCCCTATTTCAAAGGTAAAGATGACAACTACTTCCACGGTAAAGACAACTCCTATTTCCATGGTAAAGACAACTCCTATTTCCAAGGTTAAGACGACTCCTATTTCTAAGGTAAAGACAACTCCTATTTCCATGGTAAAGACAACTCCTATTTCCAAGGTTAAGACGACTCCTATTTCTAAGGTAAAGACAACTCCTATTTCCATGGTAAAGACAACTCCAATATCCAAGGTAAAGATAACTTCTATTTCCAAGGTAAAGACAACTCCTATTTCCATGGTACAGACAACTCCTATTTCTAAGGTAAAAACAACTCCTATTTCCATGGTAAAGACAACTCCTGTTTCCATGGTAAAGACAACTCCTATTTCCATGGTAAAGACAACTCCAATATCCAAGGTAAAGACAACTTCTATTTCCAAGGTAAAGACAACTCCTATTTCCATGGTACAGACAACTCCTATTTCTAAGGTAAAAACAACTCCTATTTCCATGGTAAAGACAACTCCTGTTTCCATGGTAAAGACAACTCCTATTTCCAAGGTAAAGACAACTCCTATTTCCATGATAAAGACAACTCCAATATCCAAGGTAAAAGACAACCCTATTTCCATGGTAAAGACAACTCCTATTTCCATGGTAAAGACAACTCCAATATCCAAGGTAAGGGCAATTCCTATTTCCATGGTAAAGACAACTCCAATTTTCATGGTAAAGACACCTTCTATTTCCATGGTAAAGACAACTCCAATATCCAAGGTAAGGACAACTTGTATTTCCAAGGCAAAGACAACTCCCATTTCCATGGTAAAGACAACTCCTATTTCCATGGTAAAGACAACTCCTATTTCCAAGGTAAAGAAAACGCCTATTTCCAAGGTAGAGATAACTCTTATTTCCATGGTAAAGACAACTCCTATTTCCAAGGTAAAGACAACTCCAATATCCAAGGTAAAGACAACTCCTATTTCCATGGTAAAGACAACTCCTATTTTCATGGGAAAGACAACTCCTATTTCCAAGGTAAAGACAAATCCTATAGCCATGGTAAAGACAACTTCTATTTCCACGGCAAAGACGACTATTATTTCCACGGTAAAGACAACCCCTATTTCCAAGGTAAAGACAACTCCTATTTCCATGGTAAAGAGTCAGAGACAACTTCTATTCCCATAGTAAAAAAGAATATTATTTCCACAGTAAAGACAACCCCTCTTTCCAAGGTAAAGACAGCTTTTATTTCCAAGGTAAAGACAACTCAAATTTCCATGGTAAAGACAACTTCTATTTCCATGGTAAAGAAGAATATTATTTCCACGGTAAAGACAACTCCTATTTTTAAGGTAAAGACAACTCCTATTTCCAAGGTAAAGACAACTCCTGTTTCCATGGTAAAGACAACTTTTATTTCCATGCTAAAGACGAGTATTATTTCCACGGTAAAGACAACTCCCATTTTCAAGATAAAGACAACTCATATTTCCATGGTAAAGACAACTCCTATATCCATGGTAAAGACAACTCCTATTTCCAAGGTAAAGACAGCTCCTATTTCCAAGGTAAAGACAGCTCCTATTTCCATGGTAAAGACAACTCCTATTTTCATGGTAAAGACAACTCCTATTTCCATGGTAAAGACAACTCCTATTTCCATGGTAAAGACAACTCCTATTTCCAAGGTAAAGACAACTCCTATTTCCATGGTAAAGACAACTCCTATTTCCATGGTAAAGACAACTCCTATATCCATGGTAAAGACAACTCCTATTTCCAAGGTAAAGACAGCTCCTATTTCCATGGTAAAGACAACTCCTATTTTCATGGTAAAGGCAACTCCTATTTCCATGGTAAAGACAACTCCTATTTTCATGGGAAAGACAACTCCTATTTCCAAGGTAAAGACAAATCCTATTTCCATGGTAAAGACAACTTCTTTTTCCACAGTAAAGACGACTATTATTTCCACGGTAAAGACAACCCCTATTTCCAAGATAAAGACAACTCCTATTTCCATGGTAAAGAGTCAAAGACAACTTCTATTTCCATAGTAAAAAAGAATATTATTTCCACAGTAAAGACAACCCCTATTTCCAAGGTAAAGACAGCTCTTATTTCCAAGGTAAAGACAACTCATATTTCCATGGTAAAGACAACTCCTATATCCATGGTAAAGACGACAACTATTTCCATGCTAAAGACAACTCATATATCCATGGCAAAGACAACTGTATCCATGGTAAAGACCATTCCAATTTTCATGTTAAAACAACGGCTATTTCGCTACTGGCTGGCTGGCTGGCTCGTCGTGTTCCTCGGCAATAGCAACTCGATGAACCCAAATGGCAGTGGACCGTCACCCAAGGCCAACATGTTGTATGGCTGGCCGGGGATCCCCCTCCCCTCACGGCCCGCTCTTGTCTTCAAAGGTAAAGGTTTACAAGCGACTTACTGAAGACGTCAGTGAGAGGCGCTGCGCACAGTGAAGCCAAGGGGAGCGGCAGCACGCGGAGAATGGAGATATGGCGGGATTCTTATATTTATTTGATTTATACCGTTGTTCATCATTATCTTATTGCTGTTATTATTAGTGTTACTATCATTGTCACTTCCATTATTATTATTACTATTGTCTTTTTGCAAGGCTAATCTTTATATGTAAAACATACCTTTCTTGCCGCACTCCCACTTCTAAATATAGCTTCTACTTTTGAACTTAAGACCAGTCGGCATGCTAGCAGGGTCATCCACGGTCTTAAAGTCCTAGAATAATTCCTTGACGTCACAAATGATGGAAATGCTCGTGGTTTGACACAATCGTTCAAAGTAGTCTGACAGTAAAGGTTATCTTGGTAAGGAAAAAAAATCATGGCTATATATCTATATTCAGGTTCAATTGATGTAACAACAAGGCATATGCATCTCCAAACTAGCATGGGGCAAAATCGTAGACCATCTTTGGTGCAGTGTGCCTGAGGGTGCAGGTTATTTAGGTGTGGAAATAAACCAAACCTTCTCTGTTATATTCACGTTTCATTGAGGTAAGATGTAAGCGAATGTATCTGGAAATTATGACAAAATTAATAAGCAAAGTTGTGGAATATTAATGTAAGTTTCATATAATCTTCACGTTTTCTTAGGCAAAGATAAGGGATTCATTCCACAGCTTCATTTGACTTATGTTGAGAAATGAATAAACACGGATATAAATGCTAGCTATAGGTACTTATTAGGCGTCTCCGTGGTGCAATGGTAAGAATGCCTAACCACGGGTCTGGGTTCGAATGCCGGCCTGGACAGTCTGCGCGCAGCCCACTCAACTGTTCATTCTTCCTTTCGGATTGGTCAAGAAATGGGTACCAGGGGAAACCTTGGAAAGGTAAACTGTGGTAACCCGGATGATGCACTGTCCCTGTATCCCGGGCTAATGAGTCTCCCATTACAGGCCCCAAGAGCCACCGTTTGATGTGCGCATGCACTAAGAGTACGAAACAATTTATTTCTCCAATAATCCTCCATCCACTTCTTTCGTTCTAGCATTTTGTGTAGTATCTTAATTATAATCCACCCACACACCCTTTGAAAATAATAATAAAAAAAACATCTGCAGTTTTCCCCAGCCATGAAGCAACAATTATAAATTCCCTAAATACTAAAGGCAAAAGCATTTTTTTTTTTCAGGTAGGTAGGTAGGTAGGCTTTCTTCAGGGGTCTCTTCGACGACCCAGCCCATTGGTGGCGCAGGCGAAATTTATTTATAGTGGTTGCCGTGGTATATGACTTGCTTAGCCCATGCTGACGCCCGGGGCTCCTCTTGAGTAAAGTCGCTGAAGTTAGGGTTGAGTGAAGATCTGGGCATGTGGGGAATCCTCCGCCACTCGGCGATTGTTTGAAAAATCAGCGTGTTTTGCTCGGACTCGAACCTAGGTCCACGGGCTCACCACGCTCACACGCTAACCACTCGGCCACCGCCTCCCCCAGTATGAACAAACAGCTGATTTTTTTTCGTTGTCACTTTCATTCATTAGTCATGAAAACTTTATCCTTAATCACACTTTCTAACCCTTTTAATACTTGAACTTCACCTGCAATTATTACATCCCTGCGAAGCCCAGCAGAGGCAGATTCAGCCGCACGAACAACCAGCACAAGTTTAGAGGGGACGTTGTCACGTTTCCATTCATCAGATAATCCCACTCCTTTACCCTTCCACAGACTTTCAACATCTACAAACGGTTACTGAATCTTTCGGCAGACGAATAATTATTACTTCCGTGCAAGTTCACTCGAGACAAATCCTGCTGAACAAGTATAAATAAGCGGAATAATTCACCATCATCTTCCCCCATTACTCATTGAGCCCTTACACAAACGCCAACGGATGATTAACCTTGATGTGGTTGTCCCGCTTTCCTTAAATAAGCATAAGACATTAGTTCCCTGGAAAACCACACCAGAGACAAATCCTACTTTAACAATATGGGGCTGGATTCCTCCCTTCATAAAATCTTTTCGCTATTTTACCATTCAAGTTTTTCAACACCTGACGATTTCCGCATCCTTCAGTGCTCCGGATTCACCTCAGCCCGGACTCATCTTACGCATCCCGTCACGCTGAGCACTTCGCCAGAGTCGGTAAGCGTGAGGGGCTGGGTAGAGCAGGGCTGGAGGCCGCCCAGTATATCGCTTCGTAACTCACATTATGAATCTCTCTCTCTCTCTCTCTCTCTCTCTCTCTCTCTCTCTCTCTCTCTCTCTCTCTCTCTCTCTCTCTCTCTCTCTCTCTCTCTCTCTCTCTCTCTCTCTCTCTCTCTCTCTCTCTCTCTCTCTCTCTCTCTCTTTTATAACGACCTCTTCACTGTTTATGACGTAACCAAATCACTGGACGTAGTCTATCTTGATTTCCAGAAAGCGTTTGATAAAGTCCCGCATCATAAATTACTTTACAAATTAAAGCAAATAGGTATTGACGGTCAAGTAAACCAATGGATCGCGAATTGGTTGAGCAACAGACAACAAAGAGTAGTGATTGACGGATTTAACTCAGAGTGGGCGCCTGTCACTAGTGGCGTCCCTCAGGGCTCGGTCCTTGGCCCAGTGCTCTTCATTATTTACATCAACGACGTGGATGTTGGACTCAATAACCGCATTAGTAAATTTGCAGACGACACAAAGATTGGTAACTCGGTTCTCACTGACGAAGACAGGCAAAGCCTCCAAGAGGATTTGCACAAAATTTCAGCTTGGTCGGATAGATGGGAGATGCCCTTTAACGTAGACAAGTGCCAGGTCCTTCAAGTTGGAACGAGGAATAAGAAGTTCGAATACGAAATGCGCGGCGTTAAACTCAAAAGCGTTCAATGCGTCAAAGACTTGGGGTCAAAATCGCGTCAAACCTCAAATTCTCACAGCAATGCATCGATGCAGCAAATAAAGCGAACAGAATGTTGGGCTTCATTAAAAGAAACTTTGTATTCAAGAATAAAGATGTAATACTCCCGCTCTACAACAGTTTAGTCAGACCCCACTTGGAATATGCGGTACAGTTTTGGTCTCCCCACCATGCAAAGGATATTGCTAAATTAGAAGGTGTTCAGCGTCGGGCAACGAAAATTATCCCTTCCTTGCGCAACAAATCCTACGAAGAAAGGCTTTCTACCCTTAACATGTTCTCTCTTGAAACGTCGCCTCCGAGGAAAACTGATCGAATGTTTTAAAATACTTAATGGTTTCACGAATGTAGACAGATCAACATTGTTTATGATCGATGACACTTTGCGCACGAGGAACAATGGCGTAAAACTCAGATGTGAACAAGTAAATTCAGACTGCACAAATTTTTCTTCACCAACGTTGTAGTGCGAGAATGGAATAAGCTTCCACCATCAGTGGTCCAGTGTAACACGATTGACTCCTTCAAAAATAAGCTCGACCGTCACTTCCTTCAACTTAATATCAACTAGATTAGAAATGCAACGTTTTGGAGTCTTCTGATTAATGTAAAATCACTTAGGTTTAAGGACAGACCACCAAGTCTGGACCATGGGGTCTGTGTGGTCTGATTTTCTATGTAAATCTATGTAAATCTCTCTCTCTCTCTCTCTCTCTCTCTCTCTCTCTCTCTCTCTCTCTCTCTCTCTCTCTCTCTCTCTCTCTCTCTCTCTCTCTCTCTCTCTCTCTCTCTCTCTCTCTCTCTCTCCTTTTTTTTTTTTTTTTACTCTGTGTATCATAAAAGTGTCGTCTTCCATTTTCTGAGGCCTTGCATTCTCCTCGTGTCTGGATCCCCATCTTAGGCGCCTTCAGCTAACAATTCGAATGAAAACTGCATGTTTCGTCACGAACAAATGGTACTCTTACGATAGTGTTCAGGGTCTTCACTTCATCTCGAAATTCCGTTTAACCCGAGTTGATCATGACTTGGTCGAACAGACGATTGTGTAAAAGGGTCTTAAACTATTTCATGACTTGGAAAGAAAAGGAAAAAGAATACTAGGGGATCTGTATGAATCTGATTCTTGCGGACACCATGAAGCAGGAAGATATAATATACAACAAAAGCAACGTCCGAAAATTCTGAGTTTGTCTCGTGCAGGCCTGGGTCCGCGTGTCTGGTTATGTCAACCATATGTTTTACTTTGTATATACATATATTCGTACACTAAAAGATTCCTTATAGAAGTAGTAGTAGTAGTAGTAGTAGTAGTAGTAGTAGTAGTAGTAGTAGTAATGGCAATATGAGTAAAAAATATATAATAACACTAATGATTATAAAAACAATAACATTAAGAGATGATGACGAAGACGAAGAAGATTTACATGGAAAATCAGACCACACAGACCCCATGGTCCAGACAAGGTGGTCTGTCGTTAAACCTAAGTGATTCTACATTAATCAGATGGCTCCAAAACGTTGCATTTCAACTCTAGTTAATATTAAGTTGAAGGAAGTGACGATCGAGCTTGTTTTTGATGGAGTCAATCGTGTTACACTGGACCACTGACGGTGGGAGCTTATTCCATTCTCGCACTACAACGTTGGTGAAGAAAAATTTGGTGCAGTCTGAATTTACTTGTCTACATTTGAGTTTTACGCCATTGTTCCTCTTACGCAAAGTGTCATCGATCATAAACAATGTTGATCTGTCTACATTCGTGAAACCATTAAGTATTTTAAAGTTAAAGTTTTCCTCGGAGGCGACGTTTCTCAAGAGAGAACATGTTAAGGGTGGAAAGCCTTTCTTCGTAAGATTTGTTGCGCAAGGAAGGGATCATTTTTGTTGTCCGACGCTGAACACCTTCTAATTTAGCAATGTCCTTTGCATGGTGGGGAGACCAAAACTGTACCGCATATTCCATCTTACATCTTACATATTACATCTTTATTCTTGAATAAAAAGTTTATTTTAATGAAGAAGAAGGAGAAGAAGAAGAAGAAGAAGAAGAAGAAGAAGAAGAAGAAAAGAAGAAAAAGGAGGAAGAAGGACGCCCACGATGACGAAGGAAACAAAATAAGACAGCGTTTCGGCAGGTAAGCCACGTATGGGTGGAAGACACACTTTGGCGGGACGAGCCGAAGTCACGACGAGGCGAGAGAAGTGGCGAGAGGAAGGAGCCCACCCAGCCCAGCCCACCCGCCTCCACCCCCATCCAGGTAGGCGGACAGGCGGGCAGGTGAGTATGTAGTCAGCGGCGGGGCGTGTCAGGCGAGGTGCAGGTGAAGGTAAGGCGTGCACGTGGTGGCAAGGCTAACACGACTGACGGTAAGCAAGGTCTGAGGTCAGCGCGGGAAGAAGAAAGTGGTCCATAACAAAGGGAAAAGGGAGAGGTTTCCTTGGTGTTGTGCGGCCGTGAGTTGTGTTTTGTTTACTTCCGAAACACCGTTACCCAAAAGAGGGGTAAAAAGTGTAGAAAGACAACAAATAACTTGACCCGATTTTGAAACTGTCTGTTGTTGTTATTGTTATATTAATAGCGCTTTTGGTAAACGATGGTGTCATGAATAGCAACGTGCGCTCTCCCTGAAGAGAAAGGTGTAAACTGAATGTGTCCTACAAGTCCTAACATGCGGGTTAGAAACTTGGTGCCTCAATTTTTTTTTGGAGAGGATAAAACGAGGTAGTGCAGGAAGAGGAATGGAGCGATAAACACTGGGCACACGGAAATACAGGAAGCGAGTATCATGGATTAGAGAATAGGCAGAAGTTGAAGATATTTAGATTACTATTTTTGTGTCTTCAGCAGATTTCCTGATTTCACTGGTTATAACGCTGGTATGATCATTGATGGATATAATACAGTAATATAGCCAAGACCGATGCCTGTGGGACGCCCCTGGTAACGCGAGTCCAATATGATTTTTCACAGTTTACTTGAACTCTCTGTATCCTGTCAGCAAGCCACGCCTTGAGCCACCTTAAAATTTTGTCCTCCATCCCAAGGTCTTTTATTTTCCTCAAAAAAAATATTAGGTGGGATAACTTGTTGAATATTTTACTCTATCACTTCATACACTTCTTTCTAATACGACAAAAGGTTAGTCAGACAAGATTTACCTTCAATAAATACATGCTGGGAGTCATAAATTAAAGCGTTCCTCTTAGACTGCTACGAATATTTTGAGTTTTGATAGACTCATCAATATTCGTACAACCGACGTCAACTCATCGGCGGGTAATCTGACATTACTGATTCATCCCCTTTTTCTAATATCGCAACAAAATTGGGCTTTTTCACTATTGCCGGTACCACTCTGTCGTCGTGGCAGCTTCCTGAAATGCGGATCAGGGTTATTGGAATTATATCTCTATCATTCTTTTGAACATGCGGGAAAATATAAGCCGATCCACGTGACCTTGCTGTTTTGAGTTTATCTATCCATTTAGTCATACAAACATCGCTAACATCTCGTCTCATCTCCAGCCCCCTGAATATCTGATCGACTTCCGGTGATGAAGACGGATCCTCTGGAGTAAATATCACCATGAAGCAGCTCCTCGCCTACACTTAGTTGTGGAACCGTTTTTGTTACGGAGTGGGTTTGCGTGCGCTGTTCTAAATGGCTCAGTTCTTTCTTTGGCAGGTCATATAATGCAGGAGATGGATAAACAAAGTAGTAGAGTGGCAGCTCAGGAGTTGTAGGTAAAGTCGGATACCACGATGGTGATGATGATGATATAATTATAACAATAATAATAATAACAACAACAAAACAACAACAACAACAACAACAACAATAATAATAATAATAATAATAAAAATAATAATAATAATAATAATAATAATAATAATAATAATAATAATAATAATAATAATAATAATAATAATAATAATAATAATAATAATAATAATAATAATAATAATAATAATAATAATAATAATAATAATAATAATAATAATAATAATAATAATAAGAAGAAGAAGAAGAAGAAGAAGAAGAAAAATAAGAAGGAAAATGAGAAGAATGGTGTGTGTGTGTGTGTGTGTGTGTGTGTGTGTGTGTATGCGCGCACCAAGGTATGTGCGTGTGTGCGCGCGCGTGACATTTTCCTCCCCGGAAGAAATCTGGTCGTGACAAGAACGAAGATATTTCCCGGAAGTTCACAGAAGGATTAAAGGTTGAAGAAACTGTATTAGGAAGAGATGAGGGCATGACTAAGCGAGGAGGGAGGGAGGGAGGGAAGGGAGGGAACGATGGAGGTGCTGAGGAAGAGAAATGGTATAAATTAAGAAAGAGATAGGTGGGGAGATGGATAGCAGATATCTGATGAAAGGTGTTGAAAGGAAAGGAAGGGAGAGTAGAAGTAAGATGTGGAAGGATGAAAGTAAGGGAGAGATAAAAGAAGAAGGGAGAATGGGTAGGCGAGGGGCGTGGGACGAAGATTGATTGACTGATTAAAGCTTTCAGTCATGGAGCCGGAACTATCATGGCCATATGGCGCCGAGATGGGACGAGGAGGGGTGACGAATGAAGAGACTGGGGTGGGAGGAAAAATAAACGAACTAAACAACCATTAAATATTTCCCGGTTTGCCATTAAGGAGAAGAAAGAGAATACGGTACAAGTAATTACAACACAGAGCAATTAGATTTCACGAGAGGCTGTGTGAAATCAGAAACAATAAATGAACCTTCACGCTGCTTGAGAGAGGAGGACGACAAGAGGAGCGGTCAATGTGGGCGTCACTATAAAGGTACGTGACTCTAAGGCTAAGACCCCCTTCATGCTTACAGGTTTCTAAAGTTTGCCCTGACACAGTAAATCAACCTTCACGCTTCCTGGCAGTGGAGGTCAGCAGGAGAGGTAATCATTGCAAGACTTAATGGGGGTATACGTGAATGTAAAATCCCCTATACGCTCAGAGTTTATAGAAGTTGGTCAGAAGGAGGTAAATGGGCCTTTAAGCTTCCTGCCAGTAGAGTAAGCGAGGATATGTAGGTCGCTAATCTCAGACGCTTCCTCCTCTTACATCAACTCTTTCAAATTGCCGAAAAGGAGATCAATCGCGTTCTAAAGAGTATTCTATAGGTCCAAGAGACAGAAGAAGGGTCAAACTACCATCAGGGTCATAAAACTACCCCTGAAAATGCCCCAAACTTTTAAGAAATCCTTGTCGAATAGTTGTGCTTGGGCGCCTAAGTGTTTAAGAATAAGCCACTATGTAGTCCTTGTAGGCGTCACTGGGGGTAGCTACGTGACCATCATTAGGCTCAGAGTTTACGAGAAGGATGACATGCGCACTCACTGATATGGGTGTCAGCAAGGCCACGTGACTGCAAGGCCATCGTTCCACCTCTCCGTGCCGTGATGACTCTCTTCCCTATTACTCTTATCAAGGCAATCGGGTCCTAATTAAAATAAAATGTGGGAACGAAAACGCACGAACTACAACACTGCCTTGAGTGCTCGAGGGAACATTTTATGGCTCGGGATGACGACAGCACGGAGATTTTCATTCAGACTCGCGGTACTAATGAGAACAGTTTCTTTAAGTGTCGTAAAGTAAGTAAGAAATGTGGGTGAGGAAATGTTTAGGAATGTGAGCGGGGAGCGGGGATAACTATGCGTGTCATGGAAACTATAATATAAGGTCGGTTTTCTTAGATGCTTCCGGTTCTCACATCAATTAATACTACGCCCCCCCCCAAAAAAAAAAAAAGTTTAACGCGTTCTCATGAGTGTTTTAACTCGTTCATGGTACAGAAACTTTGTCATCCTACCACAAGGGTCATAAAACTACCCATCATGGACATATAACTCCTGCGAAAGCCTTGGCAAATGTATGTGCTTATGGCCCTAAGGCTCATAAACAACTTCAATTTATGTAAACGTAAGGTAACAGTATTCATCGAGCTGACCTTCACAAAGAAAACGCTCAGTATTATAGAGTACACTTTTTTTCAACACACCAGTGGACGCAAAAACAAAGGGTTGACGCTTATCCGCATGATCTATGAAGAATTTGAATTTACAGAGGTAATGCGAGGGAGATAAGGTCCGCTACCACTAAATCTTCCACACCTTAGTTAAGCACGATGACACCCCAAGGAGAAGTGTTTACCGAAAGCGAAAATAATATACACTTAATGGGTAATGGCTTTTATACTACAACAACAAACATACTAAACCTAAATAAAATACACGTGTACTATAGAACATGCACTTTGAGATAAGAAAAGATCGTAATGTTAAAAAATAAAAATAGAACAAAGAGGAAGGTGAGTGAAGAAAGGGAGAGATGAACAATTATAAGGGAGATTTTTTTTTGTCTTTCTAGTTTTATCTTGTTCTCTCTCTCTCTCTCTCTCTCTCTCTCTCTCTCTCTCTCTCTCTCTCTCTCTCTCTCTCTCTCTCTCTCTCTCTCTCTCTCTCTCTCTCTCTCGACTGCTTGGTTTTCCCCATTGGTCAAGGTGAATGAACTGGCCTACAAGATGACAAAAAAGCTCGCTCTCCATTCTGGGCTCCAATGACGCGCCCTCCGTCGTCCCCGCCAGCTGCCCGCCACGAGGAGGGAAAAATGCGCTAACAAAAACTCTGTCTGCCCTTCTCACCCAGCCCTCTCTCTCTCTCTCTCTCTCTCTCTCTCTCTCTCTCTCTCTCTCTCTCTCTCTCTCTCTCTCTCTCTCTCTCTCTCTCTCTCTCTCTCTCTCTCTCTCTCTCTCTCTCTCTCTCTCTCTTCTTGGTATTCCGGTGTGAGAGCAAACGAAGGAGAGAGGAAAAAAAGATAGAGAAAGAGATTGGTATTTCCTCTGAGCTGACCGTATTTGTCATGTGATGTTGATCCTTGCCAGCGGTGGTTGTATCTTTCCTTTCACTCCCAAAGGGAAAAAAAAACCTGTGATCTAGGCTTCATGGAAAATTCCGGCTAATCACAGAGGACACCGCCTGACGCAATTTCGTCTAACCTGAGTCCTGGACATCATCATCGGCTCCTCGGGGAACGGTGGGATAATCTGCTCATCTAATTTCAAGTTTAGGTCGCGGCAAAGTTCACTAACTCAAATCTTAATTTTCTTTGGCAGGATGTCGGTAAGTGCCTTACCTATTGGAACACCTGAGGAAAGGAAAGTTTGGTTACTTGGTTGTAACTAGGTAAGGACTATTTATCCGCCGGAGGCACAAAGGTCAAGATGATTGAACTTATTCAGTTGTTTGATTCCGAGTTCACTTTAGGTTTATTAAGGAAAACCCGCATGATCACATCCACCAGAGGGTACTTGACGTCCACGAACAGTTTCGACACCTGAGCCTTGACTAACTTTCTAGTCTAATAGGTACTGCCGCAGTTATGTCATGGTGCCCTCTTGAAGAATTTTAAACAAACAAATATCACGATTTATTAAAACATGGTCTCTCTATATCAGTGGTTCCCAAACTGGGGGCGCGCCCTCTGGGGGGGGGGGGGGGTTGAGCTGGATACAGGGGGGGCGTTATTTCGTCTGCCAAAAATTGCATTTTTGCGCACACACACACACACACACACACACACACACACACACACACACACACACACACACACACACACACACACACACACACACACACACACATGAAGGAGTAACACTGTTTGAATCATCCTCACGTGAGTTTCAATATATATATATATATATATATATATATATATATATATATATATATATATATATATATATATATATATATATATATATATATATATATAAACAAAGGATGGGGGGGCGTGAGGATTTCTTAGAAATCAATAAGGGGCATCATGTAAAAAAGTTTGGGAACCACTGGTCAATACGCAATGCTTTCGTCTAAAAGAAAATGCCAGTCTTATCCGCTATGACGGCCTTTGAAATAAAGTGACGCAAACAGAAACGCTCTTTTTTATAACACGGTCAGCCTACAGTGGCGCTGCTCATACCGTGTTATCTTTCCGTGATCAAACTACAGCAGCGCCTTCCTCAGCACATAACTGATTCCGAATGCCTGGACAGCATGTCCGTGCGGAGGCGGATACCCTTGATAATAGGTCGCGCCCTTGAGGGTAGGCGTTGCCTTCAGGTATGGGCGGCGCCTCGGAGGGTAGGTGTGACCCTCGTGAAAAGGTTGACTTTATTAATAAGCAATGGGGGGTGGGGGGTGGAGGCAGCGGCAGAAACCCTGACCTTTGACCCGATAGTCGCCGTTCGAGCTGCGTCGCGGCACCAAACGCGGGATGATAAGCACCCCTCCTAGCTTTGTGGTGCTTTCTGGCCCCATTTGAAATATGGCAATGGGATTCTGGGCTGGTTTATGAGAAAGGGGAGGCCATCGTGACAATTATTTTAGCGCTCAGTAAAATAATTAGTCTTCGGCAACGTAACCGTCTTTTGGACGTCTAGGCGATGCAGTAAGATAGACGGAAAGAAAAGTCCGTCCCCGTCATTTATTGGATTTACATTGACACTGATATGAACACACTGTTGGGTACGATTATCGGTCGAGACGGCTACATGAGTTGACAGAGCATCGAGGAAAAAAAAATACGCTGGTCTAGATCTTCCTACTTCCCGCGAAGGAACAGGAAATTGCTATATAAAAGCAAACACAAAATACCCCTGTTTTTTTTGTCCCACTCTTTCCCACTCACGACACAAGGGCAATGGTGCTTCCTTGCCTCTTAACTTCCTCCATCACGCCACAATCAAGGGCGGAGCATAGCGGACTGACCCTGAAACACGGGGGTGGGGGCTTTCTTCCATGTGCACCATCCACCTTGGCGAGATAATTACTGATTCCTGGTGACACATGGGTAGCAAAAGTAAACGAAACAAGCATGAAACAAACGATGTCCCAGTCCCTTTCCGAGACACTGTACCACGCCAAGCATTTCAAATAATTTTAGCGACGAAATATACCAAGGTAAATTTGAAGCAACGATGAGTCAGTGATTTTAAAGGCAAATAAGAAGCCCAGGTTGAAAGTGGCTTACATACCTCTGGCATCAACGGGTTCTTGTTGATGCTCGGGTTCATTTCAGTTGGCAGCACACCACAGCCATGGCTCCACATCACTGGTTCTGGCACTGGAAAACACACATGCAAACACATTTTACTAGCGCTAAGCCATGCGTATCCACCATTCACACATATTGCCACAAAGAAAAACAAAATCGAGACAATGTGAGAACAGAACAACAGATTGCATCAAGATAATGTATGATGACTTTGAGGTGACATGTAAGATTCGGTGCAGAACAAGGAAAGAAAATATGAAAAAAAAACAATATTTGGTGAGAAAATGCTAACGGCAACATCCTGAAGAAGACAAGTGTTGGGAGGAGTGGATCAGGCGAGGCGGCGGGGAGGTGAGCGAGGTCAAATAGGGAGGTCAAGGCTTTAAGCAGGTCAAGACGAACGAGTGCAAGCTTACTGTCTCACTTTATCTATCTATCTAACTATCTCTCTCTCTCTCTCTCTCTCTCTCTCTCTCTCTCTCTCTCTCTCTCTCTCTCTCTCTCTCTCTCTCTCTCTCTCTCTCTCTCTCTCTCTCTCTCTCTCTCTCTCTCTCTCTCTCTCTCTCTCTCTCTCTCTCTCTCTCTCTATATATATATATATCTATATCTCTATCTATATATCTATATATATATATATATATATATATATATATATATATATATATATATATATATATATATATATATATATATATATATATATATATATATATATATATATATATATATATATATATATATATATATATATATATATATATATATATATATATATATATATATATATATATATATATATATATATATATATATATATATATATATATATATATATATATATATATATATATATATATATATATATATATATATATATATATATATATATATATATATATATATATATATATATATATATATATATATATATATATATATATATATATATATATATATATATATATATATATATATATATATATACACATACCATGTGCCCCTAAGCATTCACGCTGCTGATCACTTCTTACTATCGGACTCTTCAGCCAAGACTCAAACACGCGACCATCAAATCAGAGAGCCCTTTGATGTACAACTGTATACTCCCCGCTGACGCTCCAGGTGAGAACATTAAAACAGGAGTCACCCCTTCTACATCAATAAAATAAGTAACGGATATTGTTTCACACTCCACCTTATCCGGGCTACGCAGCCCACCCTGTCCACCCTTTTTGTACTTCTTCCTCCCTTTCAGCTCTTCGTGGTGGAACCACAATCCAGGGAACAAAGGCCTACTCAGAAGGTGCAGGCGGGGCGTGGATTACCACCACTGGGGCGTCGCACAACAAGGCTGACGAGAGGTTTTCGCAACACCACCACTACAAAACACAGACCCTACCTTGATATTTACAGCACCTTGGTGTTTTGGGGTGAGCGCTGCCGCCGATGTCCTCATTATTTGCGATGATTGGACGCTCACGGACTGTGTGTGAGTCATACGAGGGATGAGGACGTCTAGAAACACACTGGTGGGGAGTCCTCGAGAAGCAACCACACGCCTATACAACGCCCTTCCTTATGAACTTGTCTGTGTTATTGTAATGGAAATGGTTCCTTGTCGGCCGGGACCTAAACTAAATTGGATGGAAGCGTTTGCCATTAATTTAACAACCTCTGTGTGTGTTACTGTAAGCAGAGGTTGGGCAAGAATAGAAAACAGACGGTGAAGAACTATGGTACAGTAACTTCCCATTAACCTAACAACCCATGCGTGTGTTATTGCAAAAGGAGGCTGGGCGGGAATAGAAAAGAGACGAAGAACTAGTAATGCAGTAACCTTCCATTGACTTAACAACTTCTGTACGCGCTATTGTAAAAAGAGTTTAGGCGAGAACAAAAAAACAGTTGATAAGGAACTAATAATACGGTAACCTTCTGAACATAAATGCGGTGTTCGTCTCTTCCTGCTCGAACGCATTATCTATTCTTTTCTCAGACCACACCCACGAGGCTCTTGATTGCATCTTTTTTGACGTAAAGCACGATACTGATTTCTTGTTTCCTCTCTCTCTCTCTCTCTCTCTCTCTCTCTCTCTCTCTCTCTCTCTCTCTCTCTCTCTCTCTCTCTCTCTCTCTCTCTCTCTCTCTCTCTCTCTCTCTCTCTCTCTCTCTCTCTCTCTCTCTCTCTCTCTCTCTCTCTCTCTCTCTCTCTCTCTCTCTCTCTCTCTCTCTCTCTCTCTCTCTCTCTCTCTCTCTCTCTCTCTCTCTCTCTCTCTCTCTCTCTCTCTCTCTCTCTCTCTCTCTCTCTCTCTCTCTCTCTCTCTCTCTCTCTCTCTCTCTCTCTCTCTCTCTCTCTCTCTCTCTCTCTCTCTCTCTCTCTCTCTCTCTCTCTCTCTCTCTCTCTCTCTCTCTCTCTCTCTCTCTCTCTCTCTCTCTCTCTCTCTCTCTCTCTCTCTCTCTCTCTCTCTCTCTCTCTCTCTCTCTCTCTCTCTCTCTCTCTCTCTCTCTCTCTCTCTCTCTCTCTCTCTCTCTCTCTCTCTCTCTCTCTCTCTCTCTCTCTCTCTCTCTCTCTCTCTCTCTCTCTCTCTCTCTCTCTCTCTCTCTCTCTCTCTCTCTCTCTCTCTCTCTCTCTCTCTCTCTCTCTCTCTCTCTCTCTCTCTCTCTCTCTCTCTCTCTCTCTCTCTCTCTCTCTCTCTCTCTCTCTCTCTCTCTCTCTCTCTCTCTCTCTCTCTCTCTCTCTCTCTCTCTCTCTCTCTCTCTCTCTCTCTCTCTCTCTCTCTCTCTCTCTCTCTCTCTCTCTCTGTTGCTTTCTTCCTTTTTTGTATTGCATTCATTCTTTTTTCTTCCTTCCTTTCTTTCTTTCGTTCTTTCGTATTTCTTTTTCACTTCCTCTTTCCTTCCCCCCCCCCCCCCTCTCTCTCTCTCTTTATCTGTCTGTCTCTGTCTGTCTGTCTGTATGTATGTCGTAGGTGTGGTTTTGGTGGCTAAAAGGTTTGGGCAGGCGCTAATGTCGCTTAACGAAAGGGGTTTGAAATAGGTCTAGGAGGAGGCTGCTTGCGTCTGTTTGTGTGGTTGAGGCTGTTGTGGAGCGGCAGGACACATTGGCTAAGAGGGGATTTGGAGTTTGGAAGATGGCGGGCCGAGGGTAAGGAAGTGTGGGTTGTGGAGATGATGAGGTCAAGGATAGGAGTTGGATGGGAAGGATGCCGGGTGCGTAGGTGGTGAGGGTGAACTGCATACTGAAAATGTTGTTACTACTTTTTTTTCATTCCCTCCCGTACTAACTCACTCAATCGCCAATTCAATTATTCACTGATGTACTTTTCTCAGTCTTGAAATTGACCTTACACACACACACACACACACACACACACGTACACACGAAAAAACGTATCCATTAGCAGCCATTAAGGACAGCAAAAATTAACTTAAAAGCGCTATCGAAATTTCCTTTTTAGCAAATAACTTGGAACCGTAATAACACTACGTGTGTTTGTGTGTGTGTGTGTGTGTGTGTGTGTGTGTGTGTGTGTGTGTGTGTGTGTGTGTGTGTGTGTGTGTGTGTGTGTGTGTGTGAATTAAAACTTAAGCTCTTTAACTCTAGTCGAAATTTAGACAAGATGAAATACCATCGGCTTCCCTTTCACCCAGCCTCAACGGTGAGTGGAAATGCCTATATAAAAGTTTTTTCGATAAAAGAATAATACTAAAGACCAAACCACACATGGGAGAACACTTAGGTAAAGGCGAAATATCAGACGGCTTCCCTTTCTCTCAACTGCATCGGTGAGTGAATATACCTTCCTATATTATTTTTCGTGTGAAGGCCAAAGTTTCATATTTTAAAGTCAAAACATTGATAAAAATGAATGCTCAAACGTAACACCGATCATGCCTGGCATCAACATTAGAAACATGAACGATTAGAAAAAAGTGCGGAAAATGTCGAATGACGGAAAGGATGATGACGGCAGTTTTGACAGGTCAGTATTACGCGCGCACACACACACACACACACACACACACACACACACACACCACACACACACACACACACACACACACACACACACACACACCACACACACACACACACACACACACACACACACACACACACACACACACACACACACACACACACACACACACACACACACACACACACACACACACACACACAAGACTGTAAGGTTTAACTTTACCTAACTCTTGAAATGATATACATATACGTAGTTCGCTGTACATGCCGGCACACTGAGCCTAAAAGGAAAGAGAAATGACAAACAATAGAAAAAAAAAGTAGCCGCCGCCGCCGCAGCAGCAGGAGCCCAAATCTTCAATCAACCTTAACTTCAGCGACTCAGACAAGAGGAGCACCTAGGGGCAGCATGGGCCAAGCAAGGGTCATATATCACGGCAGCTATTATATATAAAAGCGCCTACGTCACTAACTAGCTGGGGGTCGTCCAAGAGATCCCTCAAGAAAGCCTACCGGCGCTACAGCCAGCACCTAAATAAAAAAGGAAAAAAGCAGCAGCAGTAGCAACTTTATTATTATTATTATTTTTATTATTATTATTATTATTATTATTATTATTTTTATTATTATTATTATTATTATTATTATTATTATTATTATTATTATTATTATTATTATTATTATTATTATTATTATTATTATTACTGGTAGTAGTAGTAGTAGTAATAGAAGTAGTAGTAGTAGTAGTAGTAGTAGTAGTAGTAGTAGTAGCAGCAGCAACAGCAGTAGTAGTAGTAGTAGTAGTAGCAACAGCAGTAGTAGTAGTAGTAGTAGTAGTAGTAGTAGTAGTAGCAACAGCAGTAGTAGTAGTAGTAGTAGTAGTAGTAGTAGTAGTAGCAGCAGCAACAGCAGTAGTAGTAGTAGTAGTAGTAGTAGTAGTAGTAGCAGCAGAAGCAACAGCAGTAGTAGTAGTAGTAGTAGTAGTAGTAGTAGTAGTAGCAGCAGCAGCAACAGCAGTAGTAGTAGTAGTAGTAATAATAGTAGTAAAAATATGTTATTTTTTGTTATTGTCGTTTGTCGGTCTTGGAGGGCGAGTGATGGGTAAGGAACAGCTTTCTTTCTCACAGTCTGCATTGCTAACCCTTGACCTGTCTCCTTTTCTCGTGGAGTTTTAAGCACGAAATAATAAACAAATAATTACAGTAGCAATCTAATTGATTTTATATCTATGCAGAGACTCCACTACCACCACCGAGGCCAACCCCTGCCCCACCCCGGAAGCAGCAGCAGCAGCAGGTAAGGGAGGAGGGACGTCTGGAGAAGGGCAGCGGCTCAGTCCGCGCGTGCTCGGCTGGGCGCTAACATGAGAGGCTGGCAGATAGTGTGTGTAAGGATCTTCTCACAGTGTTCACGTGTTTCGTGGTGCTTCCCAGTGGTAATATGGTTATGTGAGTGTGGGTCTGTGTGTATGGCGGGCTGAGTATGGGCTGCCAATACGAAGGGGAGGATACAAGCAGCATAAACGTTGGGTAAGGTAAGGCAGCGCGGGACACAGGCACTGGGTGAGGAAGGCTTGGCTCCCTGGCACTGTACTGCTTGTGGCCGGGGAGGCGCAGACCAGTGCCTTGCCCTCCCCTTCCTACGCCTTCATCAAACGCCGTAACGAACCTGAAGTGGTAATAGGCGTCTGGTTATGCACGTCCCCACGGCTATCCTCTGCCAAGTGAATTCTGGAAGGGGAGGCGCAAAGCAGTGCCTGCCTCTTTCTTCCCTATGGGGTCACGTCAGCCAGCACCGTGACGTGCCTGAAGGGACACTACACGGCCAGTTATTCTCTTCCCACAACCGTCCCCCTATTAAGTACTTTAGGCGACCTACTTTAATTCCCTTCCAGTGGGTGTTTGTGAATTTCCTAAAAGCTGTATGACTTGCGATTCTGTATTTTATCTTCTGGGATTGCCTTATTATATAACCTCCTCCTGAATACTTTATATGGACTTTATATTTCTTCTGCTGGAGACAATTGTTTTATATTTTACATATTTCGCAAGAACTGAACGATAAATAAACTCTCTTTATATACATATTATTTTCGACACTCGACTTTATTGCGTGCGAGATCTTTTAAACTTTGCTTCCAGTTTGAGGAGGGAGATGCTTATAATGTAAGACGCATCAGGCGGAGCGAGAAAGCTGGTGACATTGAGTTCAGCAGGTGACAAACAGACAATTGGGTGAAGGGTTAGGGAACGGCGGGTGTGTTTTGGATGTAAAAAATCTGCACCACCGAAGATAAACTCCACCTCCCCATCCCTTCCCTCCCTCTTCCTCGCTCCACATATCCCTCCACCTACCCCAATCCGTCCCCTCCCAATATTCCCTGCCCCAAACCGCTCCACCTCCACACATCCCTCTTCTCTCTCCTCCCTGCCCCTCACATCCCTCTCCACCATCCTCACAGCCCTACACATCCCTTTAGCTCCCCAGGAACCTAACGTGTTTTTGTGCCGTTCCTTTTATACTGTTGTTCTCTTTCTTTTATCTTTCTCCCCCATCACACAAATGACATCTACCTTCAACCTTTGAGAATTTCAATTAAAGATTATGTAACCGATACACGCCCTTTCCCATGTAATAAGTTTTTTTTTGTATCTAACATCTAAACTTTTTTTTTCGACATTCAAGATTTACGAGGGTGAGTATTTCTTCTTATATATAGTGATGCATGTTTTGTAGTGTGCGTTTATGGCTACAAACAACAATAGGAGCAACAATAACAACAATGATGACGACAAAAAACACTTAACCACCAACAGTTACTTTTAACTTAAACGTACGAGGCTAAATGGTTGGCTGGAGTGGTTGTCTCGCGGCCACACCTCACTCTATACCTACCTGTCCACATCTCTGACCACAAAACATTCATTCACACAACTCCAGAACGATAAAAAAAAATAGTGCCAGGAGTGTTGGATGGGTGAAAGGGCCATATTTTTAAACAATTCTGCGCCCAACAACACGTAATTTACTAGTCTTTTGTGGGAGTTTAGGGCATTTCCAGGGGTACTTTTATGACCCTGGTGGTAGTCTGAGCCTTCTTCTGTACCGTGAACCTAAAAGAACACTCATTAGAACTCGATTAGCCTCCTTTTTGGCCTCTGAAAATAGTTGGTGTGAGGGGCGGGAGCATCTGACAATACCAACCAAAGGCTCGCGTCCACGCCTCACTATACACCGCCCCGTTCAAGTCTCTGAGCCCCGAGCACCGACACAGAGCGTTCACTCACAAAGACGGCGAGGTTTGACGAACGTGCACAGGTGGAAGGGCGGGGGAGAGGGGGTACAAGGGATGGAAGCGTGAATACTTCGCGGGTTTAAATAAATGAATAAACAGGTGGGTGACATTCGTGGCAACAACCAGCCCTCACATAACCTGTAAGAAACCGTGCCTCCGTTATTTGTTATACACCACAAGAAATAAAGAAAATGGTTACGCAAGAATGACATGAAGGTGACGGTAATGACAACCACTGAGACGATGATCACAAAATAATAACAATAAAAAAATATAATAATAATAATAATAATAATAATAATAATAATAATAATAATAATAATAATAATAATAATAATAATAATAATAATGGCAATAATAACATTAGTATTAGTCATAGTATAAAAGCTATATTTATAGACGTAATAATCGATATAATCAACATTTCTCTTCCTTCCGTAATGCCAGAAGGTGAAAACACACACACACACACACACACACACACACACACACACACACACACACACACACACACACAGAAAAAAAACACGACCTCGCATCAACACCATCATTAGAGCTGCCTTGTTTCACCCATTCATAATAATAATAATAAGACATTCACTATCACTCATTTCTTTCCCGCCCCTCCTTCCCCCCTTCCTCCTCATTATCTCCTTCCTCACACACTTCTTCCTCCCTCTCTCCCATGCCCCTTACTCCCTCCTTCCCTCCCTCCAACACCCCTTCCTATACTTCCTTCTTTCGCTCCCTCCCAGCCTTCCTTTCCCCGTGCCTCCCCCCACTCTCTCCTTGCCCCCCTCGCCTCCCTCCGCCTCTCCATTATCTCTCGGGGCCGCCACGATGCGTCACGAACTCAGAAGAAAGTCCTTCCTGTATTGGTGTCATTAGTCTACCCCCGAGGACTGGGCCGCCGCTGCTAACCTCCCCCCTCAGCCTAACCTTACGCGGTAGGTAGTAGATGGAGAGATAGATAGACAGATAGATAGATAGATCGACAGATAGATTGAGAGAGAATGTAAAGGTCAAAGAACACCAACAAAGGAATTGATTGGTTGGTTAAACGGAAATGACCAAAGAAAACAATTAAGCAAGATTACATACATGGCCTGCCCTTCTCTCCTTCCTCTCCCCCTCATGCCATCCCTTTCCTCTCTCGTCTCCCCTTCCTCCCCCCTTCTCTCCTGTCCATTCAGCCCCCTTAACCTTCCCTCCTCCTTGCTAAAACAGTGTCTTTCTTGTCTTGGGCTTTTCTTCGCTCGTACTCCCACACATCCGTTTTCATTACTGCCTCCCACTTCCCACATTATCCTTCCCACGTCGCCCCTTCCCCTCCTTGGCCTTCTCCTGCTGGTTAAAGTGCGACAGACTTCTGATATAACGATACTCTCACTTAACATACCATTACTGCCATCACCACCACCATCACTACTACTACTACTACTACTACTACTACTACTACTACTGCTACTACTACTGCTACAACTACTATATATATTAGCATACTCTTTACCTTCCATTAACCCCTTTTTGACCGGCAAACTGTCACTTTCACATCCCAAGTCTGTCGTACGAACTAATTCTTTTTTGTCTTCGTCTTCCGTGTCCTTCACATTTCCTCCTCGTCATTTGGCCACCAGTCTTTATTTGCCCCATTTCTTTCCGTCCATATCCTTGAGTCAACCTTACCATCACGCATCGTACCGTTTCATCCCCTTTTGTCCTAATGGCTCACATCGTTTCTTGCGTTCTCGGGACCTCTTCTTATCATCGCGTCGCCTACAAGTTCAACATTAACATCCCAACGGTCCTATCCAAGTCTTCAAGTCTTCTGCAGCTACCATACTATACAGCCAAAGCTTCGCGCACACACACACACACACACACACACACACACACACACAGCGATAGACACACAAATCAGTCACATTCAAATACAAACACTTTCGTACAAACACAGCCTTCAGGGATCTTAAAACAGTCAAATACGAGTCTCTCTCTCTCTCTCTCTCTCTCTCTCTCTCTCTCTCTCTCTCTCTCTCTCTCTCTCTCTCTCTCTCTCTCTCTCTCTCTCTCTCTCTCTCTCTCTCTCTCTCTCTCTCTCTCTCTCTCTCTCTCTCTCTCTCTCTCTCTCTCTCTCTCTCTCTCTCTCTCTCTCTCTCTCTCTCTCTCTCTCTCTCTCTCTCTCTCTCTCTCTCTCTCTCTCTCTCTCTCTCTCTCTATCTCTCTCTCTCTCTCTCTCTCTCTCTCTCTCTCTCTCTCTCTCTCTCTCTCTCTCTCTCTCTCTCTCTCTCTCTCTCTCTCTCTCTCTCTCTCTCTCTCTCTCTCTCTCTCTCTCTCTCTCTCTTCTTCACCTAAACCAAGCGTGGCAGGTTCATCCCAGCCCACCCCACCCACCCCTGCCCCCCGCCCGCCTCAACACGCTGGAAAGGGGACAAGGTCGCGAGGTACAGTACAGTTACCCTTCACCAGCCCGCCACACAGCCAACAAAACAGCCAACTCAGCCTCGGTTTTAGCCTCTATAGCCACCACTACCCCCAACACCATTCTCCTCCAGCCTTGCCCTACCCCTCAACTGCCGTGGATCCCTCCCGATAATACCCCAGCCTTGAAAGAGGACACACGTAGAGGGCATAGGGCGAGGGGTGAGTGGTTTTGGGGGGGAGGGGACACACAGAACACAGCTACACGTAATAAAATTTGGGCTGTGGATACCCGCTGGGCTTGTGACCTTAGGAGCTTGCCACGACCCTCACCCGGCCCAGTCTGATCCCCTCAGCCCTCCAGCTCCCTCTTCCTCTTCCTTCGCCTCCCTCCTCCTCTCTCTCTCATCTCTTCCTGCCGCTCTCCTCCTCAAGACCACTCTCACTCTCGCACCCTCACTCTCCATGCCCCAACCCCGTCAGTATTCTTGTCTGTCTTAATTTTCCTTCCTCTTACCTCTTCCACGTTGTCGCTAATTTTCCTTTCTCTTCGATCTCCCTCACTCTCGTTACTCTTTTCTTCCTCTGCAACCTCCCACACGATCCTAACTTTTCCTTCCTCTTCAATCTTCCACACCATCGTAACCATTCAAGGTCAACGGTAATGTAATAATACTACACCTTTTATCTTATGCCTATTAACTATTTGTCCTTTTATCGTTTTCTTAGGCAGTTCTATTTATAACATCCCTAAATATCACGTTCAGTAGTAACCTTAATTCATCAGTTTGTTAATAAATCCTCGCGTGGTATTTATGTATAAAGTTTTTAATCAACCCGAAGACGTCAGCGTGTACCTTTAGCCCACCTTTAAGTTCACCTGCCCAAGACACCACCTTGACTTATACAATTACTACTATAACCCACTGGTCCGGTTCTCCTTCCCTCTCGCTCTCTCTCCCTCCCTCCGGTCCATAGTCCCTAGCCCCGTGTGATAGTCTAGTTTAGGAAGGCGGCAGGGGTGTGTTGGCTGGTGTGTGGCGGGAAAAGATTGGGGGCACACACACACACACACACACCAAGGCTTCATCCCTCCCCCCCCCCTCTCCACACACACACCTCTCACCTACGCCACCCTTCCGCCAGGTGTTTGCATGCGCTGAACGAATTTTCTAAACATGTTTGCTCGCCCTGCTTCTAATGCCGATGGCGAGTGTGTTTTCCTTGTTTGCCTGGCTGAGTCCTGCCCGAGTTTTTCTACGTTGGCCTTCTAAGAGCTGTTCTCCCTCCATCCCCTTCCTTCTTAACACACACACACACACACACACACACACACACACACACACACACACACACACACACACAAACCCATTATCTTCGCATTGCATGGCTCACCTTTTACCATTAAGTCCTTCCTTCCTTTCTTCCTTCCTTCATTTCTTCTTCAGTCTTCCACACTGTCATTATCATTCAAAACCTTTTTATTTTTATACTTTAGATAAGCGTTCTCATTGCAAGGCCGACGATAATGCGATCATAAGTACTTTTTTTTTCGTATCTTATGCCTATTAACTAGTTACCCCCCGGTCTTTTTATTAATCTTTTCTTAATCGTTTTCTTGCCGCTTCCCTTGTTACTGTGACGAAAAACAACTGTGCAATATTTTATTCCCTTTCTCTCTCTCTGTTCCCTGTGTTCGTTAGTGTTACAAGCCCTTAGGAATTCAATTATTTACTTCTGAATGGTCTACTTGTATTTTTTTATTATATTTAACTCACATTTATCACTTTATGAAATTCGTAAATATTTTTTCCCGCTCGTCGGTTACAGCGCACGACTTTCTATTATAATCGTCACAAATGAGCTTGTAAACCTCCATCTTCATAATCATTACTATCATCATCGTCGTCAGGAGCAGAGCACGTACGCCTAAGCAGTCTAAGAGGACAGCAACAGCCGGCAGCTCCTCCTCGCCCACAGTCCCGTTGCCGCCGCCCTGCCTGAGTGTGTGTGTGTGTGTGTGTGTGTGTGTGTGTGTGTGTAGGGACCTACGGGCGGCAACAGAAGGCAGGTTATAACTCACATTGTTTTAATAACTACATACGAGAGGACCTTCACCCCTTCCCTGCACCGACCTTACACAGGAGGAATCGCTTAGCTATCACCGGCCATGAACAGTTACTTCAACTAAAATTTGCTCGACCTCTCTCTTTCTCCTCCTCCCTGCCTCCCTGCTGATAACTTACGTCACGATACGAGGTCAGGGGCCAGGCTGGGGTCAAGTACAAGACATGGAGGTAGCTGGGTGTGGGAAGGGTTGAGGGGAGGGTGGCAAAAACGAATCATGGCGCAGAGGCTGATACGGACGGCTTTCCAAAGACCTGAATGGTGAGAAACAATAGTTCATGACAAAAACAGATGCGTGGATTCACTTAATAATCAAAGCCATAACACACGGCGCAGAACTGCTTAGGCGGCCCACGCGCACTTGCGTAGGTCAAAGGTAATGTTAGGAAGAGACGTTTGAATGTTTAAGGCAACCATCGCTCGCTCGCCTTCTGGATTTGGCAACTCGAAGATGCATATAAAAAAAAAAAAAATATTTGCTCTTCTCTGATACTGTTCCTCATCCTTCGGCTTTTGGCTCTCCTGTTGACCTGAGGAGCAGAGAGGATCGGACAGGTGTCTTCATGCTGCCCTGCTGGGGCAGGCGAGAGGACCCTTGCAGCATCCTTCGCGGCGTGACTGCATGGGTGGCGTCCCCCGCCTCCACCCCCCCCCACCCCCCGCCCCAGCAGGAACACGAGCAGTAAGCTGTGTTTCTTCCGCGACTCGATCAACACTTCCTGCTGCCTGTCATGTGTTGCTTAAAGGAGAAAATAAGTAATCAAGATGTAACCTTGGGAAGTCTGATTATCAGTGCAGAAAGTTTGTGCTGCGACAGAACTGAATCTAATTACGAATACCATTCATTGTCAACATTCTTACCCCTTCCACCTTGGGGCATAAGCACTAATTGTGCGTTGCGTCGGCGCGCATCTCCGCTACCTCCGTCCTTGAGGCTGGCTGGAAATAACTCTGGGCCACAGGGGCAGTGTGACATCCGGGTTACCACAGTTTACCTTTCCTTGGTTTCCCCAGTTACGCATTTATCGACCAACCCGAAAGTAACGATGAGTAGGTGGATGGGCAGCGTGCCGACTGCCCTGCCCCGTGGTAAAGTGGCTTACCACGCATAATGTCACTCTAGTGATGAGTTACAACAATTCACATCACAACTGTAAGATCAACCAACGAAAAATATATTTTTTTACAGGAATAGTAACATGAAAAGGGCGAAATAAAACAATAAAACCACGCCGACTCTATAAAAAGAATACATTAGATGCCGAAAGAATTATATATTTAAATTGATTGGTGTCTTGATTCTCTTCTCTTGATATACATAAGCCATAGGAAGGAAGGACGGTCGAGTTTACCAGTGCAAGGAATGAAAGAGTGGAGATCCTTATTAACTAATGGATTAGTAAGTAGAGAGCATAGGGATGAGCTCGTGTAATAAGCTTCGTGCGGAGGCAGCAGGAGTGGTGGAGCCACGGAACTGGCAAACTTAGAAGAACAGTTAACATGAAAATTACGATGAAATATGGGAAGGGGACCAACACTTCAAGAGACTTTTTGACTAAAAAAAGTCCCGAGTATTGCATAACCACTTGTAAAAAAAACTGTGGCAGGAGACAATAAGTAGCTATCGTATTATTGCTGTGCAGAACCGCAGTGACCGATACCAACAATGCCAGATCAACAACAGGAAGTGTGTCTCCTGCGGCATTACATAATCAGCCGTATGGAGCATCACGAGAGTGTCTCGCTGCTATGGACACGTGAGCAGAGCCTGGAAGCCTATAAATAGTGAGGGTTTAGACCTACCTGATCACCCGCCTGACTCAAGCGTTGCCAGCTATCCGGAATATCCAAAGTAGTTCACCTTCGTACTTGCGGCAAAAAGAAAGGGGGAAAAAACAGCAACGGTCGTGGCAAGAGTATCAGCGTCGCTCGAGTTTTTCTATTCTTCCTCTACTAGACGCCGCACTGAACAAAGGCTGGGCCAGCATAAACACTGACACGTGTGTGTGTGTGTGTGTGTGTGTGTGTGTGTGTGTGTGTGTGTGTAAACAATACCGAGGAGGGTTAATCAAAGGAACGAACGAATATACACATAAAAGCCATCTCGAGTATCAGATTCGTTCTCGATTTTCATTTCCGCGTCCAGTGTTGTTCTTTAAAAGACAAAAAAACTCTGTCTGTTTGTCTTCACTGGGTATGTTTGAGTAATGGGTAAAGGATAAAAACGATGACGATTACAATGAATGGACGTATATCTGGTTTCCAATGCTTTCCGTGATACACTTGTCATCTCAACTTACCACATATTCTGTAAAGTCAATGTCCTCTTTACTAGACAGATTAGTTGAATGTACTGGGAAGCTTTCAAGTGTGCGTGTGTGAGGGGGGGAGGAGTTCATACAACAAAGGCGAGTATGTTATGAACGTATACAAGCAGGAGGGTATGGGAGACATGTAAACCGACAATTAAAGCCTTCTGCAGAAACATAATGTGGAGTGTGGGAACAAGAGCACGGCGTGACAAAAAATAATAAAAGGACGGAGAACGGCGGGAAAACAAAATGGTGAGGATGGGGAGGGGGAAGAGGGTGGGGGAGGAGGAGGGGGGCAGGTCACCACAAGAAGAGGTATAGGTTCTTTTATAGTCTTTCAAACAGAGGACAAGTGACGTTACGTGCCCTTCCAAGATAAAGTTAAAAAAATCTTGGGATCTACAAAGCCTTATGCGGTCTGTTTTTTTTTGAGCGGCGCGAGTGTGGTCAGCAAGAACATAAAGGCTAGTTCCTTAGTTATTATTATTCACTTGCTTTCACAACTCAGATGAGTTTTCCTACAACGCCCACTCAGCATCTCTCTCTCTCTCTCTCTCTCTCTCTCTCTCTCTCTCTCTGTGGTATTCCCTCTGTGAGCCTGGGTGTCTGTCAATGGCCAGCGCGATGGTGTGGGCGGCCTTGTAATCTTCAAGGCTGCTTATGATGGTCGAGACTGCAGACCCCGCCCAGACCAGTTCCCAGAGCATCTCGAGTCACCAGTATTTGTGGCCGATTGTAATGCTCTCTTGAAGTCCCCGTATTTGGCTGGGATATATAGCTGCTACTAGTGTTTGATGGGAGGATGGGAGATGTATTAATAGCAAGTAGAGATGCGTAAAGAAGACGATGGCTTGGTATTCATGTTATACACAACAAACGCCTCTGCCTAGCGGCGCCCGAGGCTCGCATGTCCTCCACGGTCCGCGCCACCTTCACTATCGTTGGAGCTATGCGCCGGCCACTCCCTGCTGAATGTCAAGGGAAGAACTAGCTGCGGCCTTGAAGAAAAGGGAAAAAGTGCACTACGACCCTGAGCACCAATAGTAGATTGTTATGCGCATGTCCTCTCTCAACATCGTTTGCGTCAAATGAGAAATAAGTACAGTAAAGAGTTGTACCTTTCAGATAATGTTGGAGTTAAGCCTCAAATACACTGCCGAATTTTGGCCACGAACTTGACGCAGAGTCAGTTCGTGAAAAAATTCGGCGACCGGTTCGCCGACATGATCAAGATTCCTTCAGTTCGTGACCATTTGGCGACATGTCGGCGAATGCTCAAGACAATTCGGGGACAGTTCGGAGACATGTCACCGACTATTCGGCGTCCATGTCGCCGAGCTCAAAATCTGAAATTTTAACGTTTTTTTTTTTTTTGTCGCGGAATAACTGGCGAATTGTCTTCGCATGTCCCCGAAGTGTCGGCGACATGTCGGGGACAATTCTCCGACAGTGCCAAGATTTCTGACAGCTGATCATCTGATGCCCATGTGGCATATAAAAGCATGGGAATCCGCGCCTACCTCATGGACTACTACAACACCCGGGGAGCAGTGGCCTGGCAGGACAGAACTGTGGGCGAGTAAATACCATGTGTGGTAATATGTATGATAGTATGTGTAATAAAATGTATAAATGTTTTTGTTTTGCTCTCCTATAAATATTTTAGAATGAATAAATATTTACGTAATATCAGTAAACAAACTAGTAACTGAAAGAAGAAATAAATCTAAATATCTGAAAATGAAACAAAGGTTAAATAATGGCAGAATAATGATATTAAGAAATAAATAAAGTAATAAATAGTAAAATAATTATGAAAAAAATGAAAATGTTAGTTCCATACCTATTTTATATATTCAGATTCTTCTTGTTTTTCATATTTTCTTGTTTACTATTTATTATTATAGTATTATTTTATTCCGTATATATATATATATATATATATATATATATATCTATATATATATATATATATATATATATATATATATATATATATATATATATATATATATATATATATTTATAGATAGATAGATAGATAGATAGATAGATAGATAGATAGATAGATAGACTGACCCCCGTGTACACCTCCCACCGCGACCCGTTTGCCGTGTCGTGATTAATTCGCCGAATATTCGGGAACATCTCCCCGAATAGTCTTGGCCATTCGGCGACATGTCGGCGACATGTCGGCGACAAATTTGCCAATAAAATTTAAATTTCAACGGTCAAAATTCGGCGACAATTCGCCGAACACCACGGATCGGACGCCGAATTGTCTGCGACATGTCGGCGACAATTCGGCGTCCATTTTGCATTCGTGCACATTCGGCGAACGGCCGCGACTTTTTCATGCAACATGAAACTTTCGTGGAGGTCGTGACCAACTGTCAAAAGTCGCGTGGTGGACGCAGACATGTCCCCGAACGGCCAAGAACAGGCAAGAAAGACGCCGACCTTGTTCGCGACACAGGATGACTTGTATTTTCGCGCACATTCGTGAGACAAAATTCGGCAGTGTATTTGGGGCTTTCGCGAATACACTGCCAGTTTTGATTCCGAAATGTTAGCAATTTTGTTGACGAATTTGTCGCCGACATGTCGCCGACTATTAGGAGACATGTCGCCGAATGGCCAAGACTATTCGGGGACATGTCCCTGAATATTCGGAGAACATTCGGCGAATTAATCACGACACGGCAATCGGGTCGCGGTGGTAGGTAATCTCTCTCTCTCTCTCTCTCTCTCTCTCTCTCTCTCTCTCTCTCTCTCTCTCTCTCTCTCTCTCTCTCTCTCTCTCTCTCTCTCTCTCTCTCTCTCTCTCTCTCTCTCTCTCTCTCTCTCTCTCTCTCTCTCTCTCTCGCTCTCCCTCTCTCTCTCTCTCTCTCTCGCTCTCTCTCTCTCTCTCTCTCTCTCTCTCTCTCTCTCTCTCTCTCTCTCTCTCTCTCTCTCTCTCTCTCTCTCTCTCTCTCTCTATATATATATATATATATATATATATATATATATATATATATATATATATATATATATATATATATATATATATATACATATATATAGATATATATAGATATATATATGTGTATATATATATATATATATATATATACACTAATAAATAGTAAACAAGAAAATATAAAAAAAACAAGAAGAATCATGACTTTATAAAATAAGTATGAAACTAACATTTTCATTTATTTCATAATTTATTTACTATTTATTACTTTATTTATTTCTTAATATCATTATTCTGCCATTATTTAACATTTGTTGTATTTTTTAGTTTAAATTTATTTCTTCTTTCAGTTAATTACTGGTTTGTTTATTAATATTACGTAAAGATTCATTCATTCTAAAATATTTGTAGGAGGGCAAAACAAAAACAAGTCACATTTATACATTTTATTACACATGCTATCATACATATTACCGCATATTATCACACACGGTATTTACTCGCCCACAACAAGTTGCAAGAGACGAGGTGGGCTCTTCAGCTGCCGGTGAAGAAGTGTGTTGCACCCCGGATTCCCGTGCTTTTATATGTCACATGGGCATCAGGTGATCAGCTGTCAGAAATCATGGCACTGTCGGAGAATTGTCCCAGACATGTCGCCGACACTTCGGGGACATACGAAGACAATTCGGAGACTTGTCGCAATTTATTCCGCGACCCCCCCCCCCAAAAAAAAAAAAAACGATAAAATTTCAGATTTTGAACTCGGCGACATGGACGCCGAATAATCGGCGACATGTCTCCGAATTGTCCCCGAATTGTCAAGAGCATTCCCCGACATGTCGCCGAATGGTCACGAACTGTAAGAATCATGGTCATGTCTGCGAACCGGTCGCCGAATTTTTTCACGAACTGATTCGGCGACAAGTTCGTGGCCAAAATTCGGCAGTGTATTTGGGGCTTAAGGAGTCCGATTTGTTTGTGGATGGATTAATACGTTTGATGACAAGACTGAACGAATAGTACACTTGTGGGGTTCGAAGTGCTGGTGCGAGGGTAAGAAATCAATACTTGGCTATTACGATGGACGAACAAAAAAATACCACTGAGAATAGCATCGTGTGTGTGTGTGTGTGTGTGTGTGTGTGTGTGTGTGTGTGTGTGTGTGAGAGAGAGAGAGAGAGAGAGAGACCAGTGGCCTTCAAACAGCTACTATTTGGTTCGTGTGGTCTGCCAATCCAATAACCGCAATAACCTAAGAACGTGTCACATTTTTCATCTCTCTCTCTCTCTCTCTCTCTCTCTCTCTCTCTCTCTCTCTCTCTCTCTCTCTCTCTCTCTCTCTCTCTCTCTCTCTCTCTCTCTCTCTCTCTCTCTCTCTCTCTCTCTCTCTCTCTCTCTCTCTCTCTCTCTCTCTCTCTTCTCTGCAACACTATTATATAGTAATTCGTCTCATATGCAGACGTCTCGTATCCGTATCCCGATACTTGGTCTTGGCTCTATTACCTCCGTATCTGAATTCACTTGTCCGTCTCTGGACTTAAAGTTCTGACATGGCTGGTTGGGCCGGCCTATAAATTTAAAAAAAGAATGTTGGTAAGCTAACCGGTCTCTCTTGATGTGCACAGATAATGGCCCCGAGCCCGCCAGCTTAGCAACTACATATGGCTGTCCACCTCCTTACCCAGCACTGGACATTGTCGCCACATTGTTTTTAGCAACCTTCATCTTCATTTACAGCGCTGTAATTTAAAGGTGGAATTTGTTGTTTATGCAATGTTTTCCTGTTTAAGTAGTGCAACTTAGATGCCTAAAATTACAGGAGAGGTGCTACTCATTGTGCATATTGTGTCGGTAGTTTGTCCGGATACTGTTCCGTATCGGGATGGTCCCGTGGCTCTATTATGTAGCACACTGAAAGGTTACTGTAATGCCACAGCCACGGTTCGCTAAGAATCGTAAGGTTGCATCATACCTCCAGGTTTAGGCACTACTGTCGTATATTTTAGATATGCAGTTTTACTCATACTTATTGGTTTTGACTACTAGCTCTACTACTACTACTACTACTACTACTACTACTACTAATACTACAACTATTCCTACTACTACTACTATTCCTACTACTGCTACTACGCATAATTACTTCGGTTAGATTTCCTAAAGCTACGCGTAATTTCTTGAACGGCAAATACTATTGAGTAATAGACTATCATAAACATCTTCATCCATCCCTGGCCCCAACACCTTGTGCTTGGCTAAGGTTAAAACACAACGCCCCTCTCCCCTGTAACTTAGGCGGCGGCGAGGGTGCCAACGCCTGACCATTAGATAAGTGGTCACGACTTCTGCCGCCTCGCCCCTTAGCATCCTTGTAGCGACCAGACACCTGACACCTTCTACATACCTGGAGGCCTTAACTAAAAGGTCTGGGTGACTCAGCAGAAAGCGTATAAAGGGTAAACTAGGGGAGTGTGCTGAGTTCAACAATGCTGCGACGATGAATTCTGCCCTTTTGACCTTTAACCTTGAGAGGGATTAAAATTTCTTGCTCCTGATGCCTCTGTACGGTTATGACACTCGATTACTAGCGGCTATACCTTTCCAACGCTTTCCCAGACACTATAAGCATTCATTAGACCAGTGGGTACGGTGGCAAACATAAGACAGTAAGAGAAGAGATCTATAACTATACTTTCTCCTTTTGGCAGTGTAGCTTTCCTATGCTTTCCCAGACACTACTCCTTCAATAGACTAGTGCGTAGATGGCGAACACAAGACAGTAAGAGTAGGGAGTCTCAGTACTGTACTCTATCCGTTTGGTAGAATATCTTTCCCACGCTTTCCCAGACACTGCTAGTTATCCGACCAGTGCGTAGATGGCAAACACAAAACACAGTACGATTCTACAGCCGGACTCACTTATCCATTTACGTAAGGAGTTCTGTTTCATGACGGAGCGTAAAAAGTACTGGATTGAAAGTGGGGTGATAGGATGAAGAGGAAGAAATAGATATGCCTTTTGATGCGAGGAAAAAAGGACGAACATAGAAAAATACAGAATAAAATAATACACTGTTATAATACGAGACTGGACTCGACAAGCGGATGAAACGCAATCCAGGACAGCTACTTCGCAGTGAAAAGATGGAGAAAAGAGTACACGAAAAACAAACAGGCATGCAGATAGATGGGTAAAAGATAACACACACATACACACACACACACACACACACACACACACACACACACATGAGTACCAATTAGAGAGAGAAAGTGAAATGACTTGCCCTTCTGGCGGCGTAAGACAAACGTTTTCTTCCTCAACACTCCTTCCCTTCCTCTCCTTCCTCCTCCTCCTCTTCCTCCTTTTTACCCTGCCACACCCATGCCCCACCCTTGTTTATATTTTTTTGTGTGTAGGTAGTCTATATATTTTTTTTTGTCTGCTTATCACTTATCATATTTATTTTTCTTCTTCCTAAACCTGATCTTCCCTTTTTCTAATTTTCTTTCTTCTTTATTATTATTATCATCATCATTTTCTTCTTTTTCTTCTTCTTCTGGGCCACACTCCCTTCCTATCGTTATTTATTAATAATTATTATTTTTAATGTAACACTTCTATTTAGGTTGTCATTGTTTATTTTTATTTTCCAGCTTATTTTTAGTTCTTGCTCGAAGTCTTATCGCATCACCTTTGTTTTGTTTTCTTTTTTATAATTTTATCAAGGTCTGCGCTGCATATCATTCGTTCTATATAAAGTTTCCCTTCCGCGTTCTTCACTACTTATTGTCTTCAGTTATCTTCTCCATTTTCATTTTTTATCATAACAATTAACGTAAGTAGCAGACTCAACGCAAAGGACTAATCATTCACCTCTCTCGCATAATATTCACAAACACACCTAGCCAAATGCCTCTTATATTATATTTTACAAGCCAGCCTATATAGACAAATGCCTCGTAGAAAATTGTCACACCACAACCTACCCTGATGCCTCATACAATTTTCATAACTCCACCTAGCCAAATGCCTCACTCATAATCTTCCCAGCCCTTCCTAGCCGAATGCCTCTCATAATCTTCACAACCCTACCTAGCCAAAAGCCCTGGACACATAACCTTCACAACCTAACTTAGACAAATGCCTCTCACATAATCATCACAGCTCGACCTAGCCAAATGCCTCACACATAACCCTCTTAACCCTACCTAGCCAAATGTCTCACACAAGCTTCACAACTCCACCTACCCAAATGCCTCTTACAACTTTCACAGCCCTACCTAGCTAAATGCCTCTCATAATCTTCACAATCCTTCCCAGACGCCTCTCTTCACAGCTCCACCTTGCCAAATGACACATAATCTTGACAACTCCATCTAGCTTCTTATACAAATTTGAGAACCCCACCTACACAAACGGCCCCCTGCCCCGCCCAGTCCAGCCCCGCCCCGCTCCGTCATGCTCAGCTAGGTCATCCACACACTATCACACGAGGCAAAAAAGTGATTAATTGTCCAGACCTTCAGACAAGACCACAAAATACTATGCATGGATATTAGTGCAGACTGTAATCAAGGTAATCACAGATGTGAGAGAGAGAGAGAGAGAGAGAGAGAGAGAGAGAGAGAGAGAGAGAGAGAGAGAGAGAGAGAGAGAGAGAGAGAGAGAGAGAGAGAGAGAGAGAGAGAGAGAGAGAGAGAGAGAGAGAGAGAGAGAGAGAGAGAGAGAGAGAGAGTGGTAATGGGTACGGTAAAAAGTTAGGTTTGAGGCGTATACATTCTAGCTGCGCGTGGCTTCGGTGTTCATCTTCGTTTCATCGACCCTTAACCCTTTATTTGCCGTACCTTAAGCGCCAACCCGTACCATACTATACGTTTTCACCATTTCTTGTCATCATCACCTTGGTCTCCCCCATGGAGGTAGAATAGGCGCACCTAACATCATCGTAGCCGATCCAGGATTCAGTACGTTTCCTAACTAGTAGAAGGTAATGTTATAATTGTATTTCGTAAAGAATCCTTATAACCAAAAACTAACTAAAATTATGAGTATTCTTTTTCTTGAACACGACAGTGAACAAACAACAGAACAATAATATGAAAATGCGTATAGCTGTAGCCCCGAGGACCGAGGCTGCTCCCACGCCATTTTGCGGGTGTCAGATACCTGAAATAGCATATTTTTACTGCGCAAAGCAGGTGATGTCACTTATTGTGACTTCGTGAGCTTTCATATTTATCTATTTGTGTATATTTCATGGAGGCAAAACTTACATTACCTGTTTCACTTTTTACTAGTGACCAGAACTGGTGCCTGTTTATCACAACAGAAATTCACTCAAACAAGTGAATCAGACACCACAGAAATATTACCAGTGTGTGTATGAATGAATACAAAGATAAGCACATACTTTGATTTAACTCTAGGATGGCTCGTGGATCATTAGTAAATAAAAACAAAACATCTAGATAGGCTACTCTTTAGCCCGCTACCAGCTATGGCTGCCAAAAAAGTCCCTCCGCCAAGTTTGTACCCCCCATTTGGTGATTGTTCGGTACGCCTATTGGTGGAGTCGACACGGCAGGCTCCAGTAAACACTCTAGGACCAAAAAAGCCAGACAAGACCCCGAGTTGGTGGCGGCAGCGCAGACTTCTTTCAAAAGGTTGTTGTGTACCTGAGGACTTGGAGGGCGATGACAGCTTGGAGGTAGAATTGGTGGAGTCGACACGGCCCGCTAATCCGCTAATCCGACCCGCTAATCCGACGAACTGTCAAATTTACGGCCAAAAGATCGGGGTGGGCGAGCCTGACCGAGCCCATTAAGAGGGAGCCTGACATGACAACACCTGACACCTGGCCGTAAAAATGACAGCTCGGGCGGATTCACTTAATTGGGGTGATGTCGACTCCACCAATTCTACTTCCATGGTCTCCCCATCTACTTTACTCTCTGCCCTTCCTACTCTATCTTTACCACAGCGCTGCGCATCTCCATTCTGTCGATATATAGATGATCATGCGACGGAGATGAGTATCACAGTCACCCGAAGCAGTAGCGTATTCCCCCAACTTTATCTTCACCAGCCACCCTTTCCCACTTCTTTATTTCAATCCTTTCTCGCACTACGTCATTTTTTACCTTGTCTACCTTAAATACTCTACAGCAATTTTTATTTTTTACAGCAGAGGAGTCAGTTCAAGGGCACAAAAAAGGAAACAAATGTGAAAAAAAGCCCGCCACTCGCTGCTCCTAATGTATAACTTCCGTTTGTATTTTACTTGTATGTACTAAACGTGCCGCTCCCCCCCCCCCACACACACACACACACGCACACTCTTCAGCCTGCCCAGAGCCAATGTTATCACCTCTGACTTTTCCTCTTCGTGCCACACAAGTTGTTCACGTCTCCATTACAAGGTCGGCACCCGAATACTTCCATGCACGTAAACCTCTTGCTTCCTATATAGTTTTTTTTTTTTTTATCCAAGCCTTGTGCTACTTTGTTACGCTCTCTTTATTTATCAGTGGGGAGTGGGTGGGGGGGGGAGATTGCTCTCTCTTGCACGAGGGAGCACGGGCCTTTACCAAAGGCGGCCCGTAGCAGGGAGCCGACAGACCGACTCTATCGGCGATCGAAATCTAGCCGACCAAGTCGGCCCGTCGACGAGGACTGGCGTGTCTCTATTTTTATCAGTGACAACACGTGGTTCCTTCATCCTTGTAACATGCACATGAAGAGCTTGATAGCCACTCGTGATAGCTATAACTCTTGAGAACTTAACTTTTCCCTACTACACCTTTCTTACCTAATAATACCTCCATTTTTCCCTACTACACCTTTCTTACTTAATAATACCTCCATTTTTCCCTACTACACCTTTCTTACCTAATAATACCTCCATTTTTCCCTACTACACCTTTCTTACCTAATAATACCTCCATTTTTCCCTACTACACCTTTCTTACCTAATAATACCTCCATTTTTCCCTACTACACCTTTCTTACCTAATAATACCTCCATTTTTCCCTACTTTATCTTTCTTACCTAATAATACCTCCATTTTTCCCTACTTTATCTTTCTTACCTAATAATACCTCCATTTTTCCCTACTTTATCTTTCTTACCTAATAATACCTCCATTTTTCCCTACTTTATCTTTCTTACCTAATAATACCTCCATTTTTCCCTACTTTATCTTTCTTACCTAATAATACCTCCATTTTTCCCTACTTTATCTTTCTTACCTAATAATACCTCCATTTTTCCCTACTACATTTCTTACCTAATAATACCTCCATTTTTCCCTACTACACCTTTCTTACCTAATAATACCTCCATTTTTTCCTATTACATATTTCTTACCTAACCACAACACATTTCCCTATAATATCTTTCTTAATTAACAATACCTGCACTTTTCCCTACTACATATTTCTTACCTAACCATAACACAACATTTCCCTATTACATCTTTCTTAACTAACTCAACATCTCCTAATTACATCCTTCTTAGCTGACCATAACTCAACCTTTATGTGTTATATCTTTCTTAACTAACTCAATTTTTCCCTATTACACCTCTCTCGGCTGACAATACCTCAACTTTTCTCTATTACATCTTTCTTAACTGACTCAACCTTTCCCTGATACATCATTCTTAGCTGATAATACCTCAACTTTTCTCTATTACATCTTTCTTAACTAACTCAACCTTTCCTTGATACATCTTTCTAAACTGACAATACCTCAACTTTTTTCTATTACATCTTTCTTAACTAACTCAACCTTTCCCTGATACATCATTCTTATTTCTTAGCTGATAATACCTCAACTTTTCTCTATTACATCTTTCTTAACTGACTCAACCTTTCCCTGTTACATCCTTCTTAGCTGACAATACCTCAACTTTTCTCTATTACATCTTTCTTAACTGACTCAACCTTTCCCCGATACATCATTCTTAGCTGACAATACCTCAACTTTTCTCTATTACATCTTTCTTGACTAACTCAACCTTTCCCCGATACATCATTCTTAGCTGATAATACCTCAACTTTTCTCTATTACATCTTTCTTAACTAACTCAACCTTTCCCTGATACATCATTCTTAGCTGATAATACCTCAACTTTTCTCTATTACATCTTTCTTAACTAACTCAACCTTTCCCTGATACATCATTCTAAGCTGATAATACCCCAACTTTTCTCTATTACATCTTTCTTAACTAACTCAACCTTTCCCTGATACATCATTCTAAGCTGATAATACCCCAACTTTTCTCTATTACATCTTTCTTAACTGACTCAACCTTTCCCTGATACATCCTTCTTAGCTGATAATACCTCAACTTTTCTCTATTACATCTTTCTTAACAAACTCAACCTTTCCCTGATACACCATTCTTAGCTGACAATACCTCAACTTTTCTCTATTACATCTTTCTTAACTAACTCAACCTTTCCCTGATACATCATTCTTAGCTGATAATACCTCAACTTTTCTCTATTACATCTTTCTTAACTAACTCAACCTTTCCCCGATACATCATTCTTAGCTGATAATACCTCATATTTTTTCTATTACATCTTTCTTCCCTAGCCATAACTCATCCTTTATATATTACATCTTTTTTTAACTAACTCAGCCTTTCTCCACTACATATCCATTCACTCAAGCCGTAGAAGAACGAGAGCCGCCTACATCCACACCTACATCACGTTAACACTTCATAGTTAATACAGAAATACACGGGGGAGGATTTATGGTAAGTAACTATAAACAGCAAATATAAGGCGTCTAACCTAAACTAACCTAACCTAATGATGATGGTCCACGGAGCCCACGCGAGCAGCGGAGAATAAAAAGAATATCGTTGAGTCCATGTTAGCCTTTCAATTCCACTTCGTAGTATCATGTAAAATAATAACAATACGCATTCTTTCTTCTATCACACCAGCTCTTTGTCAGACCAGGGACATTTCAACCAAGGTCTTGAAGCTTAGAACAAAGAAAATAAAAACGACCTCCGGTAGCATTCGGCATTTTTTTATCTCATTGAATTTTTAAAACAGTCGCAAGATACAAGGACAGATACATTTAATATTGGTGTATATACTAATATTTGTTATAGTCTCTGCTTCTTTTTTTATTGGACTTCTTCAAGGCTAGAAGATATTTTACAGTAGGCTAAACATACAGGTTAGCATTTTCACTAATAGGACGGACAAAAAAGTGCGTGGGTGCGCGTGTACGTGTGTGTGTGTGTGTGTGTGTGTGTGAGACTGTGAGTGTGTGTGTGTGCGTGTGTGTGTGTGTGTGTGTGTGTGTGTGTGGAGGTATACACTTGAAACTCACAATACTGATTGACCGACCGAGTTGCTAGATCACAGAGTGTCTTCATGTCTATAGTACTTACTGACTAGTTTAACCTTATCAAATGATCATAGGGATAAAATGTCAAATGTCAAATGCCATTTACTCAATGCCGGAACGTTCTCAACATATGCAAAAAAAAAAAAAAATAAGTGAGGCAACAATCAAGTAAGGGCTCAGTGGATAAAAAAAAATACCTCTTTCTAAATTAATGGTCATGAAACTCAATAGAAGGGTTTTTGCCACTTCTTCGATTGATATTTTTTTTTAATTAAACACGCAATGAAACTCGGGACGTGACTTCCAACCACTCACTACTTTATAAATACAATCGCGGTGCTATTTAAAACGGGGTTAACATGTAAAAGGTGGAGGAAGAAAAACGCTGCATATAAAAAAATGCACACGATTTGACAGATAATCGAGAAGCAGCAGATAAAAGGGACAGGGAAGAGGAGTAAAAAGAAGAGGAAAAAGAAGTAGTTGTAGAAGAGGAAGAAAAATAAGAATAGAAAGAAGAAGAAAAGAAGAAAAAGATGATGATGATGTTGATGATGATGATGAATTAGAAGAGGAAGAAGAAAAAGAAGAAGGAAATGTTGAAGAAGGTTAAAAAGGCAAAAGATAACTAAAACAACCAACCACCAACTTCAGCACAGCACTGTAGAATCATCATCAGCAACAACAACAACAGCAACAAGGCCACCTGCATGTAGCTGCACTCACAAGCCCTTCAAGGAGAAGTGTCGGAAGCGGCTAAATAAACAAATAAAATATCTGCGTGTGTGTTCGAGCGACGGTACGTGCGTGCTTGTGTGTGTGTGTGTGTGTGTGTGTGTGTGAGTTAATCAGTCCACAGTCATAACACATAATTTTTTTGGTTTGGATTTGTCAACTCGATGGCGATAATATGACAACGTTGATGATACTGACCATAATGATGATGATAGTGATGATGATGGTAGTAGTGGTAAGGACAATGATGGTGACATAGTAATCATGATAAGGCCAATAAGATAATTGCGGAACGGTCGAAGTGTGTACCTGCAGCTCCACAATTTCGTCTGTGTGCGAGCGTGCAAAAGAATCTTCTTAAATGGGGGTCAGATGACATTGCAAGACATGTCATTCAAAAGCTACTGAGGCAGAGAAAATGCAAAAAGTGCGAGGAAAACGAAATGATGAAACAGCAGGAATATGCTCCACTACTCCACGGTTGTTATTAAACAGTGGATTAGGTAGCGTCGAGGAGCAGACATACTGTAAGTAAGAAGTGTGTCACCCCGACACACCAGAGACGAAGGCAAAACTACGGCGCGAATTCCTGCAATTTTTTCAACTCGTTGGAATCTCAAATCTCACGCAAGCTCTTCCTCTTCGTCAAGAAGACCTAGTTGTAAGAATAATGTCTATCATTGTAACAATATCAAAGTAATATTATTGATTATAGTAATAATTATAGCAATAATAATAATAATAATAATAATAATAATAATAATAATAATAATAATAATAATAATAATAATAATAATAATAATAATAATAATAATAATAATAATAATTGTAATATCAACTGTAATTAGAAATATTAGTAATATCAATATTATAATAATAATAATAATAATAATAATAATAATAATAATAATAATAATAATAATAATAATAATAATAATAATAATAATAATAATAATAACTGTAATATTAACTGTAATTAGAAATAGTAATAATATCAATATAATAATAATAATAATAATAATAATAATAATAATAATAATAATAATAATAATAATAATAATAATAATAATAATAATGATAATAATAAGAACAATAACAATAGTAATAACAGTAACAGCAGGAGCAGGAGCAGAGGCAGCAACAGCAGCAGCAACAATACCATCAACACTTTCTTCTGTTTTGGAATTACTTTTGATTTCAGCAAGTTAAAAAAAAAAGGATCTGACCACGACCACGAGCCTGTATATGCTAAGCGACTTGAATCCATTTAGTGCCACGACATCACGAGGGGGCGTGCGGCATCTTAGACGTAGAGTAGAACATGAAGACAATTATAGCTAAGGCCGTTGCGCGTTTCTTCTTCAGTAATTAACAAAGCACTGGATGGGAAGCTGTGATTTTTTTTTAAAGGGGAGGATAGTTGCGAATGGTAATCAATAAGAAAAATAAAAACTTACATAATATATTTACCTATTTATCTATCTAGACAAATAAAAATAAATCCCCCCCCCCCCCCCCCACACACACACAAACACAAACACAGAAACAGGAGCAACGCACCCCCTCCCCCCCCACACACACACGCAAACACAAGACCAACGCACCCCCCCCCCCCCCCACACACACAAACACAAGAGCAACGCATCCCCCTCACACACACACACAAACACAAATACAGGAGCAATGCACCCCCCCACACACACACACAAACCCAAGAGCTACACCCCCCACATACACAAACCCAAACACAGGAGCAACGCACCCCCCCCCCTCACACACAAACACAAGAGCTACACCCCCCACATACACAAACACAAACACAGGAGCAACGCACCCCCACACACACACACACAAACACAAACACAGGAGCAACGCACCCCCCACACACACAAACACAAACACAGCAACGCACCCCCCACACACACAAACACAAACACAGGAGCAACGCACCCCTGCCCCTCCCCACACACAAACACAAACACAGGAGCAACGCACCCCCCACACACACAAAAACACAAACACAGGAGCAACGCACCCTCCCCCCACACACACACAAACACAGGAGCAACGCACCCCCCCACACACACACACAAACACAAACACAGGAGCAACGAACAAAACTCCCCCCCCGCAGACACTCACACACATACATGCACAGACAAATATACACAAACACACATACTAACATCAGTCCATTTTGTTCAACATAAAAAAGCAAAAAGGAATACCCGAGGAAAGGTGAGGAGAGCATTAGACGATTAAGGCAAGGTTCATCAGGAAGAGGAAAATATGCAGGAAGACAAAATATATATATAAAAAAAAGACAAATGTTAAAGGAAGGAAGACACTAGTGAACAAAAAAGAGCCACCGAGATGATAAAACAAAAACAAGGAAGAGAAAGGCAAAGAATTTAAACTTAACAAACTGGAGCTGCGGAGGACATTTATAGGCTCTCTCTGAAGGTCTAGAAGGGCGGGGCGGGAGAAGAATGGGGGAGACTGGGGAAGGGCGGGTCTGGCTGGGGGGAGGCTCCTTCTTGCGGCTGCTCTTGTGCCTTGGGATGACCTCGTGGTGGCGGCGGTAACAATAACACACGCAAAACACGGCTTGGCCCGCCCCACGTCTCCTCGCCCTGGATGGTGGGTTTTTGTCCGTAGACTGTGGAGGAAGGAGAACCAATGGAGGCTTTCTTTTTGTGTGTGTGTGTGTGTGTGTGTGTGTGTGTGTGTGTGTGTGTGTGTGTGTGTGTGTGTGTGTGTGTGTGTGTGTGTGTATCTTATTCGCTCTATCACTAACGCATTCGAGTTAAATTTACGTTCTCATTTCGTCTAAATGATGAATCCCTAAATTCTCTCTCTCTCTCTCTCTCTCTCTCTCTCTCTCTCTCTCTCTCTCTCTCTCTCTCTCTCTCTCTCTCTCTCTCTCTCTCTCTCTCTCTCTCTCTCTCTCTCTCTCTCTCTCTCTCTCTCTCTCTCTCTCTCTCTCTCTCTCTTAAATGACATGTAACTTACATCACAATTTTTTCTCGTGCTATATATTTATCCTTGGTATTTCGCATATCATATGTTACGCTTTTTTCCGGGTGTTTTTACGTCATATATATGAAACACACACACACACACACACACACACACACACACACACACACACACGAGCGGTGCAGGAGCTACGCGCAACACACAACAATGGGTGGCGCTGGTAGTGATTAGTGGTACAAGTACATCTGTCCTCCCCCGGGGCTCGAACACGTAGTCACCGTTCCATATTTCATTACTAAACTGCCACTTTTTATGACGAATATACGAGTTCAACATTGACCACAGATATGCAAGTTTAACACTGACAACATACGCAATACACTCCACAAAAGGTTAAGACATTGTAAGTGGAATTTGAGCACCTGATTCCAACTTTCTGCAGAGGTAAGATCAGCGTAAGGGATGCTAGTATTTGCTTTAAGCCAAGGAGGCAGAACTAAGCGAAGTGGCCGTCAGATACTGGTAATCACAACTAATCCTCATATTTTCAGTTTTTTTCTTTTTATTTCACTCATCCTTGAGCCCTCACCAAACTGTGGCATTACAGGGAGGCGCCCACCCCTATCGCTGTCTGAGACCCTCGCCTTGTATCTAATCCTTGCCAGAGCATCACACAGAGTTTTCTCCTAACTAATGGCGTACACACTGAAGGACCACTGAATATAATGAGTTCTTCCTGAAAACGATAAGCACTTTCTCAATATCACCCCCATTCACGGGTAGGAAACTCCTTATTCTCTAAATACTGCATTCTTCTATTCCTGTACATTGCCATCATAAATACCTTTGGATAAGTAATACTTTGGGCAGAATAAATCGTTAAATATTAATTATATACCTGTTTTTAAATGTCTTACATCCAGTCGCTTCCATTTATTCTCAGCTGAAACCTACTTACGAATTCTAAACTTTTCAAGTGAATTAAATAAAATTTCAACTCATCATAAATAAAAAAAATTGTTCACCCTTGTGGTTCTTGAAAACTGGTTATCCTCTGGAATCATGTCCTTCCTCTGGTACACACACACACACACACACACACACACACACACACACACACACACACACAGATATATATATATATATATATATATATATATATATATATATATATATATATATATATATATATATATATATATATATATATATTCATGCATCTATCTAAATATTTAAACACACGTGCAATATTAGTTGCTTATTCATATATTCATTAAACCATCACCGCGGACGACCATTACTCATATATTCCGACATTACGTCAGGAATTTGTCTGAAGGGAATAGAAGCCGTCGCGCGTGACTGAAGCAGCCCAGACAGCGTGACTCCCACGCCGCCTACCTACACCCCCAACAACCTGCCCTCCGTGCCCCCCGACCCCTCTGATGCCGGAAGTGCCGATAATGCAGGCGTCTTATACTCTCAGGGCGGGGATTTCCAATACGTCGAATTAAATGGGGCAGCCTTGGGTAGTATAAATATATATCTAGGTCTCTCTCTCTCTCTCTCTCTCTCTCTCTCTCTCTCTCTCTCTCTCTCTCTCTCTCTCTCTCTCTCTCTCTCTCTCTCACACACACACACACAGAGCGATAGATCCACCCTTCGTCAATCATCTTCTCTTCATTCTTCCCTCCCTCTCCTTTGCTTCCTCACACACAGACTCCTCCCTTCCCTCCCCTTCTCTCCACCACCACCACCACCACCACCGCTGCCATCATCCCCTCCTCCCGGCTCCTCCCTTCCTTGCCACGACCACTTTCGCTTTCCCGCTGCATCACCGCGACCTCTGAACGCAAAAAAGGGCAAAACACTTCTTTGTCCCACTGGCATTCACTTCCTGCCACTTCTTTACATATCGTTCAGGGCGTGGACTTACATCAGGGTCAAGAACTTCTGTTTGGGAAGGAAGGTGTTGGCTTAGTGTGTGTGTGTGTGTGTGTGTGTGTGTGTGTTCAGTTGATTTGTGCAGGATGATAAAATGTTCTTCGTTTCCGTCTTTAATGCAATGATAAGTATGAATGGTAGAAGTTATGCGTATGTGGTTGCAAATGTTCAGGCTTCGAGCAGTAAAACGAGAACGCAACCTACACACACACACACACACACACACACACACACACACACACACACACACACCACCCCCACCCCTACCTCCACCCTGTCACAGAAAGCCGATTCAAGATTGAGAATCAATTTGAGATTATCGTCCATCTTTACGTGCGTATACGAGACAAAAAAATCTCTCTCTCTCTCTCTCTCTCTCTCTCTCTCTCTCTCTCTCTCTCTCTCTCTCACACACACACACACACAAAAAAAAAAAATGAATTAATTTTATTATATTTTTAAGATATTTTTTTCTTTTTTTTTTGTGTGTGTGTGTGTGTGTGTGTGTGTGTGTGTGTGTGTGTGTGTGTGTATTAGAAAGTATATGTGTTTTAAGAATGAAATAAAGCTTTGTGGAAATTATAAGTAATGAAAACCTGTATAGTATCCTGTCGGTGAGGGCGGAGCCAAAACCACCACCACCACCTCCTACTGCTTCTCCCTCCTCCCTGCCGCTGTGGAGTCACTTGTCGTCCTTCGCTCAGCAGCCTCAGCCACAACCACCTTAGCCGTGGAGGCCGTGAGAGCACCGAGCACCTCCGCCAAGCCCGCCAGCACATACAATGATTTTATACTTCACGCGGAAGGGAGAGAAGGGACTTTAAGGGAAGGCAATACCCTGTTTTTGCTGAACCATAAATCGGGCGTCATATTCTCAAGCCGTTAACTGAAGCTCTACGTGGCCAAATTTTAGACCCGTAAAACAAATTGTACCATCATCAACTGGTGGAAGACAACATTTTTTACAGAACCTTTTATCGATGAGGCAGCTACCATTTATATATTTTACTATGATGATCTTTGATAATGTTATCTGGTAGACAATCATGGAATTTAGGAAGGCACTTTCAAAGCATCAACTCATCGCTTGAAGCAGCATATCTGAACGTGAAGTGAGATAGCGACACCTAGGCTACACTTACGAGGCGATTATGGACGTCGACGCTGAAGCAATTAAGTTGTCCAATCTCTTCCGCCGCGTTTGAACACCAAAGAAAGAAAACTCTAGGTGTGTGTGTGTGTGTGTGTGTGTGTGTGTGTGAGAGAGAGAGAGAGAGAGAGAGAGAGCAAAAGTGTGCAGTGAACAGGAAATTAGAGCAATGGTTACGCCCTCCTCCCTCTCGATAACTCGCCAAAGAGGAAACACAGGGATAGACGTTGTTACAGATTGTGCAGTGAAAACGAGTATCTTCACCTCACCTAATTTACTTACATCTGACTTCCTCGCTCCTGTCAGCGCACACATCGGTACAGTGACACCCACTTCACGAGCTTTGTCATCAGAATAATTTAAATGATACGTATTTTTCCTGCTGACAACTCAAGAACTTCTCTCTCTCTCTCTCTCTCTCTCTCTCTCTCTCTCTCTCTCTCTCTCTCTCTCTCTCTCTCTCTCTCTCTCTCTCTCTCAAGAAGAAGAAGAAGAAGAAGAAGAAGAAGAAGAAAAGAACAACAAGAACAAGAAGAACAGCTACACACACACACATAACGTGGTTTGACTTAATTTTGCTTTATTAACCGGCAAATATTCAATGATATACTTAAAATAATCCATTAGTCCTTCTAAAGAGCCATTCAATAATCAACTGGTATATCATAAAACTTACCCGGTAGATGCGGGGGTCATGTTTCTTAGGTTAGGTTAGGTTAGGTTAGGTTAAAGGCCCCTCAAAGTAAAATAATGAAAAAGAATCATCACTCACGCAAACTATTTCATGATATATATCAACGCATGTGTGATCAGTTTATGCATCATCTATTTTGGGAGGTTTATATCATGGCAGAAATTTGGCCCATCGCTGGCACACGGTAAAGTCACAAAGTTGGCCCGTCGCTGGTACACGGTAGTCACAAATTTGGCCCGTCGCTGCTACCGGGTTAAAAATTGATTCTATTTACAGTCGCATGGTCTTCCTTGTACCAGGTAATGACTATTAAAACCATTTCCAAACAAATCGCTCGCCTCATGGGAGCACTATGACAACCAATCAGCCATCCAATATGTCAAGTAATCCAATAACAACTCACCATGCAAACATTAACCAAGACTTGTAAGCTAAGGGAGGAAGGAGAGAGGCGGGGCAAGGCAGGGTATGGCAGGCGGGCGTGTCAGGGAAGCAGGAGGCCATCACTAATAAAAGGTGGCTTATACGGGCTGCGCTTGTCACGCGTGCAGGCTTTCCTTAACCCCCCGCGGCCCGCGTACAGTTATGAGTGTGCAGAGCTTGGCCTCACACGGGCACGGGGAGTCACGCATGTTCAGAGCCCGTAACGACTATATAATGGGAAGGCTGAAATTGACCTTTTGACTTTTTCATTGTTTCTGTTCTTGAGCAGCAAGAGAAGAAAAGCAACTGTGTATAAGAAAATACAGTGCATATAGGTAAAAATAAAAGTAAATAAAAAAATAAAGAATACTTAATAAAAGGAGTTAAAATAACCCATATGCAAATAAAAGTATCTCACCCACTCACACACGCACCCACACAGGTTACTACTATTGTTAACAGCTTCCCCGTGGACCACTTGGCCACGCAGGGCCAGGAAAGTCTCCAGCAGCGAGGCTCGTCCATGACATTTTACTTCCCTGCCTCCTCCCTCCCTCCGCACACCCCCTAATCCGCTGCCGCCAGACCTATACTATCTCATAACGCATTGATCGGATGGCTTCTTATGTAATGAGTAGCTTTGACTTTACCGTATGCCACACAATTTCAGAAAACTAATGGCTTTACTCTAATTAATAAAGAGGCTCATTTCCGTCTCCTTATTTTTTTTCTTCGGGATCGTTTGAGACAGAGCAACGATCCATACTGTAGAATATAGGGTCTAAATTACCTCAGTTTACCAGTTACTCTTACTGACCAACCCACAAGAGAAAAATAATAATGCCACCGGCCAGTCATGGAGGCCTGTGGACTTGTTGCCATCCCTGGCCTTCACCGTGCACGGGATGAACTGTCTGGCTGTGCTGCGTCGCCACGCCGCGTACAGTATGAAGAGTAGAGCGGAACAATCTGGAAACTCCATCATCAACTCCGTCAGACAGAGCTCGGCCTATGTATGTGGATCTATGCGGCGGGAGTGGCTGGGCCTTCTGTACGTGTAGATTGTGCATAAGTGTGCCGTGCACACGCATATATAATCATAAAGCTGTCATCTATTTAAGTGTATATGTATCTCGATTTTGTTCTCGCTCGTTTACTTGTCTTGTTCCTTGTAAATGCCGATGGCGAAATAAAACTACTATTATTATTATTATTATTATTATTATTATTATTATTATTACTATTATTATAAAGACGCGCAAACCATCAAGTCTGGCCCAGGGAGGAGCAGGTGCCTTTCTTTGCGACAGTTGTAGTGGACGCATGTTTTTTCGCTAATACCAACTATACTGAGCCTAAACAAAGAAGTTTGTGAAAAATAACTGCATATCA